>NC_133666.1:181711878-182046457 GCF_037893015.1 Macrotis lagotis
AGGTGCTTAACTTTGGTTTTAGTTAGACTTCAAATAATCATCTATTTAAAGTGCCTTTATTCCTATACTTTTTTTGTCTGAGTGAACTATTGTCTGAGAACCAACTAAGCTGAGGAGGCTTTGATTTTGAGAGAGGTGGTCTGGAGTGCTCCAGCGGGGATGGAGGGTGAGTTTCAGTCATAAGAGTTGTATAGTGTGTCTGCACATTGATCCACTGAGCTCAGGTGGTCTGCAGGATCATGGTCTCCATACTTTCATTTCAACAGAATCCTCTTGCTAGAACAAACACAATAGCAGCTCCCTTACACAACCAGGCTCTGGCATAGGCTGCAGCACTCCCTCAGCTGAATAGAAAGACTAACATTCTCACCCAAGGGCCCAGTCCACATTGTTCAAGGTTAAAAGTATCCAGCAGCACCACTCACCCTGCCCCCCCCCCCCCCAGGCCCAGAGAGAGTGCCTCAAATCAAGGTCACAGATGCATCAGAGAAAGTAAACAACAACCCCTACTGGCCAGCCCATTTGGAGTTACTAAACCAAGTGAGTACATTCTCTAGCACTTGAAGGTACTAAATCTAGTGAGCAAAGCCTCTAGTGATCTCAACACCAAACCTCTGTGAACCAGCCCCTCTCAACACAAGATCTTAGGAAATAAAGGCCAGAAAAAAGGGGGGGTCCATAGAAAGCTACCCACATGTAAAGTAAAGTAAAGACTCGGAGACATATAGAATGTCTGAGGAGAATATGATTTGGTTTACAGCCCAGAAGAACTTCCTGAAGAAATCAGAAAGGAGTTTAAACCTCAATTGGAAAATTTGGGAAAAGAAACTCAAGAGAAATTAACACCTTACAACAAGAAAATAAATCCTTTTGAAATACAGTTGGACAAAGGCAAACAGAATATAATTCTCTCAAAAACTCAATTGGACAAATGGAAAATTCCTTCAAAAATAGAATTGACCAATTGAAAAAGGAGTTGCAAAAGGTAAATGAAGAAAATTCTTCTCTAAATGAAACAAAAGGAGTGTGTGGAAACTAATGATTTTATGAGACAACAAGAATGTGTTAAACAAAACCAAAAAAATTTAAAAAAACAGAAGAAAATTTAACAAACACCTCAGTGGCAAAACCACTGACCTCAAGAAAAGAACCAGAAGAGACAACTTTAGAATCAATGGACTCCCTGAAAATATTAAAGATAAAAAAGCCTGGACTTAATATTACAGATTTAGTAATGGAAAATTCCTCTGACATCATGGAACCCAAGGGCAAAATTGTTATTGAAAGAATACATTGATCCCCTCTGGAAAGGGATCCAAAAATGGAAACACCAAGGAATATTGTGTCCAAATACCAGAACTATCAAATAAAAGAGAAAGTCTTGGAAGCACACAGAAAGAAACAATTTAGAAACCAAGGAGCCACAGTAAGGATTACATAGGGCCTCGCTATTTCAACATAGGTGCTTGGAATGCAGCAAAGAATTAACTATCTGGCAAAATTGTGCTATTTCTTCCAGGGGGAAAAGATGGACATTTAATGAAATAGGAGACTTCCAACTTTTCCTGATGAAATGACCAAAGCTAAATAGAAAATGTGGACTTCTAACAGGAAACTCAAGAAATGTGTTAAAAGGTTAAAAAGGGGGTAAAGGGAGAAATAATACAGCTATCCAATGAGGTTAAACTGTCTATATCCACATTTAAGAAAAAAGAATCTCATAACTCTCAAGAATTATAATTCTGATAGAAAGAATATTCTTAGACAGAAAAAAATGGATACTCATGACATAACTGTGACTCTGATACAATGATTTAAAAACAGTATCTTGGGGCAGCTAGGTGGCACAGTGGATAGAGTGCCTGCCCTGGACTCAGTAGTACCTGAATCCAATTACAGACTCAGACACCTAATAATTAACCTAGCTGTCTGGCCTTGGGCAAGCCGTTTAATCCCATTTGCCTTGCAAAATCCTATTGGGGGGGGGGAGAAGGATTAACAGAAGAAATGGAATGAATAAGGGGTAAAGGGAAAGGGGAAAGAAAGGAGGGCTTTGGATATAAGGGGGCAAAGACACTGAAGGTGGCAGTATTCAAAAATAAAACACTGGGGAATATGGATAAAGTGAAAAAAGGGGAAAATACAAACAGAAGGAAGATAGCATAGAAGAACAATAAAGAGTTAGTAACTATAAATTTGAATGGGAATGAGATGAACTCTACCATACAATGTAAGCAAATAAAAAGTGGATAAAAATACCAGAATCCTACAATATGCTACTTACAAGAAAGTTATTTGAAGCAGAGAAATAAACATAAAGTAAAGGTAAAAGGTTGAAGCAAAAAATATTTTGCTTCAGCTGAAGTGAAAAAAAGCAGGGGTAGCAATCCTCATCTTAGACAAAGCAGCTGCAAAATAGATATTAAAAGAGATAAGGAAGGAAATTATTTCCTCCTTAAAGGTGCCATAGACAATGAAGCAATTTCAACACTAAATATGTATGCACCAAGTGGTATAGCATACAGATTGTTAGAGGAAAAGTAGAATGAGTTATAGGAAGACATGGATGGCAGAACTCTCCTGGTGGGAGACCTCAAAGTCCCACTCCCATATTTAGATAAATTTAACCATAAAATAAACAAGAAAGGTGTTAAGAAGGTAAATATATTGTAAGAAAACCTAGATATGATAAACCTATGCAGGAAATTTAATGGGGATAGAGAGTAATATACTTTTTTTTCTGCAGGCCATTACATTGAAACAAAAATTGACCATGTATGTTCTAGGCCATAAAAACCTAATAATCAATTGTAGAAAGGCAGTAATAATTAATACATCCTTCTCAGATCACAATTCAATAAAAATTCATAAGCAATAAAGGTCCAGGGAGAGATAAACCTAAAACTTATAATAAGAAACCAAATAACCACATTTTTTTAAAAAATTGAAAGATTCAAACAAGAAATTATAGAAAGAATTAATGATTTCATCCTAGATAATATCAATAATGAAACACCAGACCAAAACTTATGAGATACTGCCAAGGTTGTTGCCAGGGGATATATTATATTTTTAAATACTTAAATGAATAAATTAGAGAAAGAGGAAGTCATCAGACAAAACTTGCAACTAAAATAAATTAGAGAAAGAACAAATTAAAAACCCTGAATTGAATGTCAAATTAGAAATTCTAATAATTAAAGGAGAAATTAATAAATCTGAAAGCAGGAAAATTATTGAGTAATAAAAACAAGATTTGTTATTTAAAAAAAAACAATAAAATTGAAAAACTTATGGTTAATTTCATTTAAAAATAAGAAGAAAACCAAATTGCTAGTACCATAAATGTAAAAGGTGAATTTGCCACCAATGAGAAGGAAATTAAAGTAATAATTGGGAAACTATTTTGTCCAACTATTTCCTAATAAATTTTATGATTAAAGTGAAATGGATGAATATGTACAAAACATAAGTTTCTCAGGCTAAATGAAGAGGAAATTAAATACCTAAATAACCCTATCTCAGAAAGAGAAATTCAACAAGCTATTATTGAACTCCCAAAGAAACAATCTCCAGGCCCTGATGGATCCACAAGTGAATTCTACCAAACCTTTATGGAACAATTGATCCCAAATCTATATAAATTCTTTGCAAAAGTAGGTGAAGAAGGAACTCTGCTTAACTCTTTCTATAACACCAATATGGTGGTGATACCTAAACCAGGAAAGATCAAAACAGAGATAGAAGGTTACAGACCTATAACCCTGATGAATATAGTTGTAAAAATCTTACATAAAATTTTAGCATAACAATCACACAAAGATTTCACTAGGATAATACATCATGACTAAGTAGGATTTATCCCAGGAATGCATGGTTTGTTCTATATTAGGAAAACTTTTAGTATAATTAATTATATCAATAACAAACCTATCAGTAATCATATAATTATATCAATAGATGTTGAAAAAGTATTTGCCAAAATACAGCATTCATTCATATTTAAAGCACTAGAGAATATAGAAGTAAGTAGATTTTTCCTTAGAGTAATAAGCTGTGCCTACCTGAAACTATCAACAAGAATTATATGCAATGGGGATAGGCTAGAGGCATTCCCAATAAGATCAGGGGGAAACAAGGATGTCCATTATCATCACTATTATTCAATATTGTATTAGAAATATTAGCTTCAAAAAAAGAGAAGAAAAACAAATTGAAATAATTAGAATTGGGAAGCAAGAAACAAAAGTCACTCTTTACAGATGATATGATGGTATACCTATAGAATCGCCAAAAAATCATATTAGGAACTTTAGCAAAGTAACAGGATATAAAATAAACTCTCATAAATCCTCAACATTTCTATTTATGACTAACAAGATACAGCAGAAAGAGCTAGAAAGAGAAATCCCATTCAACATAAATTTCAGACACTATAAAATACTTCTGTGTCTACCTGCTAAGGCAGACCCAGAAGCTCTATGAAAACAAGTATAAAATACTTCTCACATAAATAAATTCAGATTTAAATAACTGGGCAAACATCAACTGTTTTTGGATAGGCCAAGCTAAGATAACAAAAATGATAATTCTACCACAACTAAATCACCTTTTTAATATTCTACCAATACCAATTCCAAAAAATTAATTTAATGAGATAGAAATAATTGTATGTAAATTCATATGGATAAATTTAAAGTCAAGAATTTCCAGTGATTCACTGAAAAAAAGTACAAAAGAAGGTGTCTTAGCCTTTCCAGATCTAAAATTACATTAATTGCATCAGTCATCAATATTGCCTGGTATTGGCTAAGAAATAGATTGTTGGATAAGTGGTGTACACTAGGTGTAAAAGAGATTGCAGGAAATGATTATGGTAATCTGATTTTTGATAAACCCAAAGACTCCAGTTATTGGGCTTAAAACATTCTCTTTGATAAAAAAATGTTGGGAAAATTAGAAGTCAATATGGCAGAAACTTGGACTAACATCTCACACCCTTTAACAAGGTAAGTTCCAAAGGGGTACAGGATTTAGATATAAAAGACAATATTATAAGTAAACTAGGAGATCAATGAGCACTTTACCTGTCAGATCTATGGAATGGGAAGCTGTTTATGACCAAGGAAGAGATGGAAAACATCATTAAAAACAAACTACATAATTTCACTTACATTAAATTAAAAAACTTTTGCACAGACAATACCAGTATAACCAAGATCAAAAGAAATGTAGTGAATTGGGGAAATTTTTTTTTGCAATGAAGATATCTGACAAATGACTCATGTCTAAAAGATATACAGAATTGATACAAATTTATATGAATACAAGCCACTTCCCAATTGACAATTGGACAAAGGATATGCAGAGGCAATTTATAATTGAGGAAATCAAAGCAATCTATAGTCATGTGAAAAACTGCTCTAAATCATTATTGATTAGAGAAATGCAAATTATAGCATCTCTGAGGCACAACCTCACACCTTTCAGACTGCCATGGGGAAGAGGGAGGGAATGGAGATAAGCTTGCAAGTGCATGAATGTTGAAATCTACTTTAGCATGTAATTGGAAAAATAAAATAAAATAATAATAATAAAGAAAGTGAGGAAGTAAAAATGAAAAATAATGTAATCTGTTAGGATTTTGCTTAAAATTTTAAACTCAAAATCCATTAATGATATATGGCTATAGTTTTCTTTATCTGTTTTATTTTTACTTTGTTTAGGCAATAGAACTATTTTTTTAAAGTCCTAATATGGTGCTCTCTATCTGATTGGGTGAATAACTTGTGAAGTGTACTAACTTAGAAAAGGAAATGGCAAACTATTCTGGTATCTTTGCTAAAAACATCCCAAATCAAGTCACAAAGTGTCACATATGACATAAATGAGTGAACAACAAAAAATTATATTAACTGTTCTTTACACATATGATAGAATTCTCCTATGTTTCCATTAGAACCAAGAGTTTCCATGACCTCCTACTTAACTAGCTGCCAACTGCCTCCAGTAGTTTCAACTTCCCCAGTCCCACTATAGTAGGATGATGAAGAAGCAACCCTGTCCTCTGCTTTCAAGTCTATTCAAGGATTCCACTTACAGGTTAACTCTGTTTACCAGAGTATTAATCAATGGACATCCTACACCCAGCAAAACAAAAACTCTTTTCTTTACCACCCCCCCAGTCATTTTCCCCTCCTATTCACTCATTTCCCAGCTGACTTTTTTCTTACTCAATCCACACATCCTTCCTCTCTTTGTTAGCCCTCAGTTTGACCTGGACATATCTCAATTGACTTTATTCGCCTTCTTCTCTCCCTACCTTTTATTTGCCACCAATTCTGTAATGTAGTCTCAAAATACAAGGAGACAAAACATTAATTCACTTGTAATCAGTATATCACTAGATTGTTTCCATATTGTTCTTCATTGTCATCTCTACTGAATTTCCAACTTCACAGTTTCTTCTTGACTACATTTTTTAAAAGAAGTCTCTTAAAAGAAAATATGCTGTTATATGATTGACATTACTTTTCTTATCTGTTTCACTTATTCACCTCTTCAGGTGGTTAAGACTAAAATGATAAGCTCAGTTCTTTTTAAAAATCGTTCAATTTAAATCTTTATTATAGTATATTCCTTCTTTTTAGATTATAGCTTACCTCAGATTTTTAGGGTAAGTTATTCAGGGCTGGCTTCTGAGTTTCATTGCTTTTTGAAACACAATTCCACTGACACATACACTTTTCTAATGACTTCAGAAGATTTTTTGGATTTTGTTTTTTGAAAGCCCTTTCTTTTGTATTTGAAGATTATTTGTATAATTTCATGCAAAACACATTATTTCTGAAATGAATTCTTAAATCTTTATACTACCTATCCTAGGGCTTGTAGCCTTGTTCTGTTTTTGTTTGTTCTGGAGATGTCCTCTGAATTATTTAAAATGGCATATAATTTTCAATGTTCAGAAGTTCTAGGCAGATATATTATTTATTATATAGTTTTTCAAGTTTGTTTGGTTTTTGTTTGTTTTATTTTGTTTTCTCTTGTCAATGTTCTTCTGAAGGCAGTCTTTAGACCTACTATCTTAGAAAAAAGGGGTGTTTTCTTGGAAAATGAGCATGTTTCTTTTGATTATTTGTTTTTTTTCTCCTCTTCAAGATTGTCCTTAACTTCTGTATATTGTATTTGTTATCTTTTACTCTCTCTTGATTTTTCAGTGAAACTTATCATTTTAGATTCTAGTTTTTCTATTTCCGCTATTATTTTTTTCTGTCCACGCCAAAAATTCTGCTCTCATAATTCTTGTTTCTGTTTTGAAGCTTTCACAAACACTGTGTTATAGTTCCATTTTCTTATATCCATGGGATACTTTGTGTTATCCCATGTTGGATTCTTTCAGATTCCTGAACTGAATTACTGAGTCTGAAAGTCATAGTGCCTTCTTGTGCTAATGTTTTTCCTCTTGATTCATCTGTTTCTTGTAATCTAGTCTTAGTGAGATCTTTCATAATTTAAGTCATATTTCCTTTTACATTCTGATTACTCACTTTCTGACTTTCTTCCCTCTCATGGTGATTTCCTTAGGTACTGGTCCTCAGCAAGTTTTAGACTCTTCCCCTTAAGGCCAATTCACAATTCGCTAAATTTCATCTCTGCCTCAACTGACTTTTTAGTGGTTTGAACTGATCGCATCTTTGGATTAGTGGATCTGCATAATTCCTTCCCCCAGCAGTTACACATTGGCTTCTTTCATTATGTTTTACCCTGATCCTCTATTTCTCATTCCTCTGTCACAAAAACAGTAGGTCAGAGAATTGCTCTATTTATATTGGGCACTTTTATATACTACAGGTTTCTCAAACTCCAGAAGGTAAAGATATGATATTAAGTTTTTTTTTTCATTGTCAAAGACATAAACTGCATTCTTTCCCCTCTGCCATTCTAACTCTCCTGAACAGATACTTTTGCTACAAAGATATTTGCTACCACAATGTCAATTGTTTATCTTAGTCCTATCAAACATCTTTCTCTATTTCGATTGATATTTTATTTTTTCCAAATACAAATTATGAAAGTTCTTCACCATTCATCTACTGGTCTATGTATATTTTAAGTTTCAAAATTTCCTTCCACCCTCTCTTCCCACCCCTGTCCCTTCAGTGGCAAACAATCAGGTTAATATTGTTACAGATTAGTCATTTTTGGTATAAAAAATTAAGATTAGGGGAAAGAAATGTATGATATTTTTTTAAAAGTGAATGCCATGTTCATCAGATTCCGAAGGATTTGTTTTATTTTGTTTTTCTTCCTCTGGATAGGGATATCATTGACCATACCCGTTCTAATAGGGTTGTCCTAGCTTTCTGAACAGTTGAGAGGAGCTGCTTTGATCAAAGTTGATCATATAACAATGTTGTTGTTAATGTGTACATTGTGCACTTGGTTCTTCCCTCTTCACTCAGCATCAAATCCTATAATTTCTTCCATGTTTATCTAGTCCAACCATTTATGGATTCTTATAGAACAATAACATTCCATCACATCCATACATCCATATATCGCAACTTGTTCAGCCATTCCCCAATTGATGAACATTACCTCAATTTCCAACTCTTTGTCACTACAAAAAGAACTGCTATGAATATTTTGAAACATGTGGGACCTTTCCCCATTTTTTTAAGATTACTTCTGGATATAGGCTTAGAATTGGAATTGCTGTGTCAAAGGGAATGATCAGTTTTATTGCTCAGTGAGCATAGTTATATGTTGTTCGCCAGAATGGTAGGATCAGTTCACGCAAACTTCTTTCTCTATAAAACTTATTAAGCACTGGCTGGTTGCCATCTGTCTGACCTTATTCTAGTAATCTTTTCCTCATGAGACTCTTCCAGAGTGTTATATCTGTAACAGTTCAAGCAGATTTTCTTGACTGCCATAGATCTTCTTTGGTGTTCTAGGTATCTTAGAAAAATGGTATCAGGGCAGAGCCAAGATGGCAACAGGAGAGGACCATCTCTTAGTTGCTCTGGAGCAAAACATATAAGCTAAGGACTCAACTACATTTTCAAGAGAAAGAACCCACAGAGGGATCCAGTGAGGCAATTCTCCAACCCAAGGTAACCAGGAAAAGAGTGGAAAGGCTCAGCTCCATGGGGTCAGAGGGGTCGCCCACCAGAGGGGTGGTCCTCCAGAGCAGAGGAACTTCAGCCTCCCTGAGGCAGCCTCAGGGAGCTGGGAGCTGTGACTCACAACAGTGGGGGCAGTTTCCTGATCCACACTCTGGGGAGCATCAAGCACAACTTGGGGTAACAGCAGGGGGGGTCCTCTGCCAGAATGAGCATATGAAGCATAGCCTCAGGGGACACAGAAAGCTGCATGGCCAGGGCAGCCCAGATCCAGGAACCAGAAGTAGGTGGAACTGGTAAGCAGGAGCCTCCAGGGCATGAGCATGCTGAGCCTAGGTAGTGGAGTGAATAGAGACTGCCAAGCTCTGTCCTCTGTCCCTGGACGAGGACTCTGGGGCTCTGATCACATTCAGATCCTGATCTCAGTCTAGGCCTCCCCATAGAACAGCAGGGTCCACCCCACCTCAGCCCCATGGCAGAGGGGTGTGCTGGTGGCCATTCACAGACCAGGAGGGAAGACAGAGCCTCACACATGGAAATCCATGTGGGGTATCCCATTTATACTTAAAAGCTCAGGAAGCACCCCAAAATCAGGCACAGGATTGGGAAATGAGTAAGCAGAGAAAAAAGAGGAACACCATTGAGAAATACTTTGCCTGTGATTCCAAGAAGGATCAAAACATTCAATCTGAAGAAGAAGTGCAAGCTCCTGCATCTAAAGACTCAAAGAAAAACAGAAATTGGCCTCAGGTCATAAGAGAGCTCAAAAAAGACTTTGAAAATCAAATGAGGGAGATAGAGGAAAATTGGAAAAATGAATGATAGAGATGAACGAAGAACATGAAAATGAAGACAACAACTTAGACAAGGATATCCAAAAAATGCTGAAGAAAATAGCATGCTAAAAACCAGCTTAGTTCAAATGAATAACACAGTTCAAACAGTTATTGAGGAGAAGAATCCTTTAAAAAGCAGAACTGGCCAGATGGAAAAGGAGATAAGAAAGCTCTCTAAGGAAAACAAATCCTTCAGACAAATAATAGAACTCAGGGATATTGCTGATTTTACGAGAAATCAGGAGTTAATACTTCAAAACCAAATGAAGGGAAAATTAGAAGAAAATGTGAAACATCTCATTGAAAAAACAACTGATATGGGAAACAGATTTAGGAAAGATTATTTAAAAATTATTGGAATACCTGAAAGTCATGACCAGGAAAAAAAGCCTTGACATTATTTTCAAAGAATTATTACAGTAAAATTGCCCTGATATCCTAGAAGCAGAGGGCAAAATAGAAATGGAGACAATCCACCAATCTCCCTGAGGAAGAGATCCAAAAATAAAAACATCCCCCAGGAATATTATTGCCAAGTTCCAGAACTCCCAAGTCAAAGAGAAAATATTTCAAGCAGCCAGAAGGACACAATTCAAATATTGTGGAGCTGCAGCCAGGATCTCACAGGACGTAGCAGCAACTACATTAAAAGTTTGTAGGGCTTGGAATTTAATATCCCAGAAGGCAAAAGAGCTTAAAATGCAACTGAGAATCAACTACTTGGCAAAACTGAATGTCCTCTTCCAGGGAAAAAGATCGACTTTCAATGAACCAGGGGAATTGGAAATGTTCCTCTTGGAATGGCCAGAGCTTAACAGATGGTTTTTTCTTCAAATACAGGACTCAGGTGAGGCATAGAGAGTGGAGGAGAAGAGGAAAATATGAGGGACTTAATGATAATTCTGTATAGAAAAATGATACTGATAATACTCATATGAACCTTCTCATTTAATAGAGCAGGTAGAAGGAGCTTTTATAGATGAAGCACAGGAGAAAATTGAATTTGAAGATATATTGTGGTGTAAAAATGGAGTCAATAGATAAAAAGGGAAATATAATGGGAGAAAGAAAAAGGAGAGGAGGAATCTGATAAGATATTTCACACAATAAGATTTTTCTTTATTACAATGAGCTACTGCAATGATATGGAAGGGGGGAAGGCAAGGGGGAATGAGGGAATCTTTGCTTTCATCAGAGGTGGCTAGGAGATGATACAGCATATATACTCAATGGGGTATAGACATCTGTAGTAAGGAGGAGAGAAGGGGGACAGGGGGAAGGGGGGAATGTGAGTGATGGAGGAGAGGATGGACCATATGGGGAAAGTGGTCTGATATAACACATTTTCTTTTTTAATTCTTGCAAGGGGCTGGGATTGGATGTCCTGTCTGGGACCATAGGGCCTGCTGGATGCTGGGTAAGGGATGGTATGTGGGCTTGGGGCTTCTTGGCCCCAGGGCTAGACATCTGTCTGCTGTACAGCTCAACTACCCTACAGCAGAGACAGAGTGAAAGGAGAGAGAAAATATAGTTCATGGTATTGGAGAAGTATGAATGGAGGGACTTATGATCAGCAATGTCATTGGTGGAAAAATATGGAAGTAACTTTTGTGATGGACTTATCCTAAAGAATGTGATCCACCCATGACAGAGCTACTAGTGTTGAAACACAAACTGAAGTACATTTTTTATTATTATTATTATTTTCTGGGGGGTGTTGCAGGGCAAATGGGACTGGGTGGCCTACCTGGGGCCGCACAGCTGGGTGATTGTTGTGTGTCTGACACCAGATTGGGACCTGGGTCCTCCCTGCTCAAGGGTCAGTAATCTGCATCCCAGCCACCCCTACTATTATTATCATTGCTATTTTATTTTATTTTGAGTCTTTTTTTTTTTTTTGGTTTTTGTAGGGCAATGGGGTTGGGGTGGCTTGCATCAGGTCACAGAGATGGGTTGATTGTTGGGTGTTGGGCTGGATTTGAGCTCATGTGCTCCTGGCTCCAGGGCCAGTGCTCTGTCCACTGCACCACCTGGCCATACCTACATTTACCATCATCATCATCATCATCATCATCATCATCATCATCATCATCATTATCATTACCACCATTAATTTTAATTTTTTCTCTCACCTTTAATTTATTTATTATGTGGATCTATATTTTCTTGGGGGTAGGGGGTATTATGTTTACTCTTAAACAAGGATATTTAAGTAATGTATAAAAAATTTGTACAAAATAAGAATAAATAAATAAATATTGTAAAAGTGAATAAAAAAAGAATGGCATCAAACTAAAAAAAAAACAGATCCTTGAATCCCATTGGTTTATTACTTCTGTTCTAGACCATGGAGATACCTAAAATTAATTTATCTTTGGCACATGATTCTGAACAGGTTGGACAGACCATGGGGATTAGAGCTACTACCTAATCTGCCTTCTTAATGGTCATACAATGAAATGCTTTATGATACTCACTAAGGGTATTAATTAAGAGCCTCTATTTCTTTGCTACATCTCTGTTTAATAAAGAGAAACCTGTTTAATAAATGAAAAACCTGGTAGCCATACAAATACTGAGTAACTCCCTATTTGTTATTTTTTTTGACTCCATGGAGCATGATGTCCTTGTGGTGGTGTTATCTCCCCTCACCCTACACTCCTACCTCTTTTTGTTTGTAGTCTTCTCCCATTATTTTGTAAAATATATGAGAAGAGGGAATTACCTTTATATTATTTGTATCCCCAACATTTAGTACAAGGTCTGGCACTTGGTAAGTATTTAAGAAATAGTTATTGAATTTGCCCTGGGAAGTTGTCTCAGCCTTTAAAAGGGACAGAAGATGCTAACCCTTTTTTCAGCATGAACTGAGGTAAAAAGGAATATTTAAATTTGTATGCTCAATTTCTAATAAATGAAACATAGTACTAAAGATATGTTATATTAACTTGCCAATGTATACTAACCCATATACTTTACAATAAGTGCCACAGTTATGGACATGCCTGGGTTTTGGAGTCATAGGGTTGGGATTTATTTAAACTCATTTTTCAGTTTTCAGTATTTTTGCCTGAGGAATTCATCGGCATTTTTGCCAAGGTTAATCATAATCTCTGAAATCTCACAAGCCTACATTTGTGTATATTCCAGGTTTACATATCATTTTTATAGGCATTGTTTACCCATGCAACCTCATCTGAACTTTGTTGCATTTACTTTTATGGTAGTGAGGGAGAACTGGTGCACATGATACATAAGTCTTTATTAAAATGGGTATCTTTTCCACATAAACTCTCATCCATCAACTATCTATCCATTAAACAAAACATTTATATTTGTAAGCGATCTTGACTGAAATGCATCAAGACAGAAGAAATTGACTTCTAATAGACAAATGAATTATTAATTCCAATGTAAAATATACGCAAAATTCCCAAAAGACAAGAGAGTCAGGTTAATTCTAAAGTATATAATTTGGGTAGCATGTGATGCCAAAAATAAGTAAATAAAAGAACTAAGGTTCAGATGGTGCTGTCATATTTTTGTGTTCTGATTGGCCAATTCTCTTTCCTTTCTCTCTTTTCAGGATTGGATCTTTTTCTTTTCCCCAAAACTCATGAATTAGCATCACAGGAGATTTTCTTGAAAATCATGCTGTTTGGGGGAAAGAAGGGGTTCTATTAATTTTTCTCTTTTTTTCTATTATTTGTTTTATGGTCTCATTGTCTAACAGAGTTTTACTTACTTATTTGGCATTATACTTATAAGGGACCTAGTAGAAATTGAAATTGGCCCTAAAATCATGTTTGTCTTGACAGATCTTGATGAAATAGTTTATCAGAAAGAATAATGGAGCAGTATATTAAGGGAAAATGTAAGTAGTTCAGTCTGAGTAATGAGTTCTGAAAAGATTTGAATAAAGAAAAAAGGGTTTCAAAGGAAAATGAAAAGGCATATAGAAACTACTAGGATTTTTTAATTATTTGTGAAGTATGGAAGTTGGTTTAAGCATGTAAAAAGAACGTATGAGCATGTTTCACTTTGTATAAATAGAAGATCGATTTGGGGAACTTTGAAAGTGATTTTACAAATCACTGCATTAAGCAAAGAAAGTATAGAGAGCTATAAATCTATATGGAAATATGTGTTTAAATGAGGTTGAGATAATCTGAAAATTTCATTAAACTATCGCTTTTGCAATATCTGTCAGTGAATTGATTGGAAAAGTAATATAATCCCATAAAATGAAAAGTTTGATATGGAAGCCATTGCTAGGTAAATGTTTACTGTTTCTTTTGATTGGCTAATTCTCTAATAAGTGTTAATCCTCTGTACAAAGCTATCTGAAATAATATGTAACTGAATTAAGGGGTTTGTAAAAAATATTTTTGAAGGTTATAATTTTTTTTTGCTCCTCCAGAATAATAGGAGGAGAAAGAACTAATGGGAATGCTAAAATAGGGTAAGAATGGCCTTCCTAGAGGCTGGGAATCTGCCAAAACCTTTGTTAACACAGATTTCTGAGTTATGTGCTATTAATCATGGTTCATAAATGCTAAAAAAGGGTGTATAGTTAATGTGTTAGAAAAACATGGGGTGACCAAGGAATGATAAACAGTAAAGGTAAAGAATTCGTACATACTACCTTGATCTCTCAAAATGTGGGGAATATCCAATTCCCAGAACATCATTTTGTCAGTGAGGATAGAAAGCTCTTATTAAGTTAGAGTAATGAGAAATTAGAATAGCACTGATACAGATAAGAAGAATTTGCTAATGTTTATATTTTGAAAAGGAAAATAATTTAAGGTAATTTTGAATATGAGTTTTGGAATTTATAAGATTATTATGAGAACTATAAAGAAAATCTTGTAATCATAAAATTGTTTAGAAAATTCTGGTCTTAAGAATTTTTTTTTACTGCAAAGTTTTAGGGAGTAAAGGTAATATACATTAAATTGAATTGTATTAATTACAATTAGTAAACTTGGTATAAAAATGGATTCAAATAATTTTTTGAAAATTTAAAATTTTGTTACCATAACAAAATATGAATGAACTCAAGTGTCATCCATCACATTTGTAAAGTTTTGTTATAAGAAAGTTAGAGAATACCTTGCCAATATGTTATATCTCTCAAGGTCTTTTTGGCTTTGGGAGTTTGTGAAAAGCTATGTTTTTCCATCTAATGTTTATGAAATTATATACATATCTATATATTAGAAATTATATATGTATCTTATATCTCTGGCTTTGGCAAAAAATTTACATTTTTTTTTGAAAATTTATATATATATATATATAAACTAAATTCATTGAGCTTCTTATTTACTTTTTGAAAATAGGAGTGTATTTGGAATAAGAGGAAAAATAAGTTTAGGAAATGAGATGTGAAAGAAATTTTTGTGTGAAAGATATTCAGGTCTAAGGTTAACTTTAAGAGAACTTGTTTTGTTTTTTGCTTTAAGAGAATAAGATGTCAGCCTGAAGATTTTATGTTTCACATATGTTAAGAGTTAAATTTTCATTTTAAAGAAGTTAAATGTTAAACTCAGAAGAAGAGTGTATAAGAGATTGAGAAGTATATTTTAATTGCAATTATTTCCAATGATATTGAGTATATGTGGGAAACTTTGGAAGATGATTGGGAAATCAAAAATTATGGAAACCATAGTTAGATAAACTTGTTGATGAGCAAGATGCAAAAAAAGTTATGTGGTCTAGTTTTGTCTGTATAAGAGATTTTACTGTAATAATATCTAAGCCTAGAATTAATGATTGATTGCTTTGTAGAGATAATGAGGGAAATATCAGAAGTTGAAGCCCTCTGGGTTCCCTGAAATTTTTTAACAATATGATGGACCTTATTCTAAACTCTAGGTCCAAGCAAACATGCAATCATGGAAAAGAGATTACATGCTATATTTTTGGTATTAATAGAATGGCCATAACTCTATAATATTTTTACAGATAGTAAGTATGATCATCATGTCATCAGATGCATAGAAACAGCCTTTATTATTCATAGCACTGATGCAGAATTATAACAACTCTTTAAAGAATTATTAGAAATTATTAGAAATAAATACAATTCCTTTTTATTGAACATATAAACTCCCAACCTAGACAGCCAGGACATATATATATATATATATATATATATATATATATATATATATATATATACATTTATACATATATATATATGTATGTATATGTATGTATATGAAAGCAATCATAGGACTGATCAATTAACCCTTCCACTCCTTATAAGCTTGGTAGAGGAGTAAACTAAACTGTCTCTCAAAAAACAATTCATCAATGTGCCTCTTTACTAAGGAAATAATTTTAAATCAGCAGAGAGCAAGCTAGGAATATGGAAAATCTTTTCCAAAAAGGGGTATTTACCTATCCCTCCAAATAACAGTAAGAATTCTAGAGGTCAGATTCTTGATGAGTTATGGCTCACTATGCTATTTTTGGGGAAATGAAATCTATTCATGTTACTGTAGATACATTTAGTTCATATATAATGGCAACCACACAAAGTTCAGAGGTTACTCAAGGTGTGATTGATCATTTATTACTTTATTTTGCAGGGATACAAAAATCTATAAAAACAGAGAATGGTCCTGGATATACTTCTATGGCATTTAAACAATTCTGTCTGTATTGCAATATAAAACTGTTACAGGCATTGCTTATAATCCCATGGGTCAAGACTACAGTTGAGAGGAAGAACAGGTCATTAAAAATATTCCCACATAAAAAGAAAAGGATGACTGTGGTGGAATAAATACCAGATGACTCCTAAATAAAACTTTTTATTTATTAATTATTTGACTTCGAATGATAAGTATAAATCTGCGGCTGAAAAACACTTTCATTACAAAATTACTATAGATAACATAATATCCCTAAAAAGTACTCATAGAGTAATGTGGAAGGTTATAGAAAATGGACATTGGAAAGGATTTGATCAATTCCTAGCCTGGGGTCTAGGGTATGCTTTTGTTTTGTTCACAGGTGGAGAAACTGTTTGAATGTCATAAAGGAACATTGGACTGTGCAGATCAGATGAACAGGTAATACAGTAAATGAATAACTTACAATGAAGAAATCAAAAAAGAAAGCAAAAGAGAAGGAAGGACAGACCACACAAAACGAAAGCGCAACATGGACTTATAGGACAACTTGTAATGCTTACATTAATTATGAACAATTTGGGGACTGCAAATGGAACTGAATATTGAACTTATATTCAAAAAACTCTACTATGGAGATAAAAGTATGAATGGAGCTATTTTGACAGGGAAAGCTGAAAATTATTTGGGATATTACAAGTTATTATTGGAAATATCAAAGAAGAGATGTTGAGAAGTTAGATATAATTTTTCTGGATTAAATAATATTATAACCCCTATTAGGGGAATTTATGATCATTCCTGAGAAAAAGAGGGGAAATAATATTGATTATTATAATTGCATTATTTGAAAATGCACATGTAAAGAAGTGATGAATAAGGAAAAGATAGAAGAAAAATACACTCAAGTATTGTCAGAAAATGTTACTAGAACATTAGAATCAGAAGAAGACTTTATGAAAATCTTTATCATTTGATTAATGCATTACAAACTTCTGTACTGAACAATGTGTGTTAGGGAAGCATATGTTGTGCCTTGCTTCCTTGAGGCCCACAGCAGTGACCTCCCTCCTGGAGGGGAGCTGAGAATAAGTAGTCAATCCACTACTACCTTATGCCTCCTGCTCAATTTTATTACTGCTTAGCTCTTACATATATACTGTTAGGTCTTCTGGGGTAGAACAAAGAATAATGAGGGAATGGGGGGTGAAGAGTACACAAGAGGTGTGTATGTTCAGTGTCTTCTGTTACAAGATAAGGGGGTACTTTCAGGAGGAGGTGGTAAAACCCAGCTGTGTCTAGTGCCCTTTGTTTGTGGGGTGGAATGTCCAGCTCCCAAGGACTCCAGCTCCCTAAGGGCAACTTGCCAACTCCTGAGATTATTCAGGTAGTGGTTTACTTGGAAATGATTTGTGTCATAGCTGTTAGAATAGCCTGTGTACCCACAAGAATATATAGAATTTAGGAAGAAAGTGTATGACTGGCTGTCTTCTCCACTTATATTTGGTACATGTTTACATTTTATTATTTCTGTTTTCCGATTTGTTTTATTTATGATATTAATTATTTATTGCTTGCCTCTCATTTTAAAATCTATCTTTGCCCTGAATAAGAGTGTGGATTTCACATACAAGATGTTAAAAACCAAAGGATGGTTCAAATCCAATGCTGACCATGATTGTGGTGAATTAATTCAATGAAGAGTATCTACCATCTGGAAGGTTTAAAAGATGTATTAGTTGTTTTAGAGTTGGAGTTATTATGCCTGTATCTCTTATAGTCTCATCTGTATCACTTGCCCTGTTTATATCTAACGTACAAAATGAAGTAGTTCAAGCACTTTATTTAGTGATACTTAGTAAAATGTAAGTTTGGGCTTCCAAAAATACTGAAGATATAAATAAACAGCGTTTTTCAAATGTCAGAGGGTTTGAAGAAGACTGTAGTTTCTGTAGGAGATGAATTGAACATGATAGAGTTTAGATAGATACTTAGTTGTGTATATGGCTGTATGTGAATTTGTGTGACCAACCTGGAATATAATAATACTCACTGAGAATAGAAACAAGGTTAGAAATCACCTTAATGGATTGTTTGAGAATTCCATTATATCTTTTGGTATTGCTGATTTGAATAAATTGACTAAAGACATGCAAGAAGTCTCCCAGTGAGACTTGATTCTTGAAAAGGCAGCTGATAAGATAATTAAATGGTTTTAGCATCCCACCCTCTTTTCACATTGGACCTAGAATATTATACAATTGTGTCTTATATTGATTCTCTTCAAGTTTCTACTTTGCTGTATTCTAAGTTTAATCAAAGTATTTTTTTTCTTTCTGTAACTAAAGCTATGCTACATTTTATCAGTAGAATTCATTATTCTGTAACCTAGGTTAAGCATAAGGTTGGGCAATTGTGAAATTGTTGTGTAAACAGAAAAGGGGAAAGTTCAAGTGAGTTTGAGTTAGAAAGTCATTTATAACTAAGAGACCCAAGCTTTGGTGGCCCTTTGGTTAAGGGCTCTCCATAGAACTCTGCTGTGATAACACAACTGCATCATTCATGGCCTCACTTGTGTGATAGCCTTGTACCCGAACTTCTTGAACTGGGTTGCATCTTGCTAGGTTATTTCCTGCACTAGTTTTAGAAACACCAATGTTTTATCTTGTATGCTAATCTTGTGGTTTTCTGCTTGAAAATACTGTTTGATACTATCAATAAATGGCTCTGCTAGTTGTCCTAGCATCCCCACCTGAGTATACTAAAGTTTCTTTTCTCTCCTGAGCTGAATTAATCCCCTGGTGGGCAGGGTAACTCAACCATTTGGCAGTTAGTAAAATACTTTTGTTTGAACTGTGTGAATGACTACAAATTTGAGAATAATGAACTGCAGGCCAGATACTTAAAGGCATAAAAAAACATGATTGAATGGGCCTGGATTGAATTTTTTTTCCAAGACATTCATTGTACCAAACACAGAATATATTCCATAAAGCAGAAGAATTGGTAGAAAATCATTTAATCAATGTAAATACACCATAACTATGGTGGTTTTTGGTGGGAAGAAATAGTTTACAGTAAAAATCCCATTGTGCTTGGGTGTCTAATGCAACAGTGCACTATTTTGGAAACAAGAATAGTTAAGTAAGAACCTTAACATTACTAAAAATATTCTATAATGATTCCCAAAATTCAGAGCTGTTAAATATCATTTCTTTATATATCTGGCTTTCATATAATGCATCCATTGCAAAGATGAATTTCTTTTGACATAGCCCCTATCCTGCTTTGCAAATATACCTTTACTTTTAGGAATATTTTCTCAAAATTTATCACAATGAGAGTTATTACATATAATTAATTTTTTAAATCAGTTTTTATGACATTATAAAATTCATGAGAATATCAGATTATTGATGAAAGAAGGTAAATTAATAAAATAAATGCAGAGAGCTGATATGATAATTTGAATTTCCCTGTGACCTTTCAATCTCTAGTTATATTTTTATATGGTCAGTTAAACTATAAGGATTATAAGTATGACGTCTGCAAAATTCCTGTCAACTCATGAAGCTAATAAATTGTCTTAAATTTGTAAGTGCACAATAGCCAAATTAGTTTCATAGCTATTGTACTCATTGAAATCAATTCTAATGGATATTACACTTAAAACATTTCTCAAGTTTAATCTCTACAGTAGAAATAGTATTACCTCTTTAATTCAAATATCTGTGTGTGGATCCTTCCTCTGATATTTAAAATTTATTACCCTGACCAAGTCATTTATTATTTCTGTGTTTTAAATCTATCATCTGCAAAATGAAAACTGAGTCTCATAGAGTCTATAGAGTAAGTCTGAGGTCAATTAGAGTTCTAGACTTATCTAGTTGTCAGTCAATAAAGATTTTATGGGGCTAATTTGTGTCAGATACTATACTAAGTACTGATTATAAAAAGAAAAGCAAGGACTTTTCTCTCATTTCAGGAAGTCCATAGTCTAATGAAGAAAAATAATATTTGGAAACAGGTATATAAGTTATAAATTTGGAATAATCAAAAAGGAAATAAGAATAATTACAAAAAGTAAACTATAAAGGTAAATTTTTAGCAGGGACTTGAGGGAAGCCCAAGAAATCAGGAAATCTAGAAGTAAAATATGAAGAGGTAGAGCATTTCCCTCATGTGGGAACAATCAGTTAAAATTGCTGGAGTCAAAGGCCAGTTTAACCAGATTTTGTTGTTATATAGTGGTGTTAGCTTTGTTTTGTTCTTTTTTGTTGTTCATTTTGTTTTTGTGATGCACTTGTGTTTATTAACTTAATCCCATTTTTTTATATTACAGAGCCTGGGGATTTTGGCACACCATCTCATTGCTGGTTTAGATATGAATTAATCCAGCTATTCTGGATAACAATTTGGAATTATATAACAAAATTCAATATACTGTATTGATTTTCAGAAAAGCTGAAAAGATTTGCATGAATGTAGAATGTAGAATGTAGAATGTAGAATGTAGAATGTAGAATATAGAATGTAGAATGAAATTTGCAGAACCAGAAGAACATTATACACATTAACAACATGGGGCCATGATCAACCACGATGGACTAGTTCATTTTAGCAATACAATAATCAAAGATAATTTTATTACACTTGTGATAGAAATTGTCATCCATATTCATAGAAGGAACTGTGGAGTTTAAATGAAGACCAAACTCCTTATCATCAATTTTTAAAAGTTGTCTTATGTATGTCATTTTTCTCTCTCTAATGTTTTCTTCCTTCTGTTTGGATCTGGTTCTACTCTCACAATGTGTTCAATATCAATTAATATTTAGCAAGGTTATAAATATAGAACCTATATTAGATTACTTTCTGGCAGGGGAAGTGGGGAAGAAAGGAAGAGAGGGAGGGAGAAAAATTGTAAAGCTCAAAGCCTTGCTAAAAAATGTCTGGTAAAAACTACCATTGCATGTGGTTGGAAAAACAAACAAATAAAATATTTAAATTAAAAAAACATTCTGAGGATTCTAGAAATAGGGTTGTGAAGTTCTGAGACTTTTTGGCGTGATGAATTTCTAGGCTGCTCCTAATTATGTGGTGGTACTATGCTAAATGCACTATTTGTCATACTTCCTCAGGGAGTATTGAGGTGCTGAGTCAATAGAAAGTAATAGCAGCTTTTAGTTGATTCTCCTCTTTAAAATTTCCAGGAGAAATTACAGATCATCAAGACTTCCATTGAAGGGTACAAGATTAGGCTAAACTTTCCTTAAATAAGCATTATGTTGACTCCTTCTTATGAAGTTCAAGTAGTAGGTCACTAGAAGATAAGCTTATATTTGGGTACGTGAAGGTCTTTTTTTCTACTCTATTTTATTTCCTACAAGTCTGAACATTAACCTTGAAATGAATATGCTCAGATTGATAAGTGACTATGTGTATTTAAAAGAACCAGAGCTGCCAGGGCAGTTAACAGAAGCTGACTGATAGAAAGCGATAGGAATTACTTCATTGGAAAGGAAGTTCACCAATAAGAGAAAATTTTCAAACTTTTGACCTGGTTCATGAGAAGAAGTGGATGTTGAAGTAGATGGTGGAGGGGCAAGGGAGAATACAGAAAGTCTAATAATCAGACTCCAGAGAAGCATGGAATGACTTATGGGGTCTGATGCTAAGTGAAGGGAGTAGAACCAGGAAAATAATGTAAGCAACAACATTATGAGATGAACAACCTTGATGAAAGCAGCTCCTCTTGGCAAGTGCAGAGAGCAAAGGCAACTGTATCTGACTAGTTATGGACTATATTATCCTCAATAGAAAGAAAAACAAAACAAAACAAAACACAGAAACAAACCATCCTGAATTTGATGAACACTTTATAAAAATTATCACTTATATATCTCGTTCCTTTAATCCTATTTCCTCATGCCAAAAAATTACTAAATTTTAAACAACTTTAATAAAATATGCATGTAAAATGCTAACTTGACTGCTCTCTGCTGAAGGGGGGGGTGGGAAGGGAAGGTGAAGTGAAATTTTGTAACTTGGAAATATGCGAGAATGTATCAGTGAAAACAAATTAATTAATAAAAAAATATAAAAAAATCTATTAAGTAGTCTAGCAAATTATTTCATGTCCTGAAGATGTTTAAATATTATCTTCACAGTAATTTTAATGCTAGTTTTGTTTAGTCACCAAATCTCATATAAAGTAATTTTGTCAATGAATGCTCTGTGTGTGTGTGTGTGAATAAAATATATGCCTTATATCTCCTTTATATTATGAATAACAAACCTTTTTATTTATGTCAAAGTAGAGTGATAAATAAGAAACCACAGCTTAAACATGGAAAAAACTTGTACTCAATATGCCAAAATTGGGAAAGATATGGTATAGAGTATAATTAAAAATATTTAAAAATGTTTTTTTAATTTTTATTCTATTTTTTCCAATTACATCTAATGAAAGTTTTCAACTTTCTTCTACATGAATATGGTGCATTTTTAAGCTTACATAATTTCCTTCCACCCTCCCTCTCCCCTCAGTAACTAGCAGTCAGATAAATATTATGCATACACATTTGTGTTTAACACATTTATAGATTAGACATTTTCTTTATGACAAATTAGGATAAAGGGAAAAGAAAGAGAAAATCATAAGATAGGAAAGAAATACATAGGCGAAGTTTCTGTTAAAAAATGAATGCAATGTTCATTCAGATTATATAGGGCTTTTTAGTTTAGTTTTGTCTTTGTTTCTTCCTCTGGATAGGGATAACATTATCCATAGCTACTCTAAGAGGCTTGCCTTAGCTCTCCAAACTGCTGAGAGGAGCTACAATATATTTTTAGATCCTGTATGCATTTTGTATTTATTTTGGTATAGGAAATGAGATGTGGGTCATTCTATATTCTTTTCTAGTTTTCTGAACAATTTTTTGTCAAGTAGTGAGTTCTTATCACAGAAACTGTCTTTGGGTTTGTCAAATACTAGATTTCTATAATTATTTACCACTGTTTCTTTTGAACCTATCCTAATCCACTGATCCATTATTCTATTTCTTAATCAATACCAGGGAGTTTTTTTTTAAAGAAAGATTTTATTTTGAGTTTTACAATTTCCCCCCATTCTTGCTACGCTCTGCCACCCCCCACAGAAGGCATTCCATTAGTGTTTATAGTGATTCCATGTTATACAGTGATCTCAGGTGAATGAAGATGACAGAGAAATCATATCCTTAAGGAAGAAAAATAAAGTATGAGATAGTAAAATTACGTAATAATAAAATGTTTTTTTTTTTTCTAATTTGATGGTAATAGTCTTTGGTCTTTGTTCAAATTCCATAATTCTTTCTCTGGATAGAGATGGTATTCTCCATTGCAGATAGCTCAAAATTGTCCCTGGTTGTTGCACTGAAGGGATGAGCAAGTCCATCAGGGTTGATCATCACCCCCCATGTTGCTGTTAGGGTGTACAAAGTTTTTCGGGTTCTGCTCATTTAGTTTATGCAAATATTTCCAGGCTTCCCTGAATTCTAATCCCTACTGGTTTCAAATAGAACAATAGTGTTCCATGACGTACATATACCATAGTTTGTTAAGCCATTCCCCAATTGAATGACATTCACTTAATTTCCCAATTTTTGCCAAAACAAACAGGGCTGCTATGAACCTTTTTGTACAAGTGATGTTTTTACCCTTTTTCATCATCTCTTCAGGGTGTAGACCAAATAGTGGTATAGCTGGATCAAAGGGTATGCACATTTTTGTTGTCATTTGGGTGTAGTTCCAAAATTCTCTCCAGAAATGTTGGATGAGTTCACAGCTCCACCAACAATGTAATAGTGTCCCAGATTTCCCACAACCCTTCCAAGAATGATCATTATCCTTTCTGGTCATATTGGCCAGTCTGAGAGGTGTGAGGTGGTACCTCAGAGATTCCTTAATTTTCATTTCTTTAATAAGTAATTATTTGAAGAAATTTTTCATATGACTATGGATAGCTTTAATTTACTCAGCTGTAATTTGCCTTTCCATATCCTTTGACCATTTGTCAATTGAGGAATGGCTTGATTTGTTGATAATTTGACTCAGTTCTCTGTATATTTTAGAAATGAGCCCTTTGCCAGAAACAGTAGTTACAAAAATTGTTTCACAATTTACTACATTCTTTTGATCTTGGTTACAGTTGTTTTGTCTGTACAAAAGCTTTCTAATTTAATGTAGTCAAAATTACCTAGTTTGTTTTGAATTATGTTCCCTATCTCTTCTTTAGTAATAAACTGTTTACCAGGCTGTTTTGATGACTGCTGCTTTATAGTATAGTTTTAGATCTGGTAGATCTAGGCCACCTTCTTTTACATTTTTTCATCATTGCTATTCTTGCCTTTTTGTTGCATCAGAAAAATTTTTTTACTATTTTTTTCTAGATCTGTAAAATAGTTACTTGGTAGTTTGAATGTTATGACACAGAATAAATAATTAAATTTGTGAAGAACTTTTATTTTTATTATATTAGTTCAACGTAACCATGAGGAATTGTTATTTTTACCAGTTGTTTGAATCTGACATTATTTGTGTGAGAAGTGCTTACAATTGTATTCATACAACTTGTGAGTTTACCTTGGGAGGTAGATTCCCAAATATTTAATGGTGTGTGCAGTTACTTTAAATGGAATTTCTCTATTTCTTGTTCTTTGGCTTTGCTGTTCAGTTATAGAAAAGCTGATGATTTATGTGGGTGTATTTTATATCCCTAGTAATTTGCTGAATTTCTTTATTGTTTAAAGGATTTTTTAGATGATTTTCTCAGATTCTCTACGTAGATCATCATATCATCTGCAAAGAGTGAAAGTTTTGCTTCCTCATTGCCAATTCTGATTCCTTCAATTTCTTTTTCTTCTATTATTGCTAAAGTTAAAATTTCTAACATTATTTTCAATAATAATGGTGCTAGCGGGCACCCTTATTTCTCCCCTCATCTTATAAAATGCTCCTAATTTATCCTTATTACATATAAGATATGTTCATGGTTTTAGAAAAATATTGCTTATTATTTTAAGGATAACTTCATTTATTCCTCTCCTGGTAGTTCTTGTCAAATTGTGAAGTCTCATTCTTAAAAGTATGATTTTTACA
Source organism: Macrotis lagotis (assembly GCF_037893015.1). Lineage (NCBI taxonomy): Eukaryota > Metazoa > Chordata > Mammalia > Peramelemorphia > Peramelidae > Macrotis > Macrotis lagotis. The sequence goes on from NC_133666.1 coordinate 181,737,628, forward strand.
TTTCTAAAACACTAAATCATAATGGTCATTAGTTAATTCATATGAAAATTATTCCACTGATATGCCATTTTGTCTTTCAGTCAATTCCTTATTTTCCTGATATTTCTGCTTTGCAATACTAATTGATCTGATATTAATTATTTTAAAATATTTATCTTGTTATTGATCTATTATTATGGTCAATGAATTTTGTTATTTTTTCTTGCTCTATAAAATAATATATTGGTAGTTTGGTATGCTACTGAATAAGTAAATTAATTTAGATAGAATTTCCAATTTTTTTTTATTTACTTGGTCTATCCATGAGCAAATACGTTTTCAGTTGTTAAGATATAACTTTGTTTTTAGGAAAAGGGTTTTGTAAGTGTTCCTGTGTTTGTCTTGGCAGGTAGATTCCCATGTATTTTACACTGTCTGCAATTATTTTGATTGAAATATTTTTCTTTCTATCTCTCACTGCTGGATTTTGATGGTAATATGAAGAAATGCCAATGTATGTGGTCTTGTTTTATATCTTGCAACTTTACCAGCATTAATTATTACAACTAAATTTTTTGATTGATTATGTAGGATGCCTCACTATAGAGAATGATATTTGTGCTTTCTCATTGCTTATTCTAATTCAATGATTTTTTTCTCATTGCTATAGCAAACAGTTTAGTAAAATATTGAATAATAGGGGTGAAATGAATATCCTTGACTAACCCCTGACTATATTGAGGTTTCTAACTTATCCTATTTAACAGTAATATTTTCCACAAATTTTAGATATATAATCCTTTTAAGTCAAATTGCACTAATCTCCATTTCTAACAGACATGAGTGCTATATTACCAAAGTTTTTTTTTTTTCTGTAGCTATTTAAATAACTCTGATTTCTGTTTGACTTATTAAGTGTTAATATCTTTTTAGGTTTTTGCAAGGCAAATAGGTTTAAGTGGCTTGCCCAAGGCCACACAGCTAGGTAATTATTAAGTGTCTGAGAGCAGATTTGAACCCAGGTACTCCTGACTCCAGGGCCAGTGCTTTATTCACTGCACCACCTAGCCACTACACTTAAGTGTCAATTTTTGCAGGTAGTTTTCCTAAAATTAAATGAAGATATTCCTGATAGAAATTCCACTTGCTCAAAAGTGCAAATTCCTTGAAATACATTTTGATAACTGCCTTGTTAATAACATTTAAAAAAAATTGTATAATTATTAATTAGAGGAATTGGTTGATACTTTCTGCTTTAAGTATCAGTATGTTTCAGTTTGTAATTTGATAGAACTGCTTTCCTTTACCTATTTTTCTAAATTGATCTTATAGTACTGGAAACAATTGTTTTTTAAATGTTTAAAAAAATTCATTACAAATCTATCTGGACCTTTGTATTTTTTCTTAGGTAGCTCATCAGATGATTTGTTCAATTTATTTTCCTAATATGGGGCTATTTTTGTCTTCTATTTATTCTTCTGTTAATCCATTTTATTTAAATTGTCATATTTATTAGTACATAATTAGACAAAGTAGCTTCTAACAATTGCTCTATTTTCCTCTAGATTGGTGGTGAATTCAACCTTTTCAATTATGATACTGGTAATGTGGTTTTATTCTTTTTTAAAAATGTAATCAGAATAGGGCCGTTAGGTGGTGCAGTGGATAAAGCACTGGCCCTGGAGTCAGGAGTACCTGGGTTCAAATCCGGTCTCAGACACTTGATAATTACCTAGCTGTGTGGCCTTGGGCAAGCCACTTAACCCCATTTGCCTTGCAAAAACTGAAAAAAAAATTATCACAATAACTAATAGTTTATCTATTTTATTGGTTTTTCTACATAAAACCAGTTTCTAGTTTTATTTACGATTTCAATTGTCTTCTTACTTTCAATTTTATTAATCCCTACTTTGATAATTTCTAATGTGAGGTTTAATTTGAAATTTTTAATTTGTTCTCATTCTAGTTTCTTTTTTAGTTATTTACCTAATTTATTGATCTGTTGTTTTGCTATTTTATTGACATAAACTTTTAGAGAGGATATATTTTCTCCTTAGTACCACTTTGATTGCATAGCACATATTTTGGTATATTGTCTCATTTCTGTTATTCTCTTTAATGTAATTATTGATTGCTTCAATGATTTGTTCTTTAACCAATATTTCTTTAGGATTATCTTATTTAGTTTCTAAATAATATACCATCTACGCTTTCATGGCCTTTCATTGAATGACATTTTTATTATGCTATAATTTAAAAATGGTACCTTTGATATTTTTGCTTTTCTGCATTGGGATTTGTTTTATGTACCTTAATACAAGGTTTATTTTTGTGGGTGCCATACATCACTGTCCCTGTGGGTGCCAGTACTCTGAGGTGTATTCCTTTTTATACAGATGCAATTTTTCCCCAGAAGTCTATCTAATCTAACTTTTCTAAAATTTAATTTCTCACCTTAAATTCTTTCTTATCTTTGGATAAATTTGTTTTTAAATAAGTCATTTAAAATAGATCATTTAGTTTCAAATGAATTTTACTCTATGACTATGTCTCTTTATAAAAAATAATTTTCATTGAAATGCAGTCCAAAAAGAGTGGATTTAATAATTTAATATTTCTCCTTTCTATCACTTGCTTGTGAGGTTATTGTGCTCAAATATATGATGAAATTCTATATACAGCTTAGAACAAAATGGTATAATATTTCTAGTCCCATTTAGAATTCTCCTATCCTATCATATCTAGCTTTTTGAAGATTCTATTTAGCTCTTTGATTTCTTTCTTGTTTATTTTATGGCTAGATTTATCTAGTTCTGAGAGAAGAAATGTGAGGTCCTTCAGTAGTTTATTTTTTGTAAATTTCCTTCTGTAATTAAACTTTTTTCTTTAAGAATTCAGATGCCTTGCCTTTTGGTGCATTCATGTTTATTATCAATATTGCATCTATCATGCATCATTGGAAGATATACTTCTTATATTTAACCCTTTTTAAATTACATCTATGATTTCATTTGAGTTATCTGAAATCCATTATTTCTATATCTGTCTTTTATACTTCAGATGAAGCATAAAATATTGTCCTCTTTTCAATAATTTAAGTCTTTATTTTTCTATTGCAAATGTATTTATTTTAAACAACAGGTTGTTCAGTTTGATTTCTAATTCATTCAACTATTTTTACTTATATGAGTGAATTAATCTCATTCACATTTACAGTTATGATTAATAACTCTGCATTTCTCAACATCTTCTTTGCAATTTATTCTCCTCTTTTTAAAAACTGTTTCTTCTCTAAAGCCTCTAACTACTGTCTTCTTTTTTATGTCCTCACACCCTCTTTCTTTTTTGCCATAACACTCCTACTTTTCTATTGGGTAAAAAAGATTTCTACTACCACTTGAATAGCTGGATGTATTCCTCTCTTCTTTGGAACAATTGAGATGCAGGGTTCAAGTATTGTGGACCTCAACACTACTATTTATTACTCCATTGAAAAACATGGCTTTTTGTCAAATATAATTTTAATTGAATTGTTATTCAAAAAGAATGGATTTAATATTTTAATATTTTCCTTGAATATTTCTATATGATATAATTTCACCTGTTCTTCCTTTCATTTTCTCCTTCATCCAGGAAATCTCTCTTTTTCACCTATGCAAAGTTTTACACCATCCAAACATATTTGATTCACTCCCAAACCATTTTTCTTTCTTGAATGCTTCCAAAATTCCTAATAATTATAAAACTCTAAGGGAAGTAAATAGTTTAACGCATATTGAGTCTTTTATGATTTTTCTTTTGTGCTTACCCTTTTATGCTTCTCTTGAGTCTTGAAACTGAAATTCAGATTTTCTATCCAGTTTTGATATTTTGAACAGAAATGCTTGAAATTTAGAAACTCATAGTTTATTTTAAACTTCAGTAAAATTTTCCCTCATACCCCTTGCAGTTTCCATGTTTATCTAAACCCTGCATCTTATATAAATACTGCCAACAACAGTCTAAAGGAAAATCTTAAAAACATGTATATGGATTTGCCTTGTAAAATGATCCCTTCTGATTAAAAGTTTAATAATTTCCAAAATAGATATATAAGGTTTTAAGGTTAAGAATGCTTTATAAAAGCTATCTATCATTCACATTTTTAAAACTGACATTTATTTCAATAATCAATTCAGATTTTCTCAATTAAGAGGAAAATGTCAGCTTTCCTTTTTTATGTTGCTATACTTAAGAAATTCAAATAACTAAGAGAATTTTCATAAAAAGCTAAACATTATAAAACCTTTTACATTCAATGTTGAAAGAAACCAGAAAATGACAAACTTCCTAAGGGTGAACAAAACAATTTTCTATATAACATTTTGTTTTTAGAACATATTATTAAACATAATAAAGGTCTACAAATCACATTAGAATCATTGAATCATTCTCATTTTTCATATATAATTGTCTAATCTTATTGCTTTTTTGAAAATTTGCACTCCAGATAACCAGTAAATCCTCCTTTAGGAGGATGAGACTAATGATATGATCCTATACATGAATATGTAGTATCAAAATACTTTTTAAGTAGATGACTTTTATTCCTATATTCAATGATTACACAAATGAAGTTGCTTGCAAGATACTTATTTAATACCAATTGTGACAAGAGAATTGGGATGGGATATATAAACATACTAAATACTTAGTTTCAACTTGTATACAGAAAAATGTTTGCATATCAAATAAGCAGGCTACATGCAAATTATTTAAACTGCTACATATGTTCTATATACATATGTCAGCCTCAAAATAAATATTATTTTAACATAGTTCATGTTATTTGCTTAAAACTGCTTAAATATGTTTATGTTTTTAATCTTACTTATATCTTAGTCCCACAAACTCCTTCTTCTTTGTCTAATTATTTCCATATTATTTTGAGATATTTTAAAAGAGCTTCTTATAAATGACTACATAAAAATCAGTAATTAATTTTCTTAGTTGACTAAAAACCGACTGTAAACATTAAGAACTTTTATACTTGAATCTTATTATAACAATGCAGAGGAGCAGTAATATTGCAATAGCTAAATCAATAGCTAAATTCACTGTATAAAAATTAATACAGCATGTCTTGCCCTGGTTAGAGAGATTTGTTATCAAAGCAAGAAGCATGAAAATAGCATCAAAATTGGTCCTCCAGGCCTTAGCCTGAGTACACAGACTGACATGTACAATAAAAGCATCCTTATTTCTGTTTGTTTTCAGGTAATTAGGTAGCCAAAGCCAGATTAAAAATTAACCAGGTGGGAAAATTTCAGGTATGGGAAACTAGTTTGTCCTATAAAGTCTTATCAAGACTTATGCTTCTCTCCCTCTATAATTCTCTATGGAAAGACATCTATTTATAGCAGTTCATAAACCTTACTCTTTTTTGAGTTTCTGCTATTTTTCTTGAAGAGGTGCAGCATTGACTTATTGATGCAACCATACCTAAAATTAAAGTTCAAAAATAAAAATTCACAGTATAAAATATTCAGTTTTATACAGCAAAGTTTCACCAGTCAAGGCTTAGGGTTGAGTACAAAGATTACCATTCTCATTTTGTTGCAATAGAGTAGGTACCAATAAAAGACTACATGAACATCCCCACATAATTTCACTTTAAATACTTTTTTTTTTCTTATTACTACTTATACTCAAATCAATTATTTGAAATCCAGAGGATAATCACATTCTTTAATTCTATATAATAATGTAATTGTACACACAACAACACACACAAGCACACACATACACACACACACACACAGGAAATAAAAGCCAGAAAAACACTGACTATCTTCTGTAAATCACCAGACTCAATATATGAAGTCATAATTATCATAAATGACAGCCAAATAGTCCTGGATAAATATCATCCCTTACCATAGAAAAGGTGATCAAAATTTTGTCTCTTTTGTTTTACAAGGAGTGGTAAAGGACATCCCAATTTCTTAATAAATCAATTAATTATATAGAAATTTCACATCATTCATAATCATGCCCAAGCAGATTTTTCTGAGAAACTTGAGAAGATTAACAATAAGGAAATTCTACAAGTGTACTCTTGCTCTATAAAACATACACACACATATACATACATATATAAAATTATATCTTCATATTTTCTACATACAAAATAATTATTTCTTTTAAATTATATTCAACTAAAAACTTGATAGGTGTTAACAGTCTGTTAATAGTGTCTAATTTCTCAATAATTCTACATTAAGTAAATCAAAAGGAGTTAAATTCTGCAATGGCACAATCTTGTCTATCTATACACAAAATTTCTTAAACAATAGTTTCTCATAATTTAAAATAGAAGAAAAGTTAGAAACAAAATAATAACATACTCGGGGTGGCTAGGTGAAACAGTATATAGAGTACCAGCCCTGGAGTCAGAGGTACCTGGGTTCAAATCTGGCCTCAGACACAATAATTACCTAGCTGTGTGGCCTTGGGCAAGTCACTTAACCCCATTTGCCTTGTAAAAACCTAAAAAAAAATTAATAACATACACAATGCCTAGAATTTAGAGTATTACACAGATTTTATTTCTAGTCAGATGACATCAAATCATTAAAATGTAGATCCAATTTTCTTTGATGGAAACTCATGTATGTTACCACCATTGGTACTTGATACCATTAACATTTAAAATCATATATAGAGCTATGCAGGTTGAAATAATGCTATTCAATCAAATAAGTAATAATTAATAAGGATACCATGAGAACCAAATTCCCTGTCTTGTGATAAGCAATTCATATACATTATATAATTTTGATCTTCTGTACAGGTAAGGAAACTGAAGTGAAACATTGTATTTCTAGAATTACTTTTTATTTGTAATGTTCTTTTCTTTTCAAATTTTGTGATAAATAAGAGAATTGAATTTCTTTTTTTAGTTTTTTTGCAAGGCAAAGGGGGTTAAGTGGCATGCCCAAGGCCACACAGCTAGGTAATTATTAAGTGTCTGAGACCGTATTTGAACCCAGGTACTCCTGACTCCAAGGCTGGTGTTTTATCCACTACACCACCTAGCTGCCTTGAGAATTGAATTTCTAAACTTAATTATAAGCAAACTAAATTTCTGAAATATGTTCTGTGATAATGAACTATGATTTATACATTTATAGGACTAGCTCAGTAATTCTTAAATAGGATTATTGAATAAAAGAATCAATTTGATGATTTTAATACTAATGTTGAATTCATTTCCTGATATGACAGCATGGGTCTCTAGTTTTAGGGTATTTTACACTGTTTTTACAGAGTCTTTTCTAGGTGCTTCCTTTTTGGTGCTTCCAAGCTAGTGGGATCTGTGAACAGGTGTGGTCAATGCTTTCTTGGTCTATAATATGGTCTTTAACTCAGGAATGGGCTCTTATCCCTTAGAATAACAATCTTTATTGCTGATCAGAGTCTTCCCTTGGGACTTCAAGTGATATTTTCTACTCAGATTCCTGATCCCTTGAGGTTGGAAATGGTACTACCCCTCAGGGCTTCCACTCCCTTTTGAATAAAAGTTCTCTTCACATTTGAGTTGGCAAAGGAATTGTCAAAGAGTTGCCCTCAGTGTTCCTACACCCCCTTGATTGAAAGTAATCCTCTCTTCCCTTAACCAAACTTAAATGAGTATGGGCAATTCTATCTGATCTTTGGTCTACTGGTAGCACATAGAAATCCTCTAATCTCATTCTAAACAGTTGTCATGTCCCTTTCCTGGCTTTGATTTGAGTACTTGCAAAACTGCTCCTGCTTCTGTCACTACAACCAATTCCCTCCACTAATGTTTTAGCTGTATGAACTCTGGGCCAACTTTAACTCCCATGTTATAGTCTTTGCTTAAAAATGTCTCTGTGACTTTTATTGTCTTTTTCACTACAAAATTTGATTCTGCCCAAAGAAGTCCCTATGAACACTTTTATAGATATTTTTTCAGAAAATTTCCACTCCATAATACTGAAGAAATACCAACTGCCATGTTTTTAAACAAAACAATAAATCTCTGAAATAGCAACAACTTGTAGTTGCTAGTTTACAGATAAACTCTTTGTTATTGTTATTTTTGTTCAGTAATGTTCAATCCTTTGTGATCCCATGGACCACAGCAAGCCAAGTCTTTCAATACTCTACTATCTTCCAAAGTCTGTCCTGGTTCATATTCATTGTTTTCATGACGCTATCTATCAAACTCACCTTTTGTTATCACTATTTATCTTTTGTCTTCAATCTTTTCCAACATCAGGCTCTTTTAAAATTAGTCAAAAAAGCTTCAGTTTCAGTATTTGACTTTCCATTAAAAACCTGTTTTAACTTCTTCAAGTATTGACTGATTGATCTCCTTTCTGGTCAAGAGACTCTTAAAAGTCTTCTCTAACACCACAATTCAAAAGTATCAATTCTGTAGTGGTCAATTTTCTGTACAACCTAACTATGATAGTCATACATAACTTGTGCAACAACATAGCTTGGACTTTGCTGACCTTTGTTGGCACAGCAACGTTCACGCTCTTTTAGTATTCTGTCCAGATTTACTACATCTTTCCTTGAACGTCTTTTAATTTAGCAAACTTTATGACTAGAAAAAACTAAGTTATAGGAAGGGAGTATTGTAAAATATATTTCTATCAAAACCCTGACTCAAAGAATCTAAAAAAAAAAACATTCAAACCAGTCACATTCAATAACCTGATAGCATAGATATTACATGATAATCATCAGTTGTCAATCATCATTTGTCTTGAAACAGAGGAGATTTTATTATTGGAAAAATAATAGCAAAACAGTATAATTTAAAACATATATTACTTGCTCTTAAATGACAGATCATATGGTATGAAGAATGAATGAATCCTGAGAGGTGGAACATAATCCTTCCAGCAGCCAGGAAGTTTTGTTTCTGAAAATATAGCAGTGTTAAGATTTTCCCAACAGCAAATACATAGTTTGATTCTTTAAAGTAGCATTATGAAAAGGTTTCTCTTCCTTTTTTTCATGGCTACACATTTTGGGGGATATTTAATTTTTTTTTTTTGGTAAGTCATGGGATTAAGCGACTTGCCCAAGGTCACATAGCTAAATAATTGTTAGGTGTCTGAAACTGAATTTGGTAGTCTTCCTGACTTTAGGACCAACACTCTATCCACTGTGTTGCCTAGCTAACCTGGGTATACATTTTTTAGCCTACTTGCGCAGGGGCCATGCTAATCTTCTCTGTATCATTTTGATACTAGTATCTGTGCTGTTGAAGCAAGCACAAGTAACTTGTTTTTTCAAAGGTGTGGGAGTGAGGTGGAAGGAAGGAGGAAGAGAGGGAATATAGAACTCGCGGTTTTGAAAGTAAATGCTGTTGCTTTCTTTTTCAAGTAGCTGGGGGAGGGAAGTAATAATGACATTAGAGAAAAATTCAAAAATCAAAAAACATTCATCCTATGCACTGAATAATAGTAATATTTTATTTTACCCAGTTACTAGGAAAGATATTTTCCATTATTTTTCTTAAATTCTAAATGATGACTTCTTTAACAAAATTAGAAAACTGTGTGACAAAAAAATTAATTTCAAAAAGCTATTCATTATGGTAATACTTCAGAAACTGAAGGCAATTATTCAAACTTTCTCAGTGTAATTTCAGTTCTTTCAACTTTTCCTTATATATCCTATTATTCTATTCCTTTCATAGGAAGCACAGAATTAGAATGGGGCTGATATTATTTCTTTTAAAGAATCTGATGCATTTCTCTCATGAATCTCTTCTCTCTGTTTTCAGGTAGTCCTATTAATTCTTAAACATGTATCATCAAACATTTATATAGTACATATCAAAAATAAAAATAATCAAGGAATAATAGTCCTTCCATAAACCTGAGGCACATTTTTCTAACAAATGCATATAGTGACTGTTGAGGAGTCGGTGGGCAGAAACTTACAGAACCTAGTTGTTATATGAGTAGGGGATAATTTTGCTCTCCTTGATCTATTTATGGAAAAGTCTGCACCATGCTTTATCTTCTAGGGAATAAGAAAATTCTCCAGGATCTCTGTAATTTCCTTAGGAATGAAGCTGCTACTCTTCTGCTCCCAGAAATCTCTGTGCAGCATCATGGATTGTGGCACTGAGAGGGCTGAAATACTGAAATCTAATCTTTAGCCAAGTAAGTTGAGACACCTTGATACACCATTGAATTGCCTTCATGTTCAGTCAGCTGACCACACAGCACCTTGTACCACTGGTGAGACTCAACACTCTTATTCCCTTTGTCCAGAACAACTTCTGTTTCTTCTTTTCAACTTTGGGCATATGATGTTTTTTCATTTATTCCCTTGAAATAGGAATGTCATTGCTTGACTGGACTAAGCATCACAGAAAAGCTTATCAATTTTCATATGGCAGTTTGTTGTTGAGAAGCCACTGGAAACCCTTTTTTGCTCTGCTTGTTGCCCTGATAGCACCTCTCTACCATCAGAGTCCACTGGCAGTTGAAGGGAATCCCCATTACTGGTTAGGTCCCACCATGTCCCTTCTTCTTGTTTTCACTGTTGCACAGTTCATTTTCTTCCTCCCCACATTACAGACTCGATCAAAAACCAGAATCATACAATATACTGCTTACAAGAAACTCATTTGAAGCACAAAAATACATAAAGTATAAAGGTAAAAGATTGGAGCAAAATAAGTTTTCCTTCAGTTGAAGTAAAAAAAAAAGCAGGGGTATCAATCCTCATCTCAGACAAAGCAGCTGCAAAAATAGACATCTTTAAAAAAGCTAAGGAGAGATAAGGAAGGAAACTATATCTTCCTAATAGACAATGAAGCCCTTTCAATACTAAATATGTATGCATGAAGTGCTATAGCACCCAGATTCATAGTGGAGAAATTGAATGAGTTACAGGACAACACAGAGAGCAAAACGTTACTGGTGGGACACCGCAACCTCCCCCTCCCAGATTTAGATAAATCTAACCATAAAATAAACAAGAATAAAGTGAAGGAGTTAAATAGATTGTTAGAAAACCTAGCTATAATAGACCTTTGGAGCAAATTAAATGAGAATAGAACAAAACATGCTTTTTATTCTGCACTACATGGCATTTACACAAAAAGTGAATGTGTATTACTGCATAAAAACCTAATAATCAAATGTAGAAAGGCAAAACTAATGAATACATCCTTCTGAGATCATAATGCAATTCAAATTACATGCAATAATGGACCATGAAGAGATGGACCTAAAACTAATTGGAAACTAGCCTCATTTTATAGAATGAGTGGATCAAACAAGAAATTATAGAAAGAATTATTTCATCCTAGATAATGACAATAACTAGAAAACATATCAAAATTTATGGGATACAGCCAAGGAAGTTGTCAGGGGATATATCATTAAAAGTTTACATGAATAAATTAGAAAAAAGAGGAAATCAATGAACTAAACAAATTACAGAAAGAACAAATAAATAATCCCCAAATAAATACCAAATTAGAAATTCTAAAAAAGGAGAAATTAATAAAATTGAAAGCAAGAAAAGTATTGAACTCATAAATAAAATCAACAGTTGGTTTTATGAAGAAAAAAGAATAAAATTGATAAACCTCTGGTTAATTTTATTTAAAAAATAAATAAGAAAATCAAATTGCTCATATCATAAATGTAAAAGGTGAAGTCACAACCAATTAGAAGGAAATTAAGATAATAACTTGGAATTATTTTGCCCAACTGTATGTCAATACATTTGATAACTTTAGTGAATGAATGAATATTTACAAAACTTTAAGTTGCCTGGATTAAATGAAGAGGAAATTAAATACCTAAATAATCTTATCTCAGAAAAAGAAATCCAACAGGCCATTATTAAACTCCCTAAGAAAAAAATCTTTAGGGCCAGATGGATTCACAAGTAAATTCTATCAAACATTTAAGGAACAATTGGTTCCGATTTATGTAAACTCTTTGGAAAAATAGGTGAAGACAAAACTCTGCTTAACTCTTTCCATGACATCAATATGGTGCTGATACCTAAACCAGTAAGAGTCAAAACAGAGAAAGAAAATTACAGATCTATTACCCTAATGAATTATAAATGCAAACATCTTAAATAAAATCTTAGCAAAGTGATTACAGCATCTTATCACTAGAATAATACACTATGACCAAGCAGTATTTTTCCCAGGAATGCAGGGTTGGTTCAAAACTGTTAGTATAATTAGCTATATCAATAATAAACCTTTCAGAAATCATATGATTATCTCAATTGATGCTGAAAAAGTCTTTGACAAAATACAAAACCAATTCCTACTAAAAACCACTAGAGAATGTAGGAATAAATGGATTTATCCTTAGAATGATTAGCAGTAAATCTATATATATATATATATATATATATATATATATATATATATATATATATATATATGTATGTATCTGAAACCATCAACAAGCATTATATGCAATGGGTATAGGCTAGAGGCATTCCCAATAAGATCAGGGATAAAACAAGGATGCCCATTATCATGAATACTCTTCAAAATTGTGTTAGAAATGCTAGATAAAGAAGAAAAAACTGAAGGAATTAGAATTAGGAAGAAAAACCAAAACTGTTACTTTGTGCAGATGACATGATGGCATTCCTAGAATCATAAAATATTCTCAAAAAACAATTAGCAAATTTAGTAAAGTCATAGGATATAAAATAAACCCTCATAAATTCTCATCATTTCTATATAATACCATCAAAATACAGCAGCAGGACCTGGAAGAGAAATGCCATTCAAAGCCTTCAGACAATTTAAAATACTTGGGAGTCTTCCTGCCAAGACAGTCTCAGAAACTCTATAAAAACAAGAATAAAGTACTTCTCACACAAATAAAATCAGATTTATCTAACTGGGCAAATATCAAGTGCTTATGGACAGGCCAAGGTTAATATAATAAAATTGACAATTCTACCTAATTAAAATACTTATTCAGTACCCTACCAATCAAAATTACAAAAAATTACAAAAAATAATGAGTTAGAAAAAATTTTAAGCAAATTCAGATGGAGAAATAAAAAGTCAAGAATTTATGGGCATTTAATAAGAAAAAAGTCCAAAAGAAGGTGGCTTAGGCCTGCCAGATCTAAAATAATATTATAAGACATCAGTCACCAAAACTGTCTGGTACTGCCTAAGAAACAGAGTTGCATATTTGTGTAATAGACTAAGTGAAAAAGAGATAGCAGGAAAGGATTATAGTCTTCTGCTCTTTGATAAACCAAAGAGACTAGTTTCTGGGATTAAAAACTCTCTCTTCTATGCAGAAAGATGGATTAGACCAAGATCTCACACTATACCAAGATAAGGTAAAAATGGGTACAGGATTTAAACATAAAAGACAATATTAAGGAATAATTTACCTGTCAGATCTATGGAAAGGGAAGTAGTTTATGACCAAGAAAGAGATGGAGAATATCATTAAAACATTGATTTCATTAAATTAAAAGCTTTTGCACAGAGAAAAAACCAATGTAGTCAAGATCAAAAGAAATGTAATCAACTGAGAAACAATTTTACAACTAATATTTCTGACAAAGGTTACATTTTCAAAATATATGGAGAGCTGAGTAAATTTATTAAAAAGTCATCCCCCGAAAGACAAATGGTCAAAGCATATGCAGAGGCAATTTACAGATGAAGAAATCAAGCCTATCCATACTCTCATGAAAAATTGCTCTAAATCATTACTTATTAGAGAAATGCAAATGAAAGCATCTTTGAGATACCACCTTACACTTCTCAGACTGGCCAATATGACCAGAAAGGATAATGATCAATTTTGGAAGGGATGGAAGGGGGAAATCTGGGACCCCAATACATTGTTGGTGGAGCTGTGAACTCATCCAACCTTTCCAGAAAGAAATTTGGAATTATGCCAAAGGGCAATAAAAGTGTGTATACTCTTTTTCCAGTAATACCACTCCTGGTTCTATACCCTGGAGAGATCATGAAATGGGGGGAGGGGTATAGCACTTGTACAAAAATATTCATTGCAGCAGTTTGTGGAAGAATTGGAATTGGAATTGAGTAAATGACCATTAGTTGGGTGATGGCTGAACAAATTGTGTTATTTGTACAATATGGAACATTACTGTTCTATTAGAAACCATGAGGGATGTGTCAAAGATTTTCATTAACTGATGCTGAGAGAGATGAACAAAACCAGAAGAATACTGTACACCTAACAGTAACGTGGAGGTGATGATCAACTTTCATGGACTGGCTCATTTAATTATTGCAATAATCAGAGACAATTTTAGGGAATCTGTGATGAAGAATACCATCTATATCCAAAGTCAGAATTGTGAGTTTAAAAACCAAAGACTATTAACTTTCATTTAAAAGTTATCTTAATATGTAATTTTGCCATCTCTTATATTTTATTTTTTTTCCTTTAGGATATGATTTTTCTCTCAATACATTAAATTTTGATCAATGAATAGCATGGAAAAACTGTAAAGACTATCATATTGCCTCCTCTGAGGGGTAGGGGAGGAAAGTGCGATTAGAGGTAAAATTGTAAAATTCAATAAAAATGAAAATAATTTTAAAAAATTAATTGAATTTCCCTTTGACAATGAAATCAAAGGTGTCTCTGGGATATTATTTATTTTCTCAGAGCTTAATTCTATAGTAAGTATAAAATAACTGCTTAACACATGATTGTTGACTAACTCAATGACAGAAAAAATATATAGATCTGCAAATTTATGTCCATATGGTAATATATTAATCACTTTACACTTCTTGACCATGGCTGAATGGGTGATTACAGGACCTCATGTCCAATGTCACACAACTAATAAGTGTTGGAGGCAAGATTTGAAGGCAAGAAGATGAGTTTTCCTGATTCTTAATTCAGTGATATAACTACTATACCACCAAACTGCCCCATATACTGTGGTTGAATTAAAATGTAAATGAAAAAAATAATAGTCAAACAATCAATTCTAAATTCTACAAAATCGTAACAACCAACTCAGGGAAGGCCAAGCACAACTTGTAAGATCAGTGGGGAAATCTGAACTCCAGAGAGGGAAGAACATAAGGACTTCCCTATCTCTTTGCAGTGGTAAAAGACTATGAATGCCAAGTACAATAATGTCAGTCCTGTTTGATGAATTGATTTGTTTTGATGGAATGTATTTTCTCTTCCTTTTTTGTTATTATTGTTATAAGGAATAATCTTCTGGAATGGAGAGGGAAGAATGTGATAGAAAACAAAAATATTTGTTTTAATAAATTGAGAAAATAAAGCACTTTAGTAATAGAAAGCATATTGTCTTCTAACTTAATAGCATTCAAAGTTGAAAGTCATCAACAGAAGAAAATGTCAGGATACTACCAAAGAATAGCCAAGGTCATTTGGAGAAATAAACTCAAAGTTATTGACTACCAAGGATTAATGTGGAAAGGAAAAGAAGTGATTGAAAGATGGCTTCCACTTAGTTTAAGTAGGTGTTAAGGGAATAAATAGGACTTATTTGTGGCTAGAAATTAGTAGCAAGGGACTTTGAAGACTTACTAATGAATCTTTTTCATTTTGATCTGCTGTCCTAGGCAGTTCTGAATTTCTGGCCTTTCGATTCATAAGCACTTGATTTTAGAATGAGTGTAATAATTTTAATGATAGTTCTCATTTATATAGCACATTTGAAATTCACTCTTCTCCTAACAACTCTGATTCACATTAGATAATAGTTATTATTGTCCCTGTTATGCAGATAAAGAAACTGGGTCTCTGAGAAGTAACATGATTCGGTATAAGCACACCAAACACCTCTGAGTCTTACTCCAACACTATATACCATGCCATGATGTGCCTCAGAGACATTTAAAAAATGGGGCTTGACTGTAAGAGGGCAATCAGGATCGTAAATGAAAAGGAGAACATGTCACATTATAGTTGATTTACGAAATTGAAAATGTTTTGTCTGGAGAAGCGATGACTTTAAAGAGGGTGGCAGTAAATGATTACAGTCAAAAGATTTAAAAGAATAGAAATAGAAGAGAAATAAGTTGTATCAATAATCTCAGAATTGAACTAAGAATAATGGGTAGTAGAGAGAAAGGAGTATAAAGATTTTTGCAATATCAAAGTTCCAGT
This sequence comes from Macrotis lagotis, assembly GCF_037893015.1. Lineage (NCBI taxonomy): Eukaryota > Metazoa > Chordata > Mammalia > Peramelemorphia > Peramelidae > Macrotis > Macrotis lagotis. The sequence continues at coordinate 181,753,788 of NC_133666.1, forward strand.
CACTGGGTTAAATAGTTTTTACAAACATTATCTTATTTAATCCTCACAAAAACCATGTGAGGTAAGTGATATAACCATTATTCCCATTTTACAATTGAGGGAACAGAGGCAAAAATGGTTAAGGGTCTCATCTAGAGTAACATGGCTAATAAATGTATGAGACTAGATTTGAATTCAGATTTCCTGTCAGTAAATTCGTGTTTTATCTACTTATTACCTATATAAAGAAAAAGTTCTTCATTAATTGAAATACATGTATATGTATGATTTTATTCATACACCCATACAAACACACACACACACACACACACACACACATATATATATACACACACAAATGCACATACACAAATATATTTCATTTATGTTAGAATAGAGTGCATTGTGGTTGTGTGGGCTCTCTGTCACTGGGGGCATAAACCAGTGGGAGGATTATATTTTTTGCATCTATTATAAAAAGGATTTATGTTAAGATAAATATTGAACTGAGTGAATGACTTTTGGGGTCTTTTCCAGTTATATTTTCTGTGATACCACTTCAAATTATGACTCCTGTAATTTATTGTTTCATTCATTTAAGCAGTTTTTGAACCTTTGAACTTCCATTTCCACTTCACCAAAATAAGAGCTGGATTATTCTTGGAAAGGAATTTTGAAATATTTTTAAATTATACATACCCCTACATTACTATTATCTCATCTCAACATAAAACTAGAGAGAGAGAGAGAGAGAGAATAACATAGTGGAGCCCATTTAACATAACTAATGTAGTGGAGTTAGAATGTCCTGGTTTTAAGCTTCACTTCCCCATTCATATTTTCTTTGTCACTGTGAGCAACTCATTTGACTTTATCATGGCAAAAGAAACATTTTAAGATTTTGACTTCTAGAGTAGTTATTCTTCATTAGTAGAGGTAAATTTCGCAACACAGAATGTCTCTTCCATGAATTCATGTGCCTTGAGTTATACATCATTTGAATACTTTTTTAATTAATGCCTTAAAGTGTGCTGTTTGAATAGAGAGAGAGAGAGGAAAGGAGGGAGAGAGGAAGGAGGAATAGAAAAATAAGGACATTAGAGAAAGGATAGAGGAAGGGAGAGAGAGAGAGAGAGAGAGAGAGAGAGAGAGAGGTAGCAAAAGAGTAGTGAGAAAGTCTTCACCCATGGTTGTTATTAGTATTTCATCCATCATCTTAGCTGGTCTCTTGATTTCACCAAGTTGAAACTTCCATTGATTGTAATAGTAGTTGAGGCATTCAGGGAAGCTATAAAAGTATGATAACTTTGTTTGATTAGGCAAGAGAAATAGAAGCATCGCTGAAGTCAGTATCTCTATAGCTTATATTCTTTGTCAGAAATAAATGAGCTTGTGGGAAATGTGGAAACCTCTCAGAAACTGGAATCTCGGTTATACATCACTTTGATATTATGCCACCATTGACGAAATTTCAGGTTGAGATTTTATAAATTATTTAAATGGTGTTATCTTTTCCCCTACAAGAAAAATTATCTAGTCTATTTATTCCCTGAGCTCCTATAAGCAGAAGTATGACATAATAGAAAGATGAATTTAAAGTTAAAGGACATGGGATCAAATGGCTAACTACTGATCTGATCAAGGGCAAGTTAGTTTTCTCTCTAGTCTGTTTTCTCTGATCTCTAATGAGAGGGGGTTGGACAGGATGATGTCTCAGGTTTTTCCTTTATATGTGTGATACTGAGAAAGATGTATTCTGCATTTTATAAAATATTTATTTATAAAATATAAAACAATAAACAATGACTAATATCTGTTTCCACAATGTAAGCAGATTTCAATTAATCTAGTAATATCTCAAAAGAGAAAGAAAAACATAATAAAATAATAAAAAAAAGTTTTGCATTTTTTATCACAATGTAGGAATGTATTTTCCTCCCTCCCCCTCCTCCAATACCATTTTTATTTGTGGGCATGTTTTTCCTTAGGACAGCCTGAGGGGATATCTGGGAATTATAAAATCCAATTTTAATAAGCTCCAGGGCAATATCTGCCATCATTTAATAAGTTGTGTTTTTAGAGGACAGACCTCTCAGATCAGGCTGATTATTTGCTCAAGGGCATCAGTCCTAATATGCCAAAGGCTATTAGCAAATGAAGAATTGTGTGAATGTCTAGCAAACATTCTTTCCTTAGGCATGAATAAGGAAGATAAGGACAAGTAATACATTATAGTAAGATTTTAATTTTTACTGTGACTCAGGTGTAGACTATATATGAATCTGGTGCCATACATGACTTGGGATAGTTCAGTAGCTCTAATCAAGGAAAGATCTTCATTAACTGAAATATATGTATATATGTGAGATTATTCATTGACTTTTACAACTTTTACAACAACCTAACATAAAGTTCTACTTTATCATTTATTCCAAAAGGACATGTAAGCACCAGGTGGAAATCTACTTGAGTTATCTAGGAAGTGTGAAGGAGGCAGGGGAGAAAGCATAGAGAACAAGTTAAAAACCCAAATTGATAGGATTTTGATTCTAAATTGGAAGAAATTTTCAGAAAACTATTAAAAATGTTGTTCCATATCCACCCGCATCTGGTGTGCCCCTACTTAATCAAAGACTGCTTGACTCTCACCTCCATGCAGAAACATGATCACAATATGCAGTTATTCTTTTCACTGTGATCAAGAGTTTTATTAGACATAGCTAGGATGATTGAGTGCTATCTACCTAGGAAAACTCTCCCCAGCTGCCTCTTAGAAACTTCATGTTTTCCCTACAAGATTTTCTTTCAAAGGTACCTACTATATAGAACTGACATGTTTAACCTAATGCAAGTCATGGCAAAAATTAAAGTATGTGGTTAAGGATATTGTATATTGTCTTTGAGTGGGAGCTGAAAGATGGGGAAACAGAAAATTAGTGTCTTGGACTCAGATATCATGTTGAAGGACTAAGGCAGGCGACACAAGAAAAGAATGAAACAAGGAGCAGTCAAAACTCTCTTCTCATTGTAAACTCTTTTTCTTAAAAATTTTTCCTTGGGCAGCTAGTTGGCGCAATGGATAAAGCACCGGTCCTAGAGTCAGGAGTACCTGGGTTCAAATCCAGTCTCACACGTAATAATCACCTAGCTGTGTGGCCTTGGGCAAGCCACTTAACCCCATTTGCCTTGCAAAAACCTAAAAAACAAAAAAAAATCCTAAAATATTGTCATTTCCTATCAATTTGTGTGACTTCATTTCTGTGTGGTTCTTGATCCTTGCAGGGGAAACCTATACTTCTGTACTAAACAATGGACAAGCAAAATCAAAAGTGAAATAGTCTTTTTACATGAAGAAATTTCATTCTAACAATTGAGTCTGTAGAATTATAGCACTAACAGATGAAATAATCAGAAATGTTATCTGGAAAATTTGGTACCTGATTTGATATTTTTTTAAATTAAATTTTATTTTATTTTCAGTTTTTTTTTAATTCTATTCTTTCATCTTCCCCTTCCTCACCCCATTGAAAAGGCAAGAAAAATAAAGATTATTTCAAATATACATGGACATGCAAAACGAATAACTTCATTACCCACTGACCAAAGAAAAATGAAGAGCATACAATGTGTTTCAATCTGTATTCTTGAATCCATTATCTTTCTTTCAGGACATGGATACCATGATTCATCTTGAGTCCTTTGGTATTGTGATTAATCATTGTGATAATCAGAGTTTCTAATTTACAATATTAATATTGATGTCTAGATTTTTCTCCTGGTTCTACTTACTCCATTTTACATTAGTTCATGAGTGTCTCCTTAGTTTTTTTTCCTCAAAAGCATACCACTCATTGCTTTTCCAAAGCAATAGGTATATATCACATTCATATACCATAACTTGTAGTATAATTTGAGATATGACATGCTAGTTCTTTTCTTGGATGCCATCGATATTCTATATCATTTATTGCTCTTGATGAATTTTCTTACTCTATTTTGAGTTCTGCAAAAGAAATTACTTGTAGTTTGATTTGTAGGGCATTATATAAATGAATTAATTTAGATAGTTAATACTTTTTATATTAGTTGCATCTACTCATGAATAATTAATATTTCTCAAATTATTTAGATCTTTATTCTTGTGAAAAATGTTTTATAATTTTTTGACATAGATTTTGTGTATGTAAATTTTTACTCTCTACCTCCTCCACATCAAGGACACTTTAATTGGGATCAATTGCAAAGGTTTATGTTTCAGGGTCTGACTGTGAAGATCTCTGGTTCTTTCATTGCAACAACTCAATCTAAGACAAAGACAAATTCCAGAAGTAAAACCCACTGACATGACTAAGTGATCTGAAGAAAGAAGAATGCAGGTATTAAGAACAACACAATACAACAAATAGCAAGGTAAAAATACCCCAGACAACTGGTCAGTCTTCCTAAGAAGGACTTTTATACCAAGGTGAAGCTTACTTGAAATGTATATGAGGCCAGTCTTCACCATGTCTTTACTCTCAACTGGGAACTAGTTAGACCCTAACAACTTCAACTATATGTTGCTGAGGGTTGTTGGAGGGAACATTCTATGTATAGCTACAGAAATGAAATGATTGAGGGGAAAATGAAAGGAAATAAGCAAAACAGAACAAGGAACACAAGAAAATAAGTTCAAAAATATATTGAAAATGATCACAGAGGGCCAGCTAGTTGGTGCAGTGGATATAATACCAGTTCTGGAGTCAGGAGTACCTGAGTTCAAATCCAGCCTCAGACACTTAATTTCCTAGCTGTGTGGCCTTGGGCAAGCCACTTAACTCCATTTGCCTTGCAAAAAGACCTAAAAAAAAGAAAAAGCTCACAGACAAGAAATACCAGGGTGAAAGAATGAGCCTAGGTCATCAGCATGTAATTCTCAGGAAAGAACTGAAAACAAACAATTTTCAGGATGCCAGAAAAATTTGGACAATCATTATTCTCTGAAAGAAAAAAAATGCCTACAGTCTTCATCAAAAAGAGATTTCAGTGGATTCCCTAGAGATCATGGAATAATAGTAAGACATTTTATAATAGTTTAAAGAGAAATATAACTTAAATAATATATGAGGATTGAATTACATCAGAAATTGGCTCTCAGAGAATGGGTAAAGGTAACTCAGTAGCAAAAAAACAACTATCAAGAATATTTTTAACATAGAAATTTTGAAAGAATTATGCATTTGAAAGAAAAGAACAGGAATGAAATAAAGCTTGGAAAATGATGAGCACAAGACGAAAAAACTTTGAAGGTACACATGAATTCTATATAAGCCAAAGCAGCTGCTACCAGAGATAATATATACAGTGATAACATGAAGATCACAGTTCTCACAGAACAGAGTACACCAAAAGCTTTGAATAGCCTACTTTAAGAACTAATACAAGGAAGCTGTGAAGAATTTTTGAATGTAGATTACAAAGTAACGATGGAACAAATCTCTATATCACTGCCAGAGCCAAACTACAATCTTGAAGCTCTGATGTATAGTAAAAAGTTTTCTCTGAACCTTTGAACAAAAGGCTTCATTTTTGTTATTTTTAACATTACAATTAAATTCCATTTCATTCATTCTTATATATCTTATTTGGAGACAAGTTCAGTTGTTATAATTATATAGAAATCATTTGCTTTTATTGTTCTTTCCTTTTTTAGCATTTAAGTTCTTAGCTGTGCTGTTTTCCAGGTTCTGCTAACTTAATTCTTCATTGACTCATGTGTTTTTCTATCCTTATCTGAATTCTTCAAATTCATCATTTTTTATGCCAGTGAAATATCTTTGTGAATAATGAAGTGGACTCAGCGCTAAGAAATGTGAATTCAAACCCTGATTTATATGAGTGCTAATTATATCACCTTCAGTAAGTCATTTAATCTCAGCTTGGTTTCCTCACCAATGTAGAAATAAAAAATAACACTTAATATCAGAGAGTTGTGAGGACTATTTGAGACAACATAAACAAAATATTTTCTATATCTTAAATAAGCATATGCATTTTAAATATTACCTTTTATGAGTTTATGAGTTTATGAAATGTGTTCTAAACTGGTTTTATATATAATGAGGATGAATTTGTGCTGATAAAAGATAAAATTATAGATGGAAATCTTTTATAATTCTCATGAACTCATATGCATTTTAAAACATTATCTTAGAAAAAGTTATGTGCATGATATAAATACATATACATTTAAAACTATAAAAAGTTAACTATTTTATAAAAAAATTTCACTTTCCATTGTAGGTAACTATATGGTACAATGGATAGCGTGCCAAACTGAAGTCAGGAAGATTCATTTTCACAAGTTTAAATATGATCTCAATCACTTGCAAGCTGGATGATCCTGGACATGTCACTTAATCTTTTTTGTCTTAACTTCCTCATCTGTAAAATGAGCTAGAGAAGAAAATGGCAAATTACCCTATTACCTTTTCCAAGAAAACTCAAAATAAGGTCATAAAGCGTTAGATGCAATTGAAAGTGACAGAACAAGCATAGCATTGGATTTTTGCATATTGCAATTTATTTACCCAATCTCTGCATTTTGAGCATCTTTCGACATTTATTTCCTGTTATGTGATACTGCATAAAGTACTTTGGATGTACCTACAATATTACTTTTGCATATATGGGGACTTAATTTTTGTTTGCTTTTATTATCCTTTGGAAAGAACCAACATTATAATGTTGAATGTAATTTCTTATAGAAATTTTTGTTCATTTCATCTTCTACCCAGAGTTTTTGTGTTTTAAAATTACATATTTAATTTTCAATTTTATCTTATTAATACATTCTTCCATTTATTTTTTGTCCCTTTGAAAAAAATTAACTGAATTTACAAAAATGTTAAAATGTCATCTTATCATCATTTTCTATGTATTTTCAATTTTGATATGTGGACCAGAGAATTGGTTATCTAGTACATGTATGTTGGACAGAAGCTATATAAAGACAATAAATTAGTCAAAGATTAGGTAAAAAGAATAAAAAGAGCATCACAAGTAAGATAGCCTTTGAAGAAAAAGTGATTTTGATGAACCGAAAGCTCTCCTTGAAACAAAGGTGTTGAGTTCCACTGTCCGTCAGCGGACTCATTCAGCTCAAGAGAGAAAATAAAACATGCATACACTTGGGTAGGGTGCCAGCAGGACAAGTAGCAGAGCCAGTTTATTGGAAGTATCAAACAGTTCTTCTAGCAGAAAGCCACAAAATTAGCATAGAGGATAAAAACAATGATGTAACTATTTTGGGCAGGATGCAACCTGCCAGGATGTAACCCAGGTCAAGAACTTCTGGAACAGGGCTATCAACAAGTGAAGCCACGAATGAGGCAGTTGTGTTATCAAATCAGAGTTCCGTAGAAAGTCTTCACTTCGAGGGTCACCAAAGCTTAGGTCTTTTAGTCATAACTCACCTCTGACCCAATCATGCTCCACTAGCTCTCAACACTTTCCTCTTTTGTGTTTACACAACAAGCTCACAATTGACCAACCTGATGCTCAACCTGAGTTATATGATACTGAATTCTATTGAGAGTATATATAAACCTTTGGTTAAGGAAAAAAATACTTTGAAAAAACTTGGTAAACAGCAAAGTAGAAACTATCTAGAGAATCAAAATAAGCCACAATTGTATAATACTCTAGGGCCAATGGCCTAAGAGGGTAGATGATGAAACCACTCAATTACCCTATTGGCTGTCTTTTCAGGAATCAAGTCTCACTGGGAGGCTTCTTGGATGTCTTTAGCCAAATTATATAAATCATCAATGCCAAAATATAGTTTTGAAAATGAGAGACAAACAACAAATGGTTAATATCATAATTGCAACAAAGTTGAAAACAGAAACAATACCATGTAACCATGTACCAATTACAGGTGGAGAAGACAACAAATCATACAATTCTTTGCTCAAATCTATATATTCTTCCATAATACAAATCATTCATTACAGAAGTTTGTAATGCATGAACCAAATAATAAAGATTTTCATAAAGTCTTCTACTGAGTTGTAAGGCTCTAGCAACATTTTTCTGACAATTCTTGAGTATATATTTTGCTTCCATCTGTTCCTTATTCATCACCTCTTTACATACATATGCTCAAATAATACAATTGTAAAAGTTAATATTATTATTCCCCCTCTTCTTCTCAGTAATGACCATAAATTCCTGTATATGGGGTGTGATACTATTTAAGGCAGAAAAATTATATCTAACTTCTCAGCATCTCTTCTTTGATATTTCCAATAGTAACTTTGTTATATCCCAAACAATTTTCAGCTTCCCTTATCAAAACACATTCAGTCACACTTTTCTCTCCATAGTATAGTTTTGAATATAAGCCCAATATTCAATTCCTTTTCCAATGCCCAAATTGTTCATGATTAGTATAAGCATCACAAGTTGTTCTAATAATTCATTTTGTGCTTTTCTTTTTTGCATGGTCTGTCCTTCTTTCTCCTCTTATGCTTTCTTTTTTGATTTCTTAAGTGTAAGTTATTCATTTTCTGGATGATTTGATCATATGGTCTGCGTGGTCTGATGTTTCTTTTCTGGAATCCAGATAGTTTTTCCATCTGTGTACTAAAGAAAAGTTGTACCCTCGACCCCAGGTTAGTAATTGATCAAGTGCTTTCCAATGTCCATCTTTTGTATCCCACCATAATACTCTATGAGTACTTTTAGGGGTATTTATTATGTTATCTATGGTAATTTTGTAACCAAAGTGTTTTTCAGCCAGTTTTATTCTTATAATCCAAAATGAAATAATTAAAGAAAATAGCTTTATTTAGGATTTGTCTGGTATCTATTTCCCCACAGTCCCCCTTTTCTGTTTATGTGAGAATATTTTTAATGACCTATTCTTCCTCTCAACTATAGGCTTGACCCATGGGATTTATAAGGAATGCCTGTAATATGTTTTATATTGTAATATAAACAGAATCCAGGGCCATTATCTGCTTTACAGATTATGGGATCCCTGTAAAATAGAATAATTGATCAATGACACCTTGAGTAGCCTCTGAACTTTGTACAGTTGCCATTGTATATAAAATAAATGTATCAACAATAACATGAATAGATTTCATTTTCCAAAAAGGTGTATAATGAGTCACATCCATCTGCCATAACTCATTAGGAGTGTGGCCTCTAGAATTCTTAAAATAATTTGGGAGGTAGATAAATACCCATTTTTGGATAGGATTTAACTATATTACTAGATTTTTTTTCCTGGTGATTCTTTCCTTAGAAAAGAGACACTCTGATGAAATTTTTTGTGAGACAATTTAGCTTACTCTTCTACTAAACTTATAAGGAGAGGAAGGGTTAATTGACTGGTTACATGATTACTGTTATACACACACACACACACACACACACACACACACACACACACATATATATACATATATATATATATATATATATATATATATATATATATCCAGTCATTGAGGGTGAAAATTTGTATGTTCAATACAAAAGGAAATTTATCTTTTTCTAATAACTTCTAGTAATTCTTTAAAAATTTGATATAATTCTACATCAGTGCTATAAATTTAAAAGACTATTATTATGTATCTAACAACATGATAATCATAATTACTATCTGTAAAAATATTATGGAGTTGTAGCTGTTCTCTTGATAACAATAATATAGCATATAATTTCTTTTCTATCATTGCATGTATACACTTGGACCTACAAGTTTAGAATTATGTCCATCATATTGTTTAGAAATTTCAGGTAACCCAAAGGTTCATAACTTCTGATATTTTTCCTTATTATCTCTAGAAAGCAAACAATTATTAATTCCAGGTTTAGATATTATTAGAATAAAATAGCTTATACAGACAAAACTAAATAACATATATTTTTCATTATTTTGCTTATCAGCTAGTCATCTAACTGTGGGTTACATATTTTTCAATTTCCCAATCATCTTTCAAAGTACCTCACATATGCTCAATATTATTGGTAATAACTGAAGTTAATATATACTTCTCAATCTCTTATGCACTCTTCTTCTGAGTTTACCATTTTACTTCTTTAAACTTTGAACATTTAACTCTTAACCTACATGAAAATTAATATCTCCAAGCTGACATATTAGTGTCTTAAAGCAAAACAAAACAAGTTAACTTTATACCTGAATATATTTTACACACAAATTTCTCCCACATCTGTATTATAAACTTATTTTCCTCTTATTCCAAATATACTCCTATTTTCAAAAAGAAAATAAGACTATCTATGAATTTAGCTTTATATATATATATATATATACATATATATATATATATAAATTTTCAAAAATCTCAATGTAATTTTTTCCCAAACCAGTGTTTTATGATTTAGAAAGCACCTAACATTTTATCCTTATGAAAACTTTATGAATTAGGCCTAAGAAATATGATTATATTCATGTTACAAATGAAGAAAGTAAGACAAAGAAAGAAGAAATGAAGTGGTCACAGTCACCCAATAACAGAACTGAACTTTAATTATTTAAAGTGAATTTAATTATTTAAAGAGACAAACATTTACATGAAACAGGTTATTGTGAAATATCTCAGAATCTAGTCACTATGAGCATAAGGAGAGTGGAAATGATTCCTGTACCATTAAAATATAATGTTCAAAGCTATACAAGATTTTTGAGAATGGACTTTGAGTTACAATACCTGAGTCATACCTGATTCTAAAATATATCATGACTCTTCTACTCCCATAAGAGATCTTAAAAGAATTCTATTTTTTGTAATCCAGTACCAGCAGCAGCAATTTGATCTGAAACTAAAGTTACTGCACATCACTTTGAAGTTATAAATTAACCAGATAGAGGATATGGTAAAATAATTCTCAGAATGACAAAAAAGACATCCCTTATCTCTTATTGATGTTGAAAGGATCTGATTCCAAGGATTAATTCCCTACTTCAATGAGAAAAATCCTGTTTTTGTGTCATTGGGTTGAATGAATCTGAGAATGTCATTTCGTTAATAAATTTGGAAATGGAATAAGCAAAGCACAATAAAAATCATATGGATTTGGGATGAGAAGTCATGTTTGTTATTATCAGAAATCCAGTAGTTTTGAAACTTAGTTACTAAGTACCTTTAAGCAATTTATAACATCTAAATCTGAGTTTCACTGTGTATGATAGAGAGGGACAAAAGTACTACCTTACTGAAACACAGTAACAATCTCACTTTCCAAGATAGTAAACAGAAAATATGTAGAAATTGGAAGAAGGGAAAAACCTATTAATAACTGATAGGAAGTTTTCAATATATAAGGGCAGTTAGAAAGAGCATATATAGACAAGGTATTTCGGAGTCGAATATGAAGGGATAATATATTTAAAAGATGGAGCCAAGGGGTGAGAGAGGAATGAACTAGGAGAAAGGGAAAAGGGGAGGTAAAATGGATTGTTATTTCAAATAGAAAAGAAAAGAAATTGCACTCAAATGGGAAGGGAGGAGTTAAGGTGGAGTGAATGAGAAATATTTTCTTTGGAATTGACTCAGAACAGGAGTAAGATGCATGTTCAACTGGGTATAGAAATCTATCTTAATCCAAGGGAACGTAGGAGGGGAAAGAGATGGGAGAAAGTTGTGTATAGAAGATTTAATAGGAGGGATGGGGAGATTGTGGGAGGGGGTAGTCTAAAGGAAATCACTTTTGAGGAGGGACAAAATGAATGGAGAGATAGAATAGAATAATGGGGTTGAGACACATGATAGAAAGAAATACAGTTAGCAATAGCAACTGTGAGAAAAAATATTAAAGCATCTTCTCTGATAGACATGAAAAAGAATGTTATCCATCCCTAAAACAGAACTGATGATATTTGAATACAGACTGAAGTATTCATTTTTAAATATAGCCATAGATAGCATTGATAGCCCCCTCTGAAAATTGTTCAAGTCTTGTGATCATTTATCGATTGGGGAATGGGTCATTTTTTTTTTTTTGTAAATTTGTTACACTCTATGAGAAATGAATTCATTATCAGAGAAAATGACAAATGTTGGAAGGGATGTAGGTAAAATGATACATTAACAAATTACTGGAGGAGTTTTGAAATGATTCATCAGTTCTGTAGAGCAATTTGCAAATATGCCCAAATATGCCTAACTTTGAACCTAGCAATGCCATTCCCGTATCTATATTCTAGAAGAGATGAAAAGACAGGAAGGAAAAGGATCCACAAATTGTTTTTAGGTTTTTGCAAGACAACTGGGATTAAGTGGCTTGCCCAAGGTCACACAGCTAGGTAATTATTAAGTGTCTGAGACCAGATTTGAACCCAGGTACTCCTGACTCCAGGCTCCGTTCTCTATCCACTGCTCCACCTATCTTCCCAAGGACCCATATTTATAAGACTATTTGTTTATTTATTTGTTTGTTTGTTTATTTATTTATTTTTTCTTAGAAAGATTTTATTTATTTTGAGTTTTACAATTTTCCCCCTAATCTTGCTTCCAGGCCCCCTACCCCCACAGAATACTATTTATAACACCTCTGGTGGTAAGGGCCTGGACATTGATGGTATCCCCATCATTTAGGGAATAGCTAAACAAACTGTGGCATGTGATTATGATGGCATACTATTCTTTCATAAAAATGATAAAAAGAATGTTCTCATTACAACCTGAAAAAACTAACATGAATAGATACAATGGAAAATGTGCTATATAAAAAGTAACAGCAATATTGCAGGATAATCTCAGCAATGGCATGACCCAAGTCAACTCTGAAGGACATATGATAAAGAATATTATCCATTTCCAAACACAGATCTAATGAAGTCTTTATACTGACTGAAGCATACTTTTATTGCAAACTTTATTTTTCATAATGTTTCTTTTTTTTGAGAGGGTGATGTTTACTTTCACAATATGATTATTATGGTAATGTTTTACACGGTTATAAATTTTTAACTCATATCAAACAATTTGCTTTCTCAATGAAGTGTGGCTTGGAAAAAGGGAGAGATTTCAGTAATTCAAAGTTTAAAAGAAGAATCTTAAAAATTGATTTTACATGTAACTGAGGAAAATAAAATAAAATAATGCATGAAAAAAGAGAAAGAAAAGAAGATCAAAGTTAATATCCAGTTTCTAATACTTGGACTATGGACAAGTCATTTAATTTCTTTGTACTGTGGTTTCTTCAACTATAAGACAGAGATAATAAAATCTAAAGCACTATGTCCTAAAATTATTGTGTAATCAAATGAAATAATTTATGCAAAATACTTAGTAATTTTAAGGAACACAAAAAATACTAGCAAGTAACTATTCTTAGGTGGCACACTGCTTGTTCTTATTGCAATTGTTAATGATTTTAGAAAGTCCACAGAGTCATAAATGAAATGTAGACAAAAATAAATGAGTGAATATGATATGATGACTTGGCCACTTTCTTTAACATAGAGATTCAACTCAAATATCCCAATGACCAGCAAAAAAGCTCACTATTTAGCAAAAACTGCTGGGAAAACTGGAAAACAGTATAATAGAACCTAGGCATAGATCAACATTTTACACTGCATACCAAAATAAGATCAGCATAGAACGATAATTTATTAATATTTATTTATTCTCATTTTATACAAATCATGTTTTCTTATACATTAATGAAATATTCTTGTTTAAGAGGAAACAAAATACCCCCTCCCCCAAAAATAGAGACTTGCTTGAGTGATAAAATAAAGGGGAGAGAAAAAAATTAAATTTAAAATTAAAAAAATAATAGTAATAATTGTAGGTATGGCCAGGTGGCACAATGGACAGAGCACCAGCCCTGGATCCAGGAGCACCCGAACCCAAATCTGGCCCTGTACACTCAACAATCACCCAGCTGTATGACATGCAAGCCACCCCAACTCCACTGCGATGCAAAAGTCAAAAAAAAGAAAAAAAACAAAATAAGATAAAATAGTAATATTAGTACAGGTAGCTGGGTGGCAGACACACCGTCCCTTGAGCCTGGAGCACCTGGGTCCAAATCCAGACCTCAGAAACCCAACAATCACACTGCTATGTGGCCCCAAGCAGGCCACCCAGCCCCATTTGCACCACACTCCCCAAATAATAATAATAATAATAATAATAATAATAATAATAATAATAATAATAATAATAATAATAATAATGATAATAATAATAAGCTTCAGTCTATAGTCCAACACTACCAACTCTGTCATGGGTGGATCACGTTCTTTATGATAAGTCCATCACAAAAGTTACTTCCATATTTTTCCACCACTGACATTGCTGGTCGCAACACCCTCCTTTTGTATTTCTCCACTATCATGTACTATATTTTCTCTCTCCTTTCACTCTGACTCTGCTGTAGGGTAGCTAAGTGGCACAGCAGACAGATCCCTGGCCCTGCGGCAAAGACACCCCGAGCCCCCATACCACGCCTTAGGCCCAGCATCCATCTGGCCCTATGATCCCAGACAGGCTATCAAATCCCAGCCCCGTGCAAGAAGTAAAAAAGAAAATGTGTTATATCTGACAAGTCTCCCCCCATGATCCATCCTTTCCTCCATCATTCACATCCCCACCCCTTACCCCTGTCCCACCCCTCCTTCTTACTCCAGATGTCTATACCCCACTGAGTTATATGGTGTTTCCTCTCCTAGCCACCTCTGATGAGAGCAAAGATTCCCTCATTCCCCCTTGCCTTCTCCCCTTCCATATCATTGCAATAGCTCATTGTAATGAAGAAAAATCTTATTCTATGAAATGTAATATTCCCCCCTCTCCTGTTTCTTTCTCCCATTACATTTCCCTTTTTTCTATTGACTCCATTTTTACACCATATTTTATATTCAAATTCAGCTTTCTCCTGTGCTTCATTTACAAAAGCTCCTACCTGCTCTGTTAATTGAGAAGGTTCATATGAATATTATCGGTGTCATTTTTCTATACAGGAATACATGCAGTTCATCATCATCATTAAGTCCCTCATATTTTCCCCTTCTCCTCCAAACTCTATGCTTCACCTGAGTCCTGTATTTGAAGATCAAACCTTTTGTTCAGCTCTGGCCATACCAACAGGAACATTTGAAATTCCCCTGGTTCATTGAAAATCCATCTTTTTTCACTGGAAGAAGACATTCAGTTTTTGCTGGGTAGTTGATTCTCGGTTGCATTCTAAGCTCTTTTGCCTTCTGGTATATTATATTCCAAGCCCTATGAGCTTTTAATTTAGTTGCTGCTAAGTCCTGTGAGATCCTGATTGCAGTTCCATGGTATTTTAATTGTGTCCTTCTGTCTCCTTGTAATATTTTCCCTTTGAATTGGGCATTCTGGAACTTAGCTATAATATTCCTGGGAGTTGTTTGTTTTTTTGGATCTTTTTCTCAGGGAGATTGGTGGATTCTCTCAATTTCAATTTCGCTTGTTGCTTCTAGGATATCAGGACAATTTTCCTGTAGTAATTCTTTGAAAATGATGTCAAGGCTCTTTTCCTGAGCATGGCTTTCAGGTATTCCAATAATTTTTAAATTATCTTTCCTAAATCTGTTTTCCATATCAGGTGTTTTTTCAAAGAGATGTTTCACATTTTCTTCTAATTTTTCATTCTTTTGGTTTGGAAGTATTGAGTCCTGATTTCTTGTAAATTCAGCAATCTCCCTGAGTTCTATTCTTTGTCTGAAAGATTTGTTTTCCTCAGAGAACTTTCTTATCTCCTTTACCATCTGGCCAATTCTGCTTTGTAAAGCATTCTTCTCTTCAATAACTTTTTGAACTGTTTTATCCATTTGATCTAAGCTCGTTTTTAACATGATATTTTATTCAGCATTTTTGGGGATTTCCTTGATTAAGCTGATGACTTCATTTTAATGTTTTTCCTGCATCTCTCTTTTCCTGCATCTTCTTTTCCCAGTTTTTCTTCTATCTTCCTCATTCGATTTTCAAAGTCTTTTTTGAGCTCTGTCATAGCCTGAGCCCAATTTATATTTTTCTTGGAGTCTTTAGATGCAGGAGCTTGTGCTTCCTCATCTTTAGACTGAGGGTTTTGATCCCTCTTGGTCTCACAGGCAAAGTATTTGTCATTAGTGTTTCTCTTTTTTTCTCTGCTTACTCATTTTCCCAGCCTGTGCCTGGTTTTGGGGTTGCTTCCTGAGCTTTTGGGACACTCCTACAAGGATCTCAGTGTGTGAGGCTCTATCCTCCCTCCTGGTCTGTGAATGACCATAAGTTTCCCCCTCTGCCACAGGGCTTAGGTGGGGGGGGGCTCTGCTGTTCTATTGGTGTCCTAGACTTTGATCAGGATCTGAATGTGGTCAGAACCCCAGTGTCCTGTTCCAGGGACAGAGGACAGAGCTGGGAAGTCTCTCTGTGCTCCTTCCCTAGGCTCAGCATGCTCATGGCCTGGGGGCTCCTGCTACCTATTCCTGTATCTGGGCTGCTGTAGCCATGTTGCCAGGGCATAGGTCAGGAAACTCCCCCACTGCTGTGACCTGAGTCTCCCAAAGCCCTGGGAGGCAGAAGTTCTTTCCCTCTAGTGGGCCACCCCTCTGGCAGGTCACCCCTCCAACCTCAGGGAGCAGAGTCTTTCTGCTCTTTTCCAGGTTACCATGAGTAAGAAAACTTCCTCACTGGGTTCCTCTGTGGGTTCTGTCTCTTGAAAATTTAGTTAGAGTCCTTAGTTTATAAGTTTTATGAGAGAGCACCTAAGAGATGAACTTCTCTTGTCACCATCTTGGCTCCACCCCTGACAATAATTTAGACATGAAGCATCATTCCATAATCAAATTAGGAGAGCACAAAATACTTTTCCGGTCAAATATGTGGAGAAGGCAAAATTTTCACCAAACATGAGATAGAGAGCATTAAGGAAATAAAATGGACCCTTTTAATTATATCAAATTTAAAAGGTTTTGCATTAAAAATGCAACCAAAATTAGATTAAGGTCTCATTTCTCACATATATAGAAACTGGTTCAAATTTATAAGAATACAGATAATTCCTCAATTAATCAATGGTAAAACATATAAATGGGCAGTTTCTAGATAAAGAAATGAAAGCTATTTATTGTTATATTAACCAAATAAATGTAAATTAAAACATCTCTGAGGAATCATCTCACATTTAACAGATTAATTAATATTGATAGAGGGGGAAATGATTTTTACAGAAAAAGAAGAAGAATCAAATAACTGGATAGATACTCATTATTCATAGTTGAGGACATAGTGATATAAGTAAAAAAAAATCCTAGAACTGTTGGAAAGACTGAGAAGTTTTTAAAAAATTAGAATTTAGGATATTATAGCATATGGCAGGAGAAACTACAAACTAAATGTAAAGTTGGTAAACAAGAGATAGAGAACAATATATATTGCAACATGGATAATTTCAACTACAACAAATTAAAAGTGTTTTGTAGAAATAAAACCAATAAAATCCAGATTAGAAAAAAATGCATAGTTGAAGAAATAATTCACATCTAGTGTTTCCTATACAGGAATAATATCTTTTTTAAATTTTATTTATTTTGAAGTTTCAATTTTTCCTCTAATCTTGCATATAAATATGAACAAACCCACACCACACCTAATATGGGATAAGATAGTAATAATTGTTGGAAACATTAGAATTGAGAGACAAAGAAATATTTTCTCTAGAAGGTAAATATTAATTGGAATTTGGAGGCAAAGTCAAAAAAATAAAGGCAAGTGACTTTGTTGAATCACTCCAGAACTTACCAGCTTTCTTTTTCTTTATTTCAAGTCCACTCAAGCAGACAGTTTTCAATTACCTTCCTTTCACTAGGAACCATTCTTTCATGGTGATCGAGGAAATTCTTACTTCCTAAAGGAGTAAAAACAAATTTAGGCATGTCCTTTACTATTTCCAAACAAGTCTAAAAAGAAAAAAAATCCTTTTATAACCTACTGTTAGGCCAATCAGAGTGCCCATTCAAGTTCTGATTAAGGTTAAATACTTAAAAATGAATTTTGCTCCATACCCTTAAATTTGTATAATTTGATACTAAAATTAGCAAATAATAGAACCAATTTATCTCTCTAGGTTCATCTACAAAGGAGATCTGTATTCTGCATATTAGAATATCAAAAAAGCTTGAAATAATACTTGAATATTCCATAAATCTATGTTTAGAAATAGCTAGTGTGTATCAAATACAATATATTACCAAAATAGGTTAGCTTTTGTGGAAGCATTCTTTTGTACTTTCATTTATATTATAGTTAGTTCTTTCCTAAAGATGAAATTTTTGAATTATTGCCTAATATATATTCAAAACAACTTTCATGAAACATTTTGAATTCACAATTTATCTTCCTTTCTGTCAGTCTTTAGGAATTTAGGGTGCTTGCTTTTTTAGTATCATATGTTTGTCATTAAATTCACATATAAATAGAAGGTAGAGGTCACTGACTATAGGTGTATTCAGGGAGGAAGAATACTTCAGCTTTCTGAACTCTTTTCAGTTCTTCACATGGATCTTTGGTGTCTACCTATCATCCAAATCTCACTTATGACTGCAAGAAGATGTAGTTTGCATAATGATCACACCTTAGTAAAAATGTTTCAGTTGATAGACTGAAGGTAAATGACAGTTTTCAAATGAAGTGAATTATAGGGTTGAGTACCCCAAACTTGTTAAGACTTCCCTGGCAAACTTGGAGGCTAAGAACAATTTGTTTCTTTTTTCTTTTTAGGTTTTTTCAAGGCAAATGGGGTTAAATGGGTTGTCCAAGGCCACATAGCTAGGTAATTATTATGTCTGAGAACGGATTTGCACCCAGGTACTCCTGACTCCAGGGCTGGTGCTTTATCCATTATGCCACCTAGCTGCCCTGAACAATTTGTTTCAATGTCCAGAATGGTGGATGAAGCAAGTATTATGGATCACTTAGAGCTTGGTCAGATATGGAAGATGCCACCCTGGGTCATCACCAATCATTTTGACTATAATCTTGCCAGTGGACTTCAAAAACTCTGAAGGATAGAGCAAGACTGATGACTTTATGCAACTCTGCTTCACTTAAATCCCATTCACAGTCAAATCAAGACATTACCCTGTGATGTCATCAGTCTTCTTTGAAAATGAAGGATGGTGGGAAAAGTCAAGATAGTGGATTAAAGGCAGGGACTCACTGGAACTCTCCCCTAAACCTCTCCAAATAACTTTAAATCATGACTCTAAATGAATTCTAAAGTGGAGGAACACCCAAGAAAGAAAAGTGAAACAAATTTCCAGTCCAAGACAACTTGGAAGATTGGCAGGAAAGAAATATTGCACCAGGATGAGAGAGTACAGCACTACATGAACCATGTTGTTGCTGACCAGTCCCATCAGTAAAGGAACAGGAAACAAAGCAGTTGGGTCAGTGATAATGGTGTCAGTTTCCAAATTCTCAAACCCGAAACTGCCAAGGACACCTTGGAAATTCACCAGGAAAAGTCTATCACACAAGTGTGAGAGGGGAGTATAGTCCTTCATAGGTCTCAACAGCAGATCAACCACAAAAGACTAAGAACAGTTCTTGGGAGTCACTAATCAGCAGTGGCAGTTGTTTCAGGAACTCTGCAGTCATTGACAATAAGGGGATCAGAAGAAAATTACAGGATCTCTTTACTATCAATAAGGCACTCTGGAGAATTGTTAAATCAGTTCACAACTCTACTAACAATGCATTAGTGCTCAAAGTTTTGCATTTCAGTAGCTGCCATTGAGGCTATGTTCATCTTCATTCAGCCATTGAAACATGGCTGAAAACAATATGCTAAAAGGTTTAGGAGCAAAGACACACCCTTGTTTTGCTCCACTGGAGACTGGAAAATTGTGGGGTTTTTTATGTTTTTGCAAGGCAAATGGGGTTAAGTGGCTTTCCCAAGGCCACACAGCTAGGTAATTATTAAGTGTCTGAGGCTGGATTTGAACTCAGGTACTCCTGACTCCAGGGCTGGTACTCTAAACACTGTGCCACCTAGTTGCCCCCAAGACCGGAAAATCTTGAGAGCATCAACCACTATCCAGAACTGAGGCATGCACACTGTCATAAAATTGACACACAATAATGATGAAATTCTCTGGGAAACCAAATTTTTACCTATTTTTCTATAAACCCTCTTGACCAATGGTATCAAAGATCTTGATCAGATCTCCAAATGTTATATACAGACTTCTGTTCCATTCCTGTCATTTCTATGTCAAGGAGCAAACACCATATCAACAGCTTCTCTACTTTTTCTGAATCCACACTGGCTCTCAGGAAAGTGATCCATTTCAGAGTAGTATCATTCTATTGAGAAGGACTCTGGCAAGAATCTTACCAGCAATGACTAAAAGACAATACACCTATGATTGTCATATGACTATCTATTTCCTTGCCTTTATAGAGATAGATGATGGAAATATTCTTGAATTCTTGGGGGGATAACCTCTCCATGCTGTATAACCTAGAAAACTTCAGTCAGTTTTTGGATAAGCACTGGACTCCTCCCCCTAAATTTGTAGATATCACCTGGAATAGAATCAGCACAAGGTGTTTTGCCATTTAAAAGGAGACTAATGGCATTCAAAACCACTTCTTCAGTTGGAACTTCAGCTAGGATCTGATTCACTTCAACTTGAGATAAGTCACTTCTGCACTGATTGATGGTGGTCTGTTAAAAACACCAAGGAAGTGTTCAACTCATCTCTCTAGGATCAAGTCCCTATCATTAATAAATATGAATCCATCAGCACTGAGTAGTTGAGATGCACCACATGTCCTTGGTCCATAAATAGATTTCAGGACATCATAAAAGCATCTTGGTTTGTTTCTATTGGCATAAAATTGGATTTCATCTGCCTTCTTACTGACCCAAGAGTACTGTGTCTCTCTAAGTTTTGGTTGAACTTTACTTTTAATGAAATTAAATGCTGCCTTCTTAGAAATGAATGAACTATCCTTCTGCTAAACCCTGTGGAGTTCTCATTTTTCAGTTAGCAACTACTGCATTTTCCCATTATTTTCATCAAAGCTGTCTTGGTGTTTGCCAATGTTCTGACCAGATTAGCAAATGGAGTGCTGTACATCAGATTTCTGTACACTGCCCCCTCCTTTTCTGCTCCTCCATTGACAGCAGTGTTTTGACTCAGTTTTTCCTCCAAGTTGACAACAAACTGTTCCTGCCCAGACAGAGCAGAGAGAGCTCTCTTTAATCTATTGATATTAAGGCTTCTGATTCAAATTTTGCCTTGGGTCAGTCACTTTGTTTGAATATGAATATTTAGCTTAGAGAGGAAGAATCTCTGATCAGTCCAGCACTCTGCGACACACATTGCCATTTTTCATTCTCATATCCTCCCTTTTCTTTACAATAACATAGTCTAATAGATGTCAGTGTTTGCTATGAGAGTGCATCAAGGAAGTTTTATTGGATTTAGGTAAACAGAAGACAGTGGTTGTAATAAGATGGTCATGAAATGTACAAGTCTTCAGTATAAGATGACCATTGTTGTTGCTGTTTGCAATTCCATTCCTGACAAGGTCTTCCAGCCATGTCTGGTAATCTGAGCTTACTTTATTTTTTTTTTTAAATTCATTTTTTATTCTCATTTTGTACAAATGTTTTTTTTTACATTAATAAAATATTATTGTTTACAAGTAAACAAATTATCCCTCCACCCATGAATATAGATAGACTTGCTTGGGCGAAAAAAGTAAAGGGGAGAGAAAAAAATTAAAATTAAAAAATAATAGTAATAATTGTAGGTATGGCCAGGTGGCGCAATGGATGAAGCACCAGCCCCGGAGCCACGAGCACCCAAGTCCATATCTAGCCTCGTAAACCCAATAATCATCCAGCCATGTGACATGCCAGCCACCGGATCCCCACTGCCCTGCAAAAAACAAAAAGAAGGGAAAAAAGACCCAAAATAAAATAAAATAGTAATAATAGTAGGGGTGACTGGGTGGCAAACAGAGCATTGGCCCTTGAGCTAGGAGCACCTAGGTCCGAATCCGGCCCCAGACACCCAAAGATCACCCTGCTATGTGGCCCCAGGCAGGCAACCCAGCCCCACTTGCCCTGTACCCTCCCCCAAATAATAATAACTAAAAATGTGCTTCAGTCTTTGTTCCAACACCACCATCTCTGTCATGGGTGGATCACATTCTTTATGATAAGTCCATCACAAAAGTTACTTCCATATTTTTCCAACATTGCCATTGCTAATCGCAACTCCCTCCTTTCTTATTTCTCCACTACCATGTACTATATTTTCTCTCTCCTTTCACTCTGACTCTGCTGTAGGGTAGCTGAGTGGTGCAGCAGACAGAACCCTGGTCCTGGGGCCAAGAAGCCCTGAGCCCCCATACCACCCCTTAGGCCCAGAATCCACCTGGCCCTATGGTCCTGGGCAGGCCATCCAATCCCAGCCCCTTGCAAGAAGTAAAAAAGAAAATGTGTTATATCTGACCACTCTCCCCCCCATGGTCCATCCTCTCCTCCTTTATTCACATCCCCACCCCTTCCCCCTGCTCCCCCCTCCTTCTTACTCCAGATGTCTATACCCCATTGAGTATATTTGCTGTTTCCTCTGCTAG
Organism: Macrotis lagotis; assembly: GCF_037893015.1. Taxonomy (NCBI): domain Eukaryota; kingdom Metazoa; phylum Chordata; class Mammalia; order Peramelemorphia; family Peramelidae; genus Macrotis; species Macrotis lagotis. Next base: position 181,776,401 of record NC_133666.1, read on the forward strand.
CCATCTCTGATGAGAGCAAAGGTTCCCTCATTCACCTTGCCTCCCCCATCCATATCATTGCAATAGCTCATTGTAATAAAAAAATCTTCTAAGCTCTTTTGCCTTCCGGTATATTGTATTCCAAGCCCTATGAGCTTCCAATGTATTTGCTGTGAAGTCCTGTGTGATCCTGACTGCAGCTCCACAATATTTGAACTGTGTCCTTCTGGCTGCTTGTAATATTTTCTCTTTGACTTGGGAGTTCTGGAACTTGGCTATAATATTCCTGGTTGTTGGTTTTTTGGGATCTCTTTCTCGGGGGGGTCGGTGGATTCTCTCCATTTCTATTTTGCCCTCTGCTTCTAGGATATCAGGACAATTTTCCTGTAGTAATTCTTTGAAAATGATGTCAAGGCTCTTTTCCTGATCATGACTTTCAGGTATTCCAATAATTTTTAAATTATCTTTCCTAAGTCTGTTTTCCATATCAGTTGCAAAACCTACCCTAGCTTCATGGCATTCCTTTTCACTGAGACCACTGGTTAAAACATGAATCCTGCTCCATCTTCAGTAAGCAGGCCTTCATTTCCCATTCTTGTTTCCATTCAGGGCTTCTATTCTTATATCATACCTGCTGATTTCTCTCACAAGAACTGTTCCTCTTTTAATATGTTGGATCTTGTGTTGTCTATGAGTGTGTGTGAGTGTGTGTATGTTCCATGTACCACTGGTGAGTGGAATCTTTGAAGAAGCTTTTTCTTAGATTTTTTTTTTGTGTGTGTCTGTTTTGACCATACTGTGGGATTCCCTACTGCTGTAGTAATTAGGCCAAAGTCAGGTAACCAGACAATTTTTAGAGCACCTTTTCTAGTCCCTTGCTCCCAGCAGGAGATGAGCTGTGTGATCCTTAAAAGGGTTTTTCAGTCACCCAGGTGACTGCCAAATCCCACCACTACTTTACATAAACAAGCCTATGGCCCTGGGTCACCTGTGTTCAGGCTGGTGTCTATAGCTCCCAGTATATCCACACCTGTTCTTTTATCACTTGCCTGTTGCCACAGGGCTTTGAGAACTGGTCATGTGTTATGTCTTTCGTTATGTGTGCAAATTGGATTTAAGTGAGTTAGAGTTGCATGAAATGAACCTTCTCACTTTCTCTTTGAAAGTCATTAAGATCCAGCATAGCAAGACACAGTCAAGGAAAACTAGTGATGGCTTTAGATGCAATGGATGACCTTGGCATCTTAGCTATCTAATGAGGCTCTAAGCACTCCACAGCACCTGCTTTATTTGACTTCATGGCCATTGGAACAAATTGGTTTCCACCAATTTCAACAGTGGGAGACATCACATGCTTGGGCTAGATGCCCCCCACTACTTACCAATGACTTTGAGACTCCTTCAATTACCCTCAAACTAGTTTAGTCCACCTGCCAAGATGGTTTCCTGGGGATATGTCCATTGTGCTAGGTTTCTTGAAACCACAGGTGAGCGTTGGGTAACTCAGGCAGACATCAAAGGTGGAAAGCAGCCCTGAAAAGGGTTTGATAACACTCACACCAAGGTAATTCTCTTCCTTGAACACACCATTCACACCTATTTAGGTAACTCTCATACTCAAAAATCTTCAACTGATTACTATTTTTTTAGGGTAATCTAACAACTCCTCAGGTTTCCGCAATTTGGTCCCCAACTATATTTTTGGATATTTTATATCACATCAATGTCTAATTATTTCTTAATTCTGGCACTTTATTATCAAACCAAATAAATCTATGAGTTGCTTCCTTTTTATTTTTTTTTTTATTTAAGGTAATGTGGTTAAGTGAATGCCCAAGGTCCCACAGCTAAGCAATTATTAAGTGTCTGAGGCTGGATTTGAACTCAGGAACTCCTGACTCCAAAGACAGTGCTCTATCCACTGTGCAACCTAGGTGCCCCAATTAGTTGTTTCTTAACTTTGGCATTCCATCTTCTCCTTCCGGGTCTTTCTACAGTCTGTCTTTTCTATTTAACATATGCTCTGTCATCACCTCAGCCTCTAGGAATCAACTCATACTTCTATATTAAGTCTTTCCTTATCCACATGCCCCTCCTACTTTATTTGTTCTTAATTTCTTATCAGGTAGCATATTATTCCTGTACAATATAATATCCTTGTTTAATTTTGGAATTATCCCTTGTTTATAATGCTCTATAAATGTTTGTTGATTTGAATTGACTTTAACCATCAAAACACCGTCTCATGCATAATCTGCCCCCCCCAAAATTACTTTTTAAACAAAGTAATTTACTAGCTGACTGAATAGGTCTTCTGAATGTCCCAGTGATTGTGTGATACACAAAAAGGAGACCAAAGTTAATTATGAATCAAACTATTCTGGAATCATTCTAAAACATCTATTTAACTGTATTTTCTTGGCATTCTAGTTGGTAATTTGTAATAGGAACTGAATTATTTTACTATGGACATAATATAAATAAAACCAGATAACAGTTGAATTCTTAATTTTGCAAATTATCCATTTTAAAAATATTGGGCAAAGGGAAGATAGAAATAAACAAGAAATATGTGGAGCAAAGCTACTGAATAGAAAAGGAGACTGCAGAGAGCCTGGCATGAGATCCCACTAAATCAGAGCTTACAAAGAACACAGGTGGATGAAATAATAAAAAAGAGACAAAAATCGGTTATGAACTAGAAAAGATTACCTGGAATTTTGTAATGAAAAGGGCATTTCTAGAATGAAAACAATACAGTAAGATTGCAATTACTACAAATATAAATCCCTTAAAGACATTGCATTATTTGAATTCACATAGCATATTTTCAATCAACAAGAAACAATATATTTTACATTATTATCAATTTGAGAGTTGGAAATCTGAATACATGTGACTACTTTCTCAAACTTATTATTCATAATAAACAGGACTGAGTTGTAATGTAACCAGGATATTTGATTGCTGCAATCTTAGGATTAAATACTATGCAAGGGGATAGTAATAAAACCTGAAATGTATCTGGAACTAAAGAGATCTGTGCTGGAGGAAATATTATTTTAAATGCACATGGATCTTTTCAAGTTATCTCAGAGAGCGATATTTCAATTGTATTTTCACTGCTTCCTCTAGCATACAGAAAAAAAAAATTAAGACAGCAACTTCTGACCTATATGTCTGCTTTCTCATCTTTATAACATCTTTATAGGAAGAGACTGCACACATATACATATCTTCATCAAAAATATGAAAAGGGATCATCAAAAATATGAAAAGGGACAAGACAAGCTTTTACAGAGACTGCTCTTGAAAACAATCTCTTTAAAGTCACACAAATAGCCAAGAGATATAGAGAATATAAGATCATGTGACTTGACTGTTCATTGCCTTTTAGGAAGGTATTTAACTTTGTTGAACAAAATATATCCATCAGACTAGCTATTTTCTACTTGTACCTTTCAAAATTCTCTGACAGTTTCAACTGCAGAGATAACTTTATTCAAAATCTATAGAATACTGACATCATTCTTGTAAAAGTATATTTATTTAAATTATATGGGTAAAGTCCAACAAAAAAGTATTATTTACTGAAAACAAAGTTCTCTAAATGCTTCATTTTAACATTTTACTAATTTCACCTAGACTTGGAAAATTGCAAAATCTCAAAGAAGCTATAGATCTTTTTAGCTTATATTTGAAAAAAAATTCAGAGTTTTCAATTCCTAAAAGTTCCCAGTAATGTACTTGCAATTAACCAGTTAATTTCATTCTTTCTTCTAACTTTGAGTACCTCAGTTTTCACCACTCATCCTTCTCCAAACCTCAATCTGGACTTCTCCCCACTATGTTCTTAGTTCATTTCAATATATGGTTGCTAAATAATGATGGAGGAAGCCACATCCTGCTGATTGGATCCAGAGAATATATGTAATCTCAACTGAGGGCTCACAACCACACATTTTTTTTATGTTCCGCTTGACTTTCTAGTACTTATCTAGCAAACATGACCTCAGAGCATGGCTAACCCAGGTGGAAGTTACTCTCACTATCACTGTAGTTGATGAGACCCCATTGAAAAGTCATTACATGGTGGCTAGGTGGCACAGTGGATAACGCACCAGCCCTGGAGTCAGGAGTACCTGGGTTCAAATCCGGTTTCAGATGCTTAATAATTACCTAGCTGTGTGGCCTTGGGTAAACCACTTAACCCCGTTTGTCTTGCAAAAAAAAAGAAAAAGAAATAAAAAAAAGAAAATTCATTACAATGCACAACTAATTCAAAGAAAAGATATTTTAAAAACAACAACAAAATATTTCACTCAGACATTCACAATTACACAAAACTTCAGTGAGAAGAATAGATAGAAAAAGGTAACATAAGAGACTAGATACATGTAGTGAATGGAATTATTTTTAAAAATATATTTCATCTTGGGAGAAGCAGGGAGTGGAAACTAGATTGCTGAGTAAAGGAAGAAACTCAGCAGAGATCTCCCCCAAATCCACTCCAAACACCCTTAAATAAGGTCTCTAACCAAATTCTAGAGAGGTAGAACCCACAAAAAGACTAACAACATTTTACAGATCAGGATAACTTGGAAGATACAAGGGAAGGGTCTGCTGCACTGGGATTTGAAAGAGCCTGCAGCACAACTTGAACTGTCTAGAGTGAACTGGTACCAACTATCCAGGAACAGACCAAGGGGTGTCTGGGTCCATGAAAAAAGAGCAGTTTCCAAACATTTCAGTCAAGGGATTTCCAAGGACAGTTGGAGAGGTCAGCAGGAAAACTCTGCTATACCAGAGTGAGAGCAAAGCTCAGTCCAGTGTAAACCTCAGTGCAGAGCCAGCCCCAGGGGACTAAAAGCAGGCCCAGGTAGTCACCTGGCAGCTGCTTACAGAATGCTCAGCCCACCCAATGATAAGGGGGTCAAGGAAAATTGCAGAAGTCTCTTTGCTATCCCTGTGGCAGGACTCTGCAGCTTTTCTCATACTCAGATCTGGCTCTCAATCTGGGTACCTCATTTACTCATTTGAAATCTGCCGGTTATATTTTTTGATCATTCATCAATAGAAAATAACTTGGATTATACATTTGACTCAGTTCTATTTTTATTTGAGATATGAGGTTTTAACAGACTAAATTACTATAACAGACCCTGCCAAAACAGTAAAAGAAGTAAAAATATGCTTTTATAATTCATATTCATCAATTCTTTCTCTGGTCATGTATAGCATTTTCTTCATAATGAATCCTTCAGAAATTTGCTGGATCTGTGTATTGCTGGAAATAACATTCATTGTTATCCTGATTCTGTTCACTTTCTTCTCTATCAGTTCATGCAAGTATTTCCAGTATTTGCTAAAAGCATCCTACTCATCATTTTTATAGCATACACCAAAACTTTTTCAATCAAAAATCTAATTTGTAGACCTCCTCTGGATTTCCAATTTTTTGTCACACTCAAAAATAACTGTTATAGATTTTTAAAGGTAGATCCCACTTTCCTTTTCATTTGATCTCTTTGGATATACCCCGAATAGTTGTATTGCTAAGTAAAATGTAAACACCCTTTTGTCTTAATTCCAAATAGCTCTCCAAAATGGTTAGATCAGTTCACAGCTCCAACAATAGTGATTTCATATACCAATTTCCCCACATACCCTTTTTCATGTTTCATTTTCTTTTTCTGTCATGTTAGTAATTTGGTAGGTGTGGGGTCATACTCCAAAATTGTTTTAATTTGTGTTTATCTTATCAGCAATGATTTAGAGGATATTTTTCCCCTGACTAAATATAGGCTTGATTTGGGGAATGACTTGAATTTCTATACATTTTACTCAGTAGTTTTTATATTTGAGATATGAAGTTTTAATCAGAGTAAATATAAAAATAAAAAAACACTATAAAATTGTTCCATCCACATTTCTACTTTCATTCTAATCTTAGTTGCATTTGTTTGGTTTTGTAAACCTTTTTAAATTTACAGTAATCTAAATTATCTATTTTTCATACCATAATGTTCTCTATTTCTTGTTTTAGTTATATATTCCTTTTATATTCATTGCATACACTTTATTTTAAAAAAAATTTATTTATTTAAGGCAATGGGTTTAAGTGACTTGCACAAAGTCACACGCCTAGGCAATTATTGGATTGGAGCTCAGGTCCTCTTGACTCCAGGACCTAGATGCCACCTAGATGCCCCTTTGTTTATTTTTATACATAAATCTAATGGGTAATCTATTCCAAACTCCTATAAATTCATTATAGTGTCACACTATGATATCAATTTATGCACCCATTTTAAGCTTATCTTGGTATATGGTATGAGGAAGAAATCCATATCTAGTTTCTGTCAGATTGCCTGCCAGTTTTCCCAGAAGTTTTGTCCCCAAAGATTGGACCTCTCCATTTATCAAATAAAATATTATGGTGTTTATTTACTATTAAATATTTTATACTTAATGTATTGACACTATTCTATTTCTTAGTGAAAACCTGATTGTTTTGATGGTTATCACTTTACAATGTAATTTGAAATCTGGTAAAGCTAGGCCATTTTCCTTCATTTTTTTGCAGGAGGGCATTAATCTTAGTATAGCACATATTATTGTGATATTCATGAGAGGCACACATGCAGAGAACATAACTCCAATATGAGAGGACAATTGATGTCTTTGAGTGATATTATAATGCTACTATCACTGACCATGAGACCAAGAGGTTTAGTTATCTCTACATGTAGTCTCCACTCAATCCTATTGTGCAGTAATAAATACCAGATTCCATTCAAGTGGATAGATCCAGATACATTGCCATAAGCACTGCTGGATGAATGATGTTCAGTTGGATAAGAAGTCTCTTCTGAGTACATTGTTTTGGTCTTTTATTAACTCAGCTGAAATTTTGAGCTATCTTTGCTTCCTCTTTCCTTTTTGAAAATTTTGTACTTTAAAAAACATAAAGAAGTTTGCATTTTCATATGAACAGTATGTTTTTATTAATTGATATTTTGATGTATTTTTCATGCTATAATATCAAATCCAATATATTTGATACATTTATTCACAGTTTTCTTTAAAATAAATGAAGACTTCTCTTGCAAAATGGAATCTTTCCCACATATCTATACTTCTATATATCACTTCTATATCACCTTTCATTATATTTTCCATTACCCTAGTATCAGATAAAGATATGACTTTCATCCCATGTCTAACTTGTTTCTTCTTTGAGTTTGCTAAATTTACTATCACACTTACGAATTTCGATATAATTTATTCATTCTTAATGCTTACCTATTTCTTCTGAATTGGTCCTTATTCACAACATTCTTAAAGACAAAATCAAATAAAGAAAAACAAAAACATAAACATTTTCATTTGATCTGATCAAATCCTCAAACTATCACGCTATTGTCCTTATCCTTTGCACAACCAAATTTACAGCAAAAAGCATCTTTACTTTTCGTTTGTATTTTCTTTTCCACTCCTTTCTCAACATCTTAGATCCAGGGTTCTCTCTGAATACTCAAATTGCTCTTTAAGTTTAAAGTGATCTACTAATTTTCTAATGTGAAGTTTTTTTTAGTTCTTATCATTTTTAAAAACTCTGTGGCATTTAACAGTGATATTCATCATGCCTTCTTCCTATGAATGTTCTTTATGGAACCAAATTTTTTCATGGTCCTCCCATCGTTATGATCACTAATTGGTCTCCTTTGCTTTTTCACAATATATGTATATATATATATATATATATATATATATATATATATATATATGTATGTATGTATATCATTCCCTATATGTTTCTGTCTATCCAGTACTCTTCCATTCTATAAACTCTCGGTAATCTTGTCAGCTCAGGCAATTCAAATACAATTTCCCTACAGTTGGTCCTTAGGTTTATATAATCAGCATTGTCGTCTATGTGGAACTGTAATCTCACATGACAAATTAACCTTATAATTGCTTTACTGGTCTCTGATTTCTTCTTTCTCTATTTCATTTTTCACCTAAGCTGCTAAGATGATATACACAAAGCATAGACCTAATTATTGCATTTCCTTACATAAGAATTCTCAGTGTATTCATCTTGCTTCTAGGATGAAAATTAAAATTCCTATATTTGGCTTTTTTTAAAGTTTTAGGTTATGAATAAAATGAGCATTTTCATGGCATAGTATAATAAAATATTGATCACACATGGAGGTGCAGATATATTATGTTTAATTTGCTATTTCTTTGAAATATGCAATAAAGTTTTCATGTACTTCTTTTTCTTCCTTTTCCAAATCCTACCCTAGTCTACCCTAAATGTTGCTTCCATTAGACACAAATACGTGTTTGAGTGTGTATATGTATATAAATTGATTTTAAAAACACAGTAGGTCTCTAATGAGTTCAGTGGTCCAGTACCATTCTAGAATTCAGGATCAACATTTCTCTCTGTCATCAGGAGCCACAGTCCCTGATCCTGGAGTCAAATTTGGTGAATAATTTTTCTTCATCTGTCTGCATGTACTTAGGCTATGAAGATAGTAGCTTCTTTCACATGTTCCTTGCAGTATCATAACCAATAAGTTCTATTTGGTTTCTAAAGTCTTTCTAAACTCGAGTCTAACCATTTAAGATTTCTTATAGAATAATAATATTCCATAGTTTTCATATAACATAATTTTTTAGCCATTTTCCAATTGAATGACATCCTCCACTAAGCATTCTTAACAAATTTGCCCCTTTGGCATTTCTTATACACAACACTTTTTCCCCCCTGTGTCGTCTCACAGAATTTTTCTCATGCCTGAAATTAATCCACTTTTCTTCTCCACCTATATTCCTTTATAACTCATTTCTGGTGTCACCTCAAAAAGAAAGATTATACTGATGCAGTCATTTACTGGTTCCTTTCCTCTATTTTTTTGCTTATTTACTTTGAAATAAATTTTTTGTATATATTTAGATGTGTTTCCCCCAAAATATATATACTCCCTAAATAATGTATTTTATTTTTAGCTTTGTTTCCTTCACCCATAATATATTCTTGACACATAGTTGTCATTTAATAACATGAATGAATGAAATCTATCATTTTGATACTTCATACCAGGTTATACTCCTCTTTATATAAAAAAAGATTTCTGGAAATGCGGTGTGGGTCAAGTTTGAAGTATGACAGTGGAGCAAAAGTATAACTGGACTGCCTCCTTTTTCTTGTTCTTAGAAATATACTTCACCTTTTGAAGAGTTCTCAAGACTTCCTACAGATGTAGTTCTCTTTTGAGTTCAATGGTTCAGTATCATTCTAGAGTTCATTATCAACATTTCTCTCTCTGTCATGAGGAATCACAATCCCTGATACTGCAGTCAACTTTGATGAACAGTTTTTCTCCTTCTGTCTGCAGGAATTTGTTCTATCATCACAAGCATCCCACCATTGAATTCATGGTCAGAAGTCAATTCTCTCATCAAACCTCCATATGTTCAGTTGGGACTAGGAATGGAATATCTAAACATGTTCTCTATTACCTAACATAAATAGCAATTGTTCTAATGATATGTTCTTCGTTGATTGAGATTGCCATTATGGCTTGACCTTCATCCTCTCAAAAGGAAATTTCTCAGTTTCTATAGAATCAATTGTAGATAAATTTTTCAGGACTTATTTTACTGGTATAAGTATAGATCTCATTTGCTACTTCATGTAGTGTCACATTACTCTGCTGATTCCCTTCCTTCATCTTTTTTGTCTGACAGCAGTTGCTTCTCTCCTTCTGTATTTTCAATTCCTTATCAATCTGTCTCTCTATATAGTGTGAGTTCTTTTTCTTCCATGGAAGCAATTTGGTTGCCTGAAGAAGGCAGAAGACTAGGCAAACTTCTGACATAAATAATGAAATTCATATCTTCGTACAGGCTAAGACTTAGACTGAGTCTTTAATAGGAGATGAGACTAAGACAAAAAGGTTTGACATAAAAATAGGGAGTTAGATTTTTGTCATTCTAACTCAGGCTGTTTCAGTGTTTGTATAAATATTCTCTATTGTCTTCTTCCTACATCTTTCTTCTCTGCTTCTATTCACTATTTCCAAAGCTTTCAGGCAATCTGATTCTCTTTCTTAAAGGAGTCTGCATAATTATTTTGACCTTAAGAATACCAATAAATACAGGGATTCCTGAGTAAAGGAGAGGGAGAGATGTACAGTCACAAAGAGTTAGACATGACAAAATGACAACAATCCAATTTTTCTCTCTTTTCATGATGTTTTGTTATTAGTAACATTACCTTTTTTTTAGTTTTTGCAAGGCAATGGGGTTATGTGGCTTGCCCAAGGCCACACAGCTAGGTAATTATTAAGTGTCTGAAGCTGGATTTGAACTCAGGTGCTTCTGACTCCAGGGCTGGTGCTCTATCCACTGCACCACTTAGCTGCCCCCATCACATTACCTTTTAAAGAAACAGTCTAAGTGCCAGTATGAAAATTTCATTATTTTTGTTATTTATCTTGATTTTTGCTAAAACTCCAAATTTAGAACCTCAACTTAATGAGCCAAGGATAAAGATGAGTTCTAATGATAAAGTATCAGAGTGGATGCTTTGTCAAAGTCCAACATGAGAAAGAAGTGGTTTACCTGGCAAGCATACCACAAGCAATATAGGGATATTGGATTTAACATTTATTATACTAATCAAATAGCCATCATTGAAGCAAAGTCCAGAATAGCTAATCTATGAAATTTAATATTTGTTTAGAAATTAAACACACTATAAAATCAAACTAATACTCAAATTATATTTCTCATAAAAAAGGTATTGTAGGAGAAGTTAAAATGATGAACCATTGTAACAGTATACTTGAAACTCATAAGGACAGCACATTATTTCATCCTTAATATAGAGGAATTGATTTCCTTTTTTAATCATTAAGAATTTTGAAGGAAAAATGAAAAATAGACAAAAGAATCCCTCCAGATTCTCACTTCAAATTATGTTAAAATGAACAAAATCATTTGTAACCTAGAGTTAGCTACAATCTAGGAGAAAAAAAGTCATTCAGTTACTCTTATTCTTGATCAGTTAAATTCTATCATAGTGTTTTCAAAATAGAAAGAATCTTAGAGATGATCTAATGCAAATACATCATGTTATTATCTCCTCCAGGACCTCTGGTACATTTTGATTCCATTGTTCTTTGACTCTGATCCATTGACATGTAATGTGTTGAAACTATTCTCTTCTGCTGTTCTCAACAATGGGCATCAAGCTTCTTTGCAGTAATTTTCTGAAACCTTATATTGTTTCTGTGATTGGTCTTGTATTGAGTGACTTAGAGAAGTGTCACTGATCTTTTACTTGAGTGAGACTTCCTGAGTCACATGAATAAAGTTGAACAACATATCTTCATTCCCACATTTTTTGTAGAAAAGGGTCACTGAGATTAATGCTTTCATCATCCTTCCCAATTGAAGGTCACCAGCACTTTATTGTTACTGATAAAAGGGACATCCATTTTTTTTTCAATTCTCCAATTCAATTGGGACCTTTTCAAACACTTCATGTTCCTTTCCCAGGTTGCTTCTTTTCTCCTGGCTAATAGTCAATTCCTATAAATGACTGAAACTGATAGATCCAAGAAACACCAGAAACACTCCAAAAAAAGAACACAGGCAGGCACTATCTTCCAACAAATTTATTGTCTGTTTTTTATATGCTATTTTTGATTCCTTTCATCCAATGAAGTTGAATGAATTTTAGACAAACTTGTTTGGAGGAAAAAAAGAATATTTTGAGTATCAAGATGAATTTAAAAATGTTGATACAATAAAAATTATTCTGAATGGTACTTTCCTCACTCCATAATATAACTCACCTTTATATCATAATGCATTGATCCCAAGTGAAGTTACTCTATGAATAGAAAGATCAAATTTAAGACACATTTTTGAAGGACTACAAAATGTCTATCAGAAATGGGACATTTTCAAGAATATGTCATTATAACTGAAACCACCAGAACCGCAATAATATGTATATCCAGATTTTTGATCATTTCCAACAGCTGTTCCTTTACTACTTTCCAAATAAAGCTTTGGTAGAATCAAATAAAACAGCTGTTTAAGCAGCACTTCTTTAGGCTATAATTATTTTCCTGCCTTACTCTGTAATGCTAAAATATAATGCATGCCTCTTAAATTTGCACTATGCATCTCCTCTTTTTATAATTACAAGATAGCCAATTGACTTAATGTTTTAAAAATATATAAATTTTAAAAAATACCTCTATATAAGGAAACTAATGAGAAAAGAAAAGTAAGAGGAGGTTGACTCACAACAGAACACTTAGTCACTATGAGATGTGCTTGCAGACAATATCCCTTCATGGAATTCCTTCAACACTGATTTCTCTTTTGGTAAGCAGCAGATCAAGGAGCATTTGAATGAATCAAGATTTATGAAGCTGACTCAAAGCAATCATAATATTCCCAATAAAGTGAACTATTCTTTCTCATCTCATGCATTTTAATGAACTAAAAATAAAGATATTTCAAATGGAAAGCATACTAATTTTTAAAAAAAAAACACATTTGAAAAGTATGCATTCTCTGGACCTGAATTCTTTTTACACCCAGGAGAAGCTTTTATATAATCATATCCTAAAGGATAATTATTGCACAATGATATGGATATGTAATCTGGATACAATTAAACATGAGGAAATCCTAGTTAGGAAATTACTTTTACCAAATAGGCTTATGCTTTCTATACAACACATAAATTTTCCTGAGATATTGTTTCTTATTCAAGGCACACAGCCACTATAAGTAAAACTGATTAGATAAATTAATTGGATGCAAATAGTGGAGAAAAGAGTTGCCAATTTATAATACTTCCCAGTTCACTTCAATACAACTATTTATTAAATGTTTAGGTTACACAAAGCACAGTGTAAGTACCAAGGGATATAAAAAAATAGTCCTTGAAACCAAGTAGCAAAGATTCTATTGATGATATAATATGTGCAATAAAAATTTTATTTTACCCCCCTTAGAAGGCATTATAATAGTAGAAAAAATTCTTTATAATTAGAGCAGATTAAGATTCAATCTGATACTTATTATTTGTATTATTGTGGTTTGATCATTTTAACATATGAGATTTTAATTTTCCTCTTCTTCAAAAATAGAGGGATAAATTAAATGATTGCTGAAGGAATTTAAGTAATTAGAGTAAGAGATGTTACACCTCATGTGCCAGAGAAAAATGACATTCTCACAAATCTGTGGAACCAGAAGTTTTATGCTGGGTACTCTGAATTCATAATCTAATACGAAGTAGTCTTTCCAAATTCGTTGCATTTAGGCTGAGCTAATATAAGAAAAATTACAATTCTACCCAAATTAAATTAATTATTCAGTGCCATACCAATCAAACTACCAAATAACTATTTTACAGAGCTAGAAAAAGTGCAACAAAATTCGTCTGAAGCATCAAAATGGCAAGAGAACTTATGAAAAATAATGAAAAGGAAGGTAGCCTAGTTCTACCAGATCTAAAATTATACTTTAAAGCAGGAGTCCTCAAAACTGCTTGATACTGGTTAAGAAATAGTGTAATGGATCAGTGGATTAGGATAGGTTCAAAGGAAACTGCAATAAATGACTACAGCAACCTACGATTTGACAAACCGAAAGATACTAGCTTGGATAGGAACTCATTATTTCAAAAAATTGGTGGTAAAATTGGAAAACACTATGGCAAAAACTTGGGATAGACCCACATCTCAAACCCTATACCAAAATAAGGCCAAAATGGGTACTGGATTTGGACATAATGGGTTACATCATAAATTAACAGTCCAAGAAATTATCTATCAGATCTGTGGAAAGAGGATACATTTATGATGAAATAAACATTAGAGTACATTATAATCTACAAAATGAATGAATTTGACCATATTAAATTAAATTGTTTTTGTATTGATAAAATCAATACTGCAAAAGTTAGAAGGAAAGCAGAAATCTGGGAAGCAATCTTCACAACTAGGAGTTCTGATAAAGGTCTCATTTCTAAAATATATAGAAAATTGTATCAAACTTATAAGGTCACAAGTCATTCCCCTATAGACAAATGGTAAAAAGTTAAGAACTGACAAGATGGTTTTCAGGTTCTGCAAGGCAAACAGAGTTAAGTGGCTTGCCCAAGGCCACACAACTAGGTAATTATTAAGTGTCTGTGACTGGATTTAAACCCAGGTACTCCTGACTCCAGGGCCGGTGCTTTATACACTACGCCACCTAGCTGCCCCCAGGATGGTTTTCAAATAAAGAAATTAAAGCTAATATATAATCATATGAAAAAAAATTCCAAATCATTATTGAAAAGAGAAATGCAAATTAAAACAACAAATGAGGCATCAAAACCTACCTATCAGATTGGCCAAGAAGAGAAAAGGAGAAAATGATCAATATTGGAGAGGTTATAGGTGGATTGGAACATTGATACATTGCTGGTGGAGTTGTGAATTAGTCCAACCTTCCTGAAGAGCAATATGGAACTATTGAACAAATTATTCCACCAAGAACAATAAACTGTTCATACCCTTTAACTCAGAAATTCCAATTCTAGGTTAAAACCCAGGAGTAATTTTAAAAAATGGGAAAAGTCCCATATGTTCCCAAATATTCACAGCAACTCTTTTTGTAGTGGCCAAGAATTGAAAGTTGAGAAGATGCCCATCATTTGTGGAATGGCTAAATAATTTATAGTCCATGAATACTAAGGAATACAGTTGTTCTATAAGAAATCATAAATGATCAGACACTACAGAATCATGGAATGACATATGGGATCTGATGCTAAGGGAAGGGAGTAGAATGAAGAGAACAATATCAGCAACAACATTATAAGATGAACAATCTTGATAGAAGCAGCTCCTCTCAGCAGTACAGAGAGCTGGGACAATTGTATTTGACTAGCTTTGGACTATGTTATCCCAAACCAGAAGAAGAGAAACAAAACCAAACAAAACACACACACACACACACACACACACACACACACACACACACACACACAAAACTTCTGAATCTGATGAATTGCCTGTGAATGAAAATAAATAAGTAAATAAAATATTAAAAAGGAATCATAGGACTACCTGAAAACATTTTTTTCAAAAAAAAAAAAAAGAGCCTGGAGTCCATACTTCAGGATATAGTTAAGGAGAACTACTCTGATATCCTGGAATCAGAGGGCAAAATTGTCATTGAAAGAATCCTTTTATCCCCTCCTGTAAGGGATCCCAAAAAGTAAATACCAAAGAATATTGTGACACAACTCCAGAATTATCAGATCAAGGAGAAAATCCTGCAAGCGGACAAAAAAAAGATTTCACAGGACTTGTCTACACCGGCATTAAGGAATCAAGGGACCTGGAATATAATATTTCAGAGAGCAAGGGAGTTTGGATTACAGCCAAGAATCTACTATCCAATAAAACCAGGCTTTCCCTTTCATGGGCAAAGAAAGCAATTTAATGAAATAGGTCACTTTCAAACTTTTCTCATGAAAAGACCATTGCTAAAAAGAAAATGTGATCTTGAAGCAAGAGACTCAGGAGATACATGAAAAGGTAAATATGGGAAAAGGGAAAAAACTGTTATCCAATAAGATCAAATTGGTTGAATTCCCACTTGGAAGAAAGATTTTCATAACTTTTGAGAATTGCAATGATAAGAGAGAATATATTTAGGCTGAATGTATGGACATTCATGGCATATCTATGATTTTGATGGAATGATTTAAAAAATTATTTTAGAAAACTAAGAACTGCATAAAGATGGGAAGAAGAGGATGGTTGAATGGGATGAATTACATACATGAAGAGATGCAATGGACCTATTGCAAATGAGGGAAAGAAGGGAGGATGTGAGAACAATCTGAATCTTATTCATCATATTAGTCTCCAAGACAGATTAATATACATAGTTGAGTTTAAAATTTAACTTTCCTTTCAATTATTAAGAGGGGAAGGGGGAAAAGGGCAGACTGAATAAAGGAGGGAGAAAGAAGGTGTAAAAGGATAGGAAAATAAATGATGATGGATAGAAAGGGGAATCACATTGAGGCAAGCAAAACACTGGGGAGAAAGGATAAAGTGAAAGAAATGAAAAATACAAATGGAGGGGAGATAGACGTAGGAAAACAAAGAGGTCATAAATATAGCTGTGAATGTGAATGGGATGAACTTTGCCATCATAACAACATTGTGAGATGATCAACCTTAATGGAAACAAATCCTTTTATTGGATCAGAGAATTAGGACAACTGTATTAGACCAGCCGTGGACAATGTTATCCTCATTCAGAGGAAGAAAAACAAAACAAAACAAAACAAAATAAAAAAGAATAGAAAAGCCATACAAATAGAGTCAAAATCAATAGAAAGTCATATAAGAAGAAAAGCAAGGACAATTTGGCTGAATAATACAGTTCAAGAAGATGGAAAAGTGCTATAGATTAATGTTTAAATCATTCATTAATTTATTTTCATCAATATGCACATATATTTGTTTAGTTATAAAATTTCCTTCCACCCTCCCTTCCCACCCCATTCCTCTCAGTGGCAAATAATCAAGTTAGAACTGTACATGCAAAATTTAGGAAAACATATTTACATATTAGTCATTTTTGGTATGAAGAATTAGGATTAAGGGAAAGAGATATATCACAGATAATTTTATAAACTGTTCATCAAATTCTGAAAGTTTCTTTTTTTGTTATTTTTCCTTCATCTGGATGGGGATTGTATTGTCCATAGCAGGTTGCCTAGGGTTGTCCTAGCTCTCTGATCTGCTGAGAGGAGCTGTATCCATCAAGGTTGATCAACCCACAATATTATTATTAATGTTCTCTTGGTTCTGCTCTTAAAGTTCAGCATCAGATCCTGTAATTCAATCAATGGTTTCTTCTAGAACAATAGTATTCCATAATATTCATATACCTTAACTTGATCAGCCATTCCCCAATTGATCAACATTGCCTCTACTTCCAAATTTTTGCCTCTACTATAGGAGCTGCAATAAATATTTTGGAAGATGTCTTGCTTTCTCATTTTTTTTGTAATTTCCCCTCTTCCATTATGTTTGTTGTTGTCCCAATATTGAATCATCCCTGCCTACTTGGTATAAATCCTACCTGATCTTGGTTAATTATCCTAGTAATAACTTAATGTTATCTGTGATAAAATTTTATTTAAGATGTTTTCATCTATATTCATTAGGGAGATTGATCTATAATTTGCATTGTCTGTTTCAGTTCTTTGCACTTTAAGGTATCAGCTATTGCTTTCATAAAAGGAATCTGGCAAAACTCCTTCATCCTCTATATTTTGAAATAATTTATGTAGAAGAGGAATTAATTGCACCTTATTTCTTTGATAGAATTTACTTGTAAATCAATCTAGACTTGGAGACTTTTTTTCTGAGGGAGTTTATTGATGATTTCTTCAATTTCTTTTACTGAATTACAGTTATTTAAATAGTTTTCCGTTTTCTGTTAATCAGGGCAATTAATATTTTTAGAAATATTCATTTTTCACTCAGGTTATCAAATATTTTGGCTAATGGATTGGCAAAATAACTTTTAATTATCTCATTAGTTTCCTTCTCATTGGTGATTAGCTCATCCTTTTAATTTTTGATATGAGTAATTGATAAACTTTCTTTTTATTAAATTGGACTAATGAAGGGTTTATCTATTTTAGTTTTTCATGAAAGCAACCCAGTTTTATTTATCATATTATGGTTTTCTTTATTTAAATTTTATTAGTTTATTCTTTGATTTTTCAGAATTTTTTATTTGGTATTTAATTGGGGTTCTTTAATTTGTTTTTTGTTTCCTAGATTTTTTTGTTGCATACCCAATTCATTGATCTCCTCTTTCTCTACTTTATTTATATAAGCATTTGGATATATAAAGTTTTCCCTTATAGATGCCCTGGTTGCATCCCATAAATTTGGTGTGATATCTCCTTATTATCATTTTCTTGGATGTAATTATTGATCATTTCTTTGATTTGTTGTTTGATCTATCCATTATTTAAAATTAAGTTTTTTACTTTACAATTAATTTTTGTTTTATCTTTCCAAGATCCTTTATTACATGCAAATTCTATTCCATCAAAATGTGAGAAGTATGCATTTATTGTTTCTGCCTTTCTGCATTTGACTATAACGATTTTGGTAAAGGTGCCATGAGCTGTGGAGAATAAGGTATATTTTTTCCTTTCCCCATTAATTTTTCCCAAGAGATCTATCATATCTTCCCTATTTATTTTGTGATTAGAATTATCTAAATCTGAGAGAGATGTTGAGGTCCCCCATTACTAAGTTTTACTGATTATATCTCCTTGTAATTCAATAAAACATTTCTTTAGGGATTTGGATGCTATACTACTAGATGCATACATGTTTTATAATGACAAACTTTATTACCTATGATGACTTTTAAGAATATGTAGTTTCTTCCTTATCCCTTTTGATAAAATTGATTTTTGCTTTTACTTTATCTGAGACCAATATCATTAACCTTGATTTTGCTTTTCCTTCAGGTTGAGCATAATATGTTTCATTCCATTCTTTACTTTTACACTTTCTGTAGCTCTCTGCTTCAAATGTGTTTCTTGTAAACATCATATTGTAGGATTCTGATTTTTAATCTTTTCTGTGATCCACTTCAGATCAATGGGACAATTCATACCATTCATTTTTTAAAATTAAGATTACTTATTCCCAATTTTCCTCCATGCTACCTTTCCCCTTTTATATTTTCCTCTTATTCCTCCTCACAAAAGTTTTACTTCCTTCCTGTACAAATTTTCTTTTAAAATTTAACTTTATTTTCACTTATTTATTCACTTTCACTTTTATCAGTCCCTTCTTCCTTTGCTTATCAGTCCCTTTTCTTTCCCTTCACCACCCCTTCTCTATAGAGTCAGATAGATTTTTAAACCAAAGTGAGTATCTTATTCCCTCTCTGGGCTAAATCTATGAATAGAATTTATGCAGTTTTCACACCCTCCCTTTTTTCCTCAAATATAATAGCTCTTTGTCCCTCTTCACCTGGTATTATTCATCAGTCAAGTTCTATCAATGAGGTAACATCAATCAAAAGTTGATTAATTGATTGCTTGATTACTTGAGAAGCTGAAAGTATAATCAATAAAAAGACCATCACAGATTGTTTGTTTCATTGATTCTTTAATACACAGCACTGCATCAAAGTAGCTAATACTCATCCCTCCACTTTCTCATTAGAAATACACTTCCCAAGAGTCATTTTTTACCTTACTTCCTTTCAGTTGTCCTCTAAGTACAAGCAATCCTCATGAGCCAAAATTGCATCCAAAGCCATATCATTTCATAAACTATTTGTGTCACACCCACCCAAGCAAACTCTCTCCCACAATCCCCAACTTTAACTCCCTAACTAGGCTACTTAAACCCCTATTAAATGAAATTTGTATTAAGTCCAACAGTTCTAGGTAGGTTCTCACCCTCTCCCACTAAAGTCACTTCTGATTTAGTTAACTAACTATAATATCTCTAAGTACTCTAAGAACCAGGACCTCTGAAGGTCTCTTTTAAGAACTTTACATTTCATTTGAAGGTATAGGAGTCACTGGCTCAGGACTGTCCAGCATAGAATGCCCTCATTAGAGAAAATGCTAAACTTTGTGAACAAAGCAGAATTAAAGTAGGTCAAAGGAAACTGAGACACCTAAGTTTGGAATGAACACCCTTGATTTCATCAGAGCTTTTTGTTTCGAACAAAGTGATGTCATATTGATTCTCTTCAATGAAGACAAGAACCAACCATGCCCATTTCCTCTAAATCCAATCTCTTCAATTATATTCAATCCTTTGACTATTCTATGAGAAATGTAGTCTCAAGGACTACAAATGTCATATCTTCCTTACAAAGTTATATACAATTTGATGGTATTGAATAACATTTGTTTTGTTTTGTTTTTCTTTCTTCTCAATTACCATTTTATGCATCTTTTCTGTTATGTATTTGGAGATTGAATTCTCTGTTCAGTTCTAGTCTTTTTAACTGGAAATTTTGAAAGCTCTCTATTTCATTGAATATCCATCTTTCCCCCAACAATATATGTTGAAGTTTTCAGTGTATTAAATGTTTGGGTCCAATCCAAGCTCCTTTGCTCTCAAATATATGGTATTCCTGGTCTTCTGGTCCTTCAGTGTTGAAGCTGATATAACCTGTGTTTACTTTGTCTTTAAATTGCTACCTCTTTACTGGTTTCAGTATTTTCTCCTTTATCTGAGAATTCTGGAATTTGGCTATAAGAGTCCTTGGATTTTTTATCCTGTCGTCTCTTTCTGGAGGAGTTCCATGTATTCTTTCTATGGCTATTTTATTCTTCTTGTTGGAGTAAATTTAGGCAATATTCTTTGATAAATTTCTGCAAGATATTTTGTAGTTTGTTTTTTTTTTTTTTTTATCTAGGCTTTCTAGCACTTCACTGATTTGTAAATTATCTCTTCAGGATCTATTTCCCCGTCTTTTGCTTTTCCTAAAAGGCACTTTAAATCTTCTTCAGTTGCTTTAATATTTTTATTCTGCTTTATGGTGTACTGTAGTCTCTTAGATTCATTGATTTCTATTTGTTCAATTCTAATTTTTATTTTCTTCAATTTAATTTTTATTCAATTTCAATTTAATTTCCTTCAATTTACTTTTGTGTTTTCTTTTCTAGTTGATTGATATTATTTTTTGAACAGTTACATTCTTTATCCAGTTGGCTATTTTTAGTTTTAAAGGAGTTGATTTCTTTGGTCAGTTTTTCATAATTTTCCTGCATGACTATTATTTAGTTTATTTCTTCCATTTTTCTTCTTCCTCTCTTCTTTGGTTTCTATATTTTTTAAGCTCTTCTATGAGGTTTTGGATTTGAGCTCATTTCAAAGACTCTTTTGAGACAACCCCATGGATAATTTTTCACTGTTTCAACTTTAATAGTGGCATTATTATCATCTTTATGTACAAAGTAGCTTCCTATAGTGAGTTCCCTTTTAGTCTTTTTTACTCATTAGGATTTGCCTAATTCTGGAATATAAGGAGTATTTATTCAGGCTTTATATACTGGGACTGGGATCTGATCCCTGGCTTGTCACTGGCCATGATGTTGCCTATGCAGTCCAGACTTTGCCTTTGCAGAGGTTTATTTCCTCCTCTATGACTGGGTTCTTGCCATGCAATTGTTTGTTCCTAACCCAGTCCTATTGCATGCTCTGGTATTCCCAATGTTCAGACTTTGTTTGGGGTTGAAATCATCCCTACTGGCTTAATATCTATCTCTGGGATCTATGTTGCTATCAAGCTGTTGGGACTTGTACAGTACTGTGGCTAATAGCCTTCCACTCTCCCATCTCATTGGGTTTTACTTCACATTTTCCCCCAAAGTGGCAAACCTTCACTGAAGATCCTCCACGATCTCTACTGCTGAAAACTTCTTTTGGATCTTCTGTGTGTGTGTGTGTGTGTGTGTGTGTGTGTGTGTGTGTGTGTGTGTGGTATATGTTGCTTTAATATCTGTGCAAAGACTTCATTTAGCTTTTTGTAGGGAAAAATTCCAGGATTATGCTAGCTTCTTGCCACCATCTTGGCTGTGCTGATTCACTCATTGTTAAGTTATTTAGTTTTCAAATAATTTTAATCTATTTTCCATGGATCATTATCACACACAATTTTATTTCACTTCAATCCAGAAAGGATGCATTTAATATTTCTGCCTTTTAGTATTTGTTAGGTTTATCTTCTCTAATACATAATCAATTTGCTTAAGTAATTGCTGAAAACAATTGATTCCGTTTTTTCTATTCACTTTTCTACAGAAGTCTATCATATCAAACTTTCCTAAAATTCTATTACCTCCTTTTTTCTTATTTATTTTGTAGTTAGATT
This sequence comes from Macrotis lagotis, assembly GCF_037893015.1. NCBI lineage: Eukaryota > Metazoa > Chordata > Mammalia > Peramelemorphia > Peramelidae > Macrotis > Macrotis lagotis. The sequence goes on from NC_133666.1 coordinate 181,798,373, forward strand.
TATCTAGTCCTAAGCAGAGGAGACTGAGATTCCCTGCTGGTCTAGTTTTGATATTTCTTCCTTAAATTAATTTACCTTCTCTAAAAATAAATTCAGTATCAATATGCCTTCATTGTCTATGTTATCTTTTAGTTGTATGTAGTTTCCTTCTTCATGTCTTGTAATTAAATCCATTTTTTATTTTCCTCTGTAAAAGACCAGGATTGCTACCCCTACATTTTTATTCTTCAATTAAAGCATAATATATTCTGCTTCAGTCTTTTACCATTGTCATGGATATATCTCTCTACTTCAAATGTGTTCCCCATTAGCAAGGATACTGGTTTGTAATCTTCCATGCTATTTGTTTGAATTTTATTGGAGAATTCATCCCAGTCACATTCACAATTGAAATACCAACTGCATATTTTCCTCTAAGTCATTTATATTTTTCTTTCTTCTTTTTCCCTATCCCTCTTCAGCAGTGTTTTACTTCTGACAACCACCTGCCTTAATTTTTTGCTTATTTTAATCTGTTTATTCATATAACAGCAGTAAATAATAAAAAAGTTGTTTCTGATTCAAGTTAAATACAAAATATAGTTATGCTTTCTTGTTCAAAAATTTAAGATGCATCCAATAATTCATGGTCCCATTTGAGGGTTTTTTGGCAAAGATTCTGAAGTGTTTTGCCATTTCCTTCTCCAGTTCATTTTACAGATAAGAATACTGATGCAAACAGGCTAAAGTGCCTAGTGTCATACAGTTAGTTTCTGAGGCCAGATATGAATTTAAGAAGAGTATTCTTGAATTCAGGTAAGGTACTCTATATACCTGTGCCACCTAGCTTCCACAGAGGAATTATAGAAAGCAAAATTAAAATTAAAAATAGCTTAAGAAGGCAAAATTATTATTTTTAAAAATAAATGCAAAATAAAAAATAAATGCATACTTACAATCTGAAGAAAATATTGTTATTTAAATATTTCAGTAGCATAGACTCAAGTCATTTGTATTTAAATCTTCATACTTAGAATGGTAAATGCAGACTACTTTATATATAACTTGGAAAGCTTATAAGCTCATATTTTTAAAGTTTTCTTTAATTTATTTATATATTGCTAAAATATACTTGTTTAAGAGTGAACATATCCCATTCTCCACAAAAATATAAAATCTTATGAGAAATAAAGTAAAAGAAAGAGAAAAAAAATTCTATCAGTCTGTGCTCTGATACCATCAGCTCTGTCTTGGGTGGATCACTTTATCATAAATCCATCATAGAGATTTCCATATTTTTCCACAGTTGCTGTTGCTGATTGTAATTCCATTCCATACATTGCTCCCCACTACCATCTAATATATTTTCTCTCTCCTTTCACTTTGCCCCTCTTCAAAAATGTTATGTGGGGCAGCTAAGTGGTGCAGCAGACAGAGCACTGGCCCTGGGACCAGAAGGTCCCAAACCCACATCCCACCCCAGAGAAATAGCAACCACTTGGCCCCATGGTCATTGACAAACTACACAATCCCAGAACCATGAAAAAAAATTAAAAAAGAAAACGTGTTATATATTATTATCTTCTCCTATGCTCTACCCTCTCCTCTATCACCTACAAACTCCTACCCTCCCCATGCCCATTCTATCCTTTTTTTCTAGATGCCAATAGCATATTAAATGTGTATGCTGTTTCGATTTTGAGCCATTTCTGATGAGAATGAAGGCTCCTTCATTCCCGCTCACCTTCCCCTCTTCCATACCATTGCAAAAGCTACATGAAATATGTTTTACATGAAATATCCTATCATATTCTTCCTCTCCTTTCTCTTACTCCCTGTACATTTCCATTTCATCCATTGACTTCATTTTTACAATATATTATATCTTCAAATTCAGCTCTCTCCTGTGCCTTATCCATAAAAGCTACTTCTACCTGCTCTATTAAATGGGAAGGTTCATATGAATATTATCAGTATCATCTTTCAATGCAGGAATAAACATAATTCAACATCATTAAATCCCTCATAAAGAAAGATCCTGGAAAAGATCATGCAGGAAATTATAAGGGAAAACTATTCATATCTTCTAGAACAAGAAAACTATAAAACTATTGGATGAATATGCAGAACCCCTCCAGTAAGCTGCACCAGGATAAAAATCCCTACAGCTCTTATTGCCATGTTCCACAACTCTCAAGTAAAGGAGAGGTTATTCTAGGCAATAAAAAAACAAAACAATTCTTGTACAAAGGAAACACAATCAGACTCACATTGGAACTATTAGCCTCAACATTGAAGGATCAGAAGACCTTGAACATTATATATGGGTCAGCAAAGCATCTGGGATTACAACTCAGAAAGTACTATACTGCAACATTCAGCATTTACTGTCAGGGAAAAAAGATGGGTATTCAATGAGATAGAGGACTTCCAGCATTTCCTGACACAAGGACCAGAAATAAACAAAAAATTCAAATGCCAAATATATAAATGAAGGTACATAAAAGGTTCTTGAAAAGAGGAAGGAAAAAACAAAAATAAACAAAAATTGGTCAAGACCATCAAGTTTTATACAGCCCTAAAAGGGAAGATATATAACACTAATGAATATTGAGAATTTGCTTCTCTTAGGACAATTAAAGGGTCAAATGTAATTAAAGAGAATGGACTTAAAAGATTTGGGTATAGTTGGATCTTGTCTCTCCACTGAAGAGGTCCTAGATGACATCCCTATGTTTCAAATAAAAAGCCCTGATGAAAATCAGGGGTGTTAACTTTAAACTTGTGTCTCATTATCCTTTCACCCACATTAAGTCAGCTGTGTTTAGAACTTTGTCTAATGAGGGCATCATAACCTATGAGGTCCTGAGTCAGTCAGTCTATAACTAACTGTAAAGTTTCCATTTGAGACCTCCAGAGCCACCTAGTACTTAGAGCCCTTTAAACATCATAAACTGGGTGATCCTGAATCATTGTCTCCCATAAATTACATTCATTTTTGAAGATCTCAGGTGAGGGGCAGCTATGTGGTACAGTGGATAGAGCACTTTCCCTGGAGTCAGGAGAACCTGAGTTCAAATCTGACCTCAAACACTTAATAATTGCCCAGCATGTGACCTTGGGTAAGTCACTTAACTCCATTGCCTTAAATAAATAAATAAAATTTTTAAAAAAGGATCTCAGGTGAGTCCTCCAGTTTCTCCTCAACCCAGTGCTTAGAGCCCTTTAAGATACTTGAAGTTAATTATATCAAAGTTTTATTTAATCTGTGTATCACTTAACAAGGGGTTAAATACCCTATGTTGTGAGAGGGGTAAAGTGTGAGACAAAATAGGCCTGGGGCAGGGGCAAAAGTACTTCAAGAAATGATTTTGTTTTGGATGAATCTTCTACTCATTAGCAAGATTCTATACTTGCAAAGGGGTAAGGTAAAAAATGATTATAATTTTATTTGTTGTAATTTGAGATAATGCTGCTTAAAAAGCAATTAAGCAAACAATCTGTGATGATACCTTGATAACAAGGGAGCTATCCAACAATCAATAATTAAACTGTGATTGAGGATACCTAATTAAAAATTATAGAGCAATTAGTAACACCAGGCAAAGAGGTAGAGAGATTTACGATTTTACATTTAATGAAGGGAAAATATGAACACTGGCTAACTTCTATTCAATAGATTTATCCCAGAAAGGGAATAAGATCTATTCCCAATTGGGTTTAAAAATTTCCCATAATCTGCATGGAAGGGGGGATGGGGACAGGGAAAGATAAGGGAAGAAGGAACAAATAAAAGGGAAGGTGAAGGTAAAAGTAAAAATAAACTGAAAGTTAAATTTTTAAAAGAAAAGTCAAAGGGGAAAGGTAGTAAAATTTTGGAGAGGAAGAATAAGAGCAAAGGAAAGAGAAATATATAAATGGTGAAAGATAGCACAGAGGGAAATATAGAATTAATAATCTGAACTGTAAATGTGAATGGAATGAATTGTCCCATAAAATGGAAACAGCAGACAGAATTAAAAACCAGGATCCACAGTATTTTGTTTACAAGAAGCACATTTGAAGCAGAGAGATATACACAGGATAAATTTAAAATGGTGGAGTAAAATATATGAGCTGATGTAAAATAATTATCTGATGTAAAAAAATGGGGTAGTGATCCTGATCTCAGATAAAGTGAAAGGAAAAATCCATCTCATTAAAAGGGATAAGGAAAGAAACTGTATCTTATTACAAGGCACAATTGGTAATGAAGTTATATCATTACTAAAAATGTATGAAGCAAATGGTATAGCATCCAAATTCCTGGAGGGTAAGCTGAGTGAATTACAAGGAGACCCAGACAGAAAACTTTAATAATGTGAGACCTCAATCTCCCACCCTTAGCACTAGATAAAACTATCAACAAAATAAACAAAAAAGAAGTTAAGAAGGTGAATGAAATCTTAGCAAACTTAGATATGATAGATCTTGGAGAAAACTTAATGGGGATAGAAAAGAATATACAGTTTTCTTGCCAGTATATATAGCATTGATACCACAACTGACCATGTGCTAGGGAACAAAAAGGTTATCAAATGCAGAAAGGCAGAAATAAAAAAACACACTACTCAGACTATGGTGCAATAAAAATTACACATAATGAAGGTGCATGGAAAGATAAACCAAAAACTGAATGGAATTTAAATAACTTTATTCACAATAAAGGGGGGGATAGAACACTAAATGATAGAAATAATCAATACTGAGATCAAAGAAAATGATGCTAATAAGGCATCATACCAAAGTTTATGGGACACAGCCAAGGCAATTTTAATGGGAATTTTTATCTATCTAAATCCCCATATGAATAAAATAGTGAAAAAAGGAGGCATGGTAGGCAACTAAGAAAAGCTAGAAAAAGAACAAATTAAAGATCCCATATTAAATACAAAATAGAAATTCTAAAAATCAAGGGATAGAGATCAATAAAATTGAAAGCCAGAATATCACTGATCTCATAAATAAAACTAAGAGTTGGTTTTATGAAAAACCCATTAAAATAGACAAATTTTTGATTAATCTGATTTTTTTTAAAAAAAGAAAGAAATAACCAAATCAAAAATGAAAAGGATGAACTAACCACCAATTGAGGAGGAAACTAAAGATATAACTGAGTGCTACTTTGCTGAAGTGCATAACAATAAATTGGGTAACCAGAGTGCAATGTATGAACATTTACAAAAATGCAAACTGCCCAGATTAACAGAAGAAATAAATAACTTACATACCAAATTCCAGAAAAAAGCCATTGAAGAAACCATCAATAAACACCATAATAAAAACTGGACTCCATGTCCAGATGGATTTACAAAGGAATTCTATGAAACATTTAAGGAAGAATTAATTCCTAATCTACATTAAAAAATGCTAAAAAATAGGAGAAGAAGGAGTTCTGCCAGACTCCTTTTATGACACCAACGTGGTGCTGATACCTAAGCCAGGATGAACCAAACCAATCAGACAAAGAATATTATTACAGACCAATCTCTAATGAATATTGATGCAAAATTCTCAAATAAAATTTTAGCAATGGGACTGCAGCAAGTTATTACTAGGATAATACACCATGTTCAGGTGGGATTTAGATCAATTAGGCAAGGATGGTGCAATATAAGGAAAACACTCAACATACTTTTCAATACCAAGAGAAATCATGAGATTATCTCAATAGATGCCAAAAAAGCCTTTAAGAAAATTCAACATCCATTCCTATTAAAACACTAGAAAGATTTGGAATAAATAGTTTTCCTTAAATTAATAGATAGTATCTATCTAAATAATCAAAAAGCATTATATGCAATGGGAATAAACTCAGAGAATGTCCAATAAATTCAGGGTTGAAACAAAGATGTCCATTTTCACCATTACAATTCAATATAGAATTAGAAATGTTACCTGTATTAGAGAAGAAAAAGAAATTGTAGGAACAAGAATTGGCAATGAGGAAGCAGTTTTCACTCTTAGCAGATCATATGATGGTATACTTGGAGAACCCAAGAAAATCATCTAAAAAACACTTTGAAACAATTAGTGAATTTAATAAAGTGGCAGGATATAAAACAAAACTACATAAATCATCAACATTTCTATATAAAAACAAGAAAGCCCAAGAGCAAGAGATAGAAACAGAAATTCCATTTAAAGTAACTATAGACAACATTAAATACTTGGGAATCTACCTCCCAAGACAAACTCAGAAGCTGTATGAGTATAATTATTCACACAATTAAATATAAATATATAAATAATAATATATAATACGATAATAGAAATATATATATATATAATGTAAAGCACAATTGTGAAGCACAATTATAAATCACTTTAAAAATCAGATCTAAATAACTGGAAAAATGCCTTTTGTTCATGGTTAGGTAGAGTTAATACAACCAAAATGCCAATTTTATGCAAGTTAAATTTCTTATTTATTGCCCTACCAATCAAACTACCAAATAACTTTTACTTAACTAGGAAATATAGTAGCAAAATTTAACTGGAGCATCAAAAGTTCCAGAATAGCAAGGTAACTGATATGGAAAATAATTAAAGGAAGGTAACCCAGCTCTACCAGATCTAAAACTACACTATAAAGTTGTAGTCATTAAAACTGTCTGGTTAAGAAATAGAGAAATGATTCAGTGGATTAGGATAGTTTCAAAAGAAAGTAAGTAAATGACTACAGCAATTTACAACCTATAGACATCAGCTTCTGGGATTAGAACTCATTTGACAAAAATTCTTCAGGGAACTGGAAAATAGGGTGACAAAAACTAGGCATGGACCCACATCTCTCTCCTTATACAAAAATTAGGTCATGGTGAGTAAGGAATTTAGACAATAAGGAGCAACACCCAGGATAAATTAATTAACCAAGAAATACTCTATCAGATCTATGCAAAGGAGATCAATTTATGACTAAAGAATTAGAGTACATTAAAAACTGTAAAATGAATGATTTTGACTATATCAAACTAAAAAGTTTTTGCACTAATAATATCAATGCTTCCAAAATTAGAAGGAAAACAGAGTTCTGGGAAACAATCTTCACAACTAGATGATCTAATAAAGGTCTCATTTCTAAAATATATAGATAATTGCATCAAATTTATAAGGTTACAAGTCATTCCCCAATTATAAATGATCAAAAGATATGAATTGTCACTTTTCAAAGAAAGAAATTAAAGTTATATATATCATCACATGTGAAAATGCTCCTAATCATTATTGATTAGAAAAATCCAAATTCAAACAAAAATGAGGTATCATCTCACAACTATCAAACTAGTTAAGAGGAGAAAAAGGGAAAATGATCAATGTGGGAGAGGTTGTTGGATTGGGATAATCATTCATTACTCATAGAGTTGTGAACAGATTCAAACATTATGGAGAGTAATATGGAATTCAGTCCAAAGAGCAACAAAGCTGTTCATATCCTTTGACCAAGCAATTCTAATTCTAGGTCTACATCTGGAAGAAATTATAAAAGAGTGGAAAACTCATACATGTTCCAAAATATTCATAGCATCTCTTTTTGTAGAAGCAAAGGAGCGGAGATTGAAGGGATGCCCATCATTTGGGGAATGACCAAACAAGTTATGTTTCATGAATACTATGTAATATTATAGTTCTATAAGAAATTATAAATGATCAGACTCTAGAGGAGCATGGAATGAGTTGCAGGATCTGAGCAAATGGAGTGAACCAAGAGAACAATCTACACATTTATAATAACAGATGATCAACATTGATATAAGCAGCTACTCTCAGCAATTCAGAGTGCTAGAACAATCATATTAGACCATCTATGGGCAATGTTTGCCCCATTCAGAGGAAGAAAAATAAAGTGTACCAAAAGAAGCCAAGAAAAAAAACCCAACCCTTCAGAATGTTGAACAATTTTTAAAAATTGTCTCTTATGTATCTCTTTCCCTTAATCCTAATTCCTCATAGTGAACATGACTAATCTGCTTATGTATGTACAATGCTAACCTGTTTTTGAGGGGAGGTCTGTGGGATGAGTGTTTGGAAAGAAATTTTTAACTTAAAAATTTTCATCTGCATAAGGAAGAAAAAAAATTTAAAAAAACCTAATGATTTTTAAATTTTTTCCAAGAAGGCTTTTTGATCTTCATGCCAATTCATTTTTCCCTTTGCGTTTTCACATTTAGACATTTTGCCTTTGTTGTCCTCTTATTAGTGTGTGTTTTAATATTCCTCTTCACAATAGTAACTTTCTATGATCATAGTCCTTTGGGGGTTTTTTGGTCCCTTTTTAAAATTTAGGCTCTCCAAGACCACAGGAGGCAAGGCAATGTCCTTGACTTCTTGTGCTGGAGTCAAGGGCCTGGGAATTGGTTTTCTTCTCTGGGAATTTCAGGTTGTAAGTTTGCTCACTGTAGGATTATGGCCTAATCATGCCTGTTCTGGCTAGGGTTCTTGGGCTATTAGTTTCCTTCTGCATTTTGGGTTACTGGTATCACAAGTGATCTGCTTAATTGGTACCAGCGTGTGTCATTCTTAATCTGTACTGTGGCTAAGAACCTTCTCCTGGCTTGCACAGAAACAGTGTGCTGTGCACTCCTTTTATCCCTTTGACAAATTTCCTTGATATCCTCTCTATGATATCTTAAGTTTAAATGTTGTTTCACTCAATCTCTTAAAAATTTAATATTGGATCAAAGGGAAATTGGGGCTATCTCAGGTACCTCCAAAATTTTTCTTCATCACATGATCTTTGCTTAGTTGATTGAGAGCTTCTGAAGCTCCTGCTGCTCCAATGCAATCTCACACACAAACACAGACACAGACACAGACACAGACACACACACACACACACACACACACACACACACACACAAACACACACATCCCTCTCCCCAGAATGCAGTCTGAACTCCCTGTTCTGTGAATATATTGCCCACCACCATTTTGTGAGACATACTTTTTCTACTGACCTTTGAAGATACCTTGAGCAAGAAACTAATTCCGCAAAACTATTGCTGGTTCTCTTGCTCCATAATTCCATTTGATGTATGACTTTTGAGTTCTTTGGAAGAGATTTTGGGACCAAAACTGACTGAGTGCTTTTCTATTTCTACATTTTTGTCTACCTGTGGCCCTTCTTTTTTCTCTCTTTTAAATCTTCTTGACAACTGGAAAGCATATCTGAAAATATTATAATCTTTCCTCTGAGCTAATTAGATGTTATGTTCTGAATTGTTTGCATTTTTGAGATATTTTTGTGAAAAGAAGAAAAATGGATTCCTATGCATAGATTTTGAAGTAATAGAACACCATTTTAAAAGGGGGCGAATCTAGGATCATTATGGTAAGTGAGACTTGATCAAAATCACAAATATATGAAACAAGGTGTTCTATTTTGATTTTTTCCACCAGTTGATGATCAGCTTATTATTTGATTATTTTATCTTTGCCATGTTCTTGATAAAAGAGCCATGTCTTTTCAAAATTTTCAGTTTTCTACAGTATTTTTTCAAGAATTGCAAAATTGATTTAAAATGTGAAATATTCAGATAGAAACATTTAGATAGAGAGAGAAAAGTTTAAGAACTATTCTGTTAGAGCACAAAGATTATTGTTTTTTTACAGGATAAAAATTAGTCATCCTCCAAATAGCATTTCATTTTTATACTGAATGATTGTTAAGTAAGTAATCTATAGAAAAGTTAGAGATAAACTAGACATCCTTTCTTTTTTTAGGTTATTTTGCAAGGAAAATGGGGTTCAGTGGCTTGCCGAAGGTCACACAGCTAGGTAATTATTAAGTGTCCGAGATCGGATTTGAACCCAGGTATTCCTGACTCCGGGGCGGGTGCTTTATCCACTGCACCAACTAGCCGCCCCTATACATCATTTATAACTAAAGTATCTTGCTCAATTTTGCTAACTAAAAACTCTTTTACAAAGAATAAAACAATGATGTAGCATAACATTTTCTGGTTTGTTTGTTTTTTTTTTGAATGTCAGAGTCGCAAAGACTGGTGATGAGCACTGAGTTTCATTAGCTTCTTTTTTATGAGATTAACTGGAATAACACCATTTTACTTAGAGAAATATTTAATTGATGTTACTTGTTTAGCAAGAAGGTAATGATCAGTCAATTAATAGAAATTCACCTGAAATCAAGATTTAATCACCCAGATAATGCATGTATTTGTAATCTATCCTGCAAAATATCAAGTACTAGTCTCCTTGTTGCAATGATATTTTTGTGTATATAAGAAACTTATTCTCTAAAAATAAATGGTCCAACAACAGAATTAATCTGCATTTTACTTATGTACATTTATGCAAATATATATTCAAAGCACTAGTTATATGTATAGTGTTAAGGTCTGTTAACATGCAACCTGTAATCAGGAAGAAATCAATCATAATTACAAGCTTATAATTATGAAAAGCCAGGGTAATAGCTGTTAGCAAACTAAAAAAGAGCATTTTCTTATATTCAGACAATAACATATAATTAACTTTGGAAATTAATAAATGTAATTATCTAAATTTGTTTTTCAAAGTCCACAGTGGATTTTAAATTAATAATAGATTATTATAGATAACTTATTCTTAATTATGACATTCTTACTTAATTGCTCAATTTCCAGTAACCATCCTTTCATAATTCAATTTAGAATTCAATTAAAAACTAAAGCTTAGCCCATTTAACAATAGTTTACAGAATTTATTTCCTTCATTATTGAATAAAAATGTACTCAAAACTTCTCCATTTCCTATAATTGATAGTTCCCCATATGGATGGTGTGGTGTTTACTGATGGAACACATGTGATCTCTTGTTGTTAATTGTTAGAACAAAATTATTACTAATATCAGAGAGTCAATCTATACTTTGTTGCATCTTAGCTTCAGAGAATGCACTAAGTGAATGATCATCTGCAAACAGAAGATCATATAACAACACTGTTCCATTTTGTTCTTGGCTTATAACCTTTTCAAATTGAAGAATTTTCCATCAGTTTGGTACCTGACTTTGATGCTGTGTTCATTATCAGTGAAAACATCTGAAAACATGATTGAAAATGTTATACTAAAAGCATGGGAAGAAGAGCACGTTCATGTTTCACTTCATTGGTGACTGGGAAATCTTGAGAGCATCATCTACTATCCAGAACCCAGGCATGCACACCATCATGAAATTGACATAAAATACTGATGTGCTTCTCTGGGCAAACAAATCTTGACCTAATGTTTCACAAACTCTCATGATTGGCAGCATCAAAGGCCTTGGTCAGATCTCCAAATATTGTGTACAGACCTCTGATCAGTTCCTGATAATTGTCCTGGAGTTGCAGGACAGCAAATACCATATTTACTGTCCCTTGACCCTTTCTGAAGCCACATTAGCTTTCAGGGACATCACCATCTTCCACTTGAAGGACCAGCCTATTGAGAAGGACATGTATAAGAATCTTATCAGCAATGGCTAAAAGAGAACCCCCATCCCCACATCGTGATTGTCACAGAACAATCTATTGCATTAACCTTCAATCTAACCTAGCTTCAGCATGTATGATACTATTATATGGAAATATGAAATACTTTTCTATTCACCTTCCATTATTTTTCTTCTTTTCTTTTATATGTGTTTTTAAAAATCTTAGTTATCTGATGAGTTTCTTGTGCATCTACATTTGTCCCATGAGGAAATTCATTTTTTGTCTTCATGAAAATTTTCTGTTTTCACTCTTAATAACTTTCCATATTCACTAGACTGACATCAATTAAAGAATTTTTGTTCATGAGAATCTTTCTTTTCATTGAATATATTGAAATCATTTCTGCAAAATTTTGACATGCATATTAAGACTATGACCAATTTTACTCCACTTTACTATTACTAATTCTATTATGAATTGTTCTACTTTCTCTAAGGTTTACAGCATTACTGCCCTACTTGAGATTCTTTTTCTTTTTGATTCCACTAGAGAATATTCGATCAATTTCAAACATTGGCATTTTTTGATGAGGTTAACAAGAGTTGTGCTGCTATCATGTTTCTGTTTTGTTCTGCTTTTTGTTTAAGTTTTTTGAAAGGCAATGGGGTTAAGTGTCTTGCCCAAGGCCACACAGCTAGGTAATTATTAAGTGTCAGAAGCCAGATTTGAACTCAGGTAATCCTGACTCCAGGACTGGTGCTCTATCTGCTGCGCCACCTAGCTGCCCTGCTACTATCATTTTTATCATATCTCTGTGCAAAGCTTGTGATCTGTTGCTGAAACATGTTATCTGCTTTTTCTCTGTAGCCTATGGGGTCACCAAAATCAATTATATTTCCTTTCCATTCTAACCTCAATAGATATTCATCAAAAGACTTTCCACTAATATTCTTATTGTGAGGATCTATATTTACTAAAAATTCCTGCTTTCTTAGTGCTACTCATTGCTCCAACTTTAAACCTCAAACTGTACCATTACTTTTGAATAAAATGCCTCTTCCATAATAATAATTTTCACTTATTAATAAAGTGCCAAATAGCTTAATGATATCTTTGAAATTCAATTTAATTTCCTTTAGTTCATTGCTTTTATCATGCTTGATGCCTAGGCATTAAGTAATTTATGTAAGTATCTTAGACCATGGATGTAATTCATATAACTTTTCTCAAATCAACTGTTATTTTTCCTTTTTTCATTGTGTTTTTACATCTTCTTTCTTTCAATATTTTGATCACATTCCCAAGACTTCAATAAATGTATATTTCAACGCTTTTCACGTTTACTATGTTTCTATTCAGGAGCCCAAAATATATGCCCTTTAAATTCCAATTCAAAAATCCCCTGCCTCTTAGTTCCCAAATTTTCCTTTTTTCTTTTGCAACACTTTGAATGTCACATGGATGGTGTGGTTTAGTTAGTTCTGCTAAATTCTCTTTGTCAGAGAAAATATTGATCCTAGAAGAGATATAATCATGTAGTCTATTTCCTTTCTCCTGGGATAGAGAAAGGAAAATTCACGTGTAAAGTGAGTCATACATTTTATAGATGTGGACAAAATGTGGATTTGTTTGGGTTAACTGCTTTTCTTTGTTATAAAGATCAAAAAGGCAATTGGGGGGCAACATTCTTTCTTTATGCATCAAAAATCTTTTTGTAAATAGAAAAACTAGAGAAAAAGAAAAAAACAAACCTTTATGAATATGATGAACACTTTATTAAATTATTTTTAAGTATCTCTTTCCCTTAACACTCATTCCTCATAGCAAAAATGACTAATCTATAAATATGTTCATCAAAAATATGTATAACCTGACTATTTGCTGCTGAGGGGCAGGGGTGGGAAGAGAGGGTGAAAAGAAATTTTTTAACTTAAATATATACATGTGCATATGGATAAAAAATGAAAATAAATAAATAAATAAAGAGAAAATTCAGAAAACCTTAGAAAAACAATGAGCACTTAAAAAAGGAACAGGTAACAATAAATATATCCGATGTTACAGCAAGAAGTATATACAACATGGTATAATGGGAAAAATACTAATGGATTTGACGAGGAAATAGTATAATAAAGTGAGTGCTGTACCTGAAACAAAGATGTGAATTCAAATATGGTTTCAGATTCATACTACATGTGTTACCCTAAATGGGAATGATGATATTACATAATTTACAGCAGAATTATTGTCATCAAAGAGGCAATATTTATAAAATATTTTACAAATCTTAAAGAACTTTATGATTTCTATCATTATTAAGGAAAAATATATATAGCTTTCTGTGAGCAGAGTGAAGATTGCACTTCAAAGCTAGGAAATTCCTAGAGCTTTTGCTAAAGCAACTTTAAATGAAGCTTCTAAACAAACACTAAAGAAACAGAACATCCACCCCATGCAAAAAGAGAGTGAAACAAGTTCTCAATTCAAGATATATGAAGCAATTTCAGTAAAGACCCCTCTTATGATGGTAATGGGTAGCTTAACCCAGTATATATGGGAAAGCTGAGAAAACAGTGGGAGACCCTTAGCCACAGCAAAGCTTATGTCTAGATTCAGCAAACAAGTAATGCATCAGACAAACAGAGAGGATAAAATCCAAAGAAGAGAATAAAAAGAAAACTGGAGAAAAGAAATGAGAGTAATGTAGGAGAATTATGAAAAATTGAATGAAGAAATCAATACCTTTATAAGAAAATTGATCAGATCTACAAAGCAATCAACTTTAAAATGAAAAATGGCTAACTGGAAAAGGAATATAGTTCATCACAAAGTAAAATTATTCAAGTGGAAAAATAATGTAGCTCATCAAAAATAAAATCAGCCTACTGGAAAAAGGAAAACAATTCATCTAAAATAATATTAACCCAGTTGAAAAGGAAACAAAAAACCACCTGAAGAAAATAAAACCTTTGTAAAATTAGAATTGGAAATAAATGGAAACTAATGATTCAATGAGTAATTAAGAAAACCAAAAAATTGAAAAAAATAGAAACAATTATAAATTGCCTCTTATGGAAAATGAACTATCTGGAAAATAGATACAAGAGATAATTTATTCATTATTGATATACTTGACAAACATGATCAGAAAAAAAAAAGCCCTGGACAATATCTTGCTTTAAATTTACATGGAAACTATCCTAATATTCCAGAACAAGAATATAAAAATAGTCTTTGAAGGAATTTATTGATCAGCCCCAAATAGGGATATCAAATTAAAAACTTCAAGGAATATTGTATACAAATGTCAGAGTTCTCAGTTAAAAGAGAAAATACCACAAGCTTCTAAAAAGAAGCAAATTAAATACCCAGGAGTCAAAGTGAGAATTGTAAAGGACTTATCAGCTTTAGAATGATATTCCTGAGGGGAATGAGCTTGAATTATAACCAAGAATTAACTATCCTGCAAATTCAGCATATTCTTTCAGGGGAAAAGATGGACTTTCAACAAACTCACCTGATTAAAGGACCTGAACTGAACAGAAAATTTCATCTTCAAATATGACTCAGGAAATACATAAAAAGGTAAAAAGAAAGGGAAAATATGTTAATAAGACTAAAGGTGGAAGACATAACACACACACACACACACACACACACACACATATATATATTGAATTGTATTTCTCTTAGAACAATTGAACAGAACACAATTAGACAGAAGGTATGGGCATAAATTGATTTTCATACTTTAACTCATGAGGGTTGTATTTTTATGGGAACAGAAGGAGAGTAAGTTCTCAGTCAGAAGATGTGAGTGTAACTTAAAATGTGAATATATTTAAGGCTCTTGTAAATTACATTTTATATGAGGACAGTTGAAAGTAATATACTTTTTCAGATAAACAACTAAGACCTGAAAAAAGGATAATATTGGAAGAATGTGGAAGGATTATAGGATAATTAATACCACATTAACAAAGGATCCATTGTAGTAGATAGAAAGTAGTAAAAATTTAAATACTGGAGAAATCATACTGTCAAATATGTGACTCAAAGAGGGAATAATATACATTCACAACTCGGTTTCAAATTGTTCCTATCTTACAGGGAAGTAGAAGAAAACAGGGGAAAGGACAGTGAAGGGAGCAGACAGAAGCAAAGTAGTATGACTTCCAGCTAAGATGATGGAGAGAAGACAGGCACAGTTCCAAAGTCTCCTGATCTCTTCCCCATTTATCACATGAAACAAAACTCTGACCCACAAAACCTAGAAATAAAAGCCAGGAGAATGGTGGAATTTGGGTGGGTGAGTCTGGGCTCAGAGGGAGGATCAGCCCCAGATCAACCAGATTAACAGCTGAATTGGAGGCAGAAGTCTGAGGGCCTTAGAGCCGGACCTGCTGGATCAGCGGTGGGGCTAGATGGCAGGGGCTTGAGTCAACTAGCGAGCAGAGGCACTGGTGTTGGTGCTGTGCCCAGGGAGCTTGTGGACAGGGCTGGCCGGAGAGTTTCAGTGCAGGAGAGCTGTGGACACCATCCCTGGGCTCCTCTGATCTGAGGAACTCTGAGTCCCATTACAGGTCAGACTTCTTCCTGAGCAAACAATTGCAAACTAATTCTGCCTCCGGCCCAGGTGTATGAAGTGAAGAACCAGGCCAGTTGAGCAATGACCTCAGGCCAGGATAAAGCCCACCATTGCTTGAAGCCCAAAGAATTCAATAGCTCCAACTTCTCCCTTCAAGCAAAGGGAGAAGGCCTCAATCAAAGGCACAGACACTCCAGATAAAGCAACCAACACCTCCTACTGGCCAGCCAGAGAAACTTCACTCAGTGAGTAAAGCCTTTAGCAATCCCAAGGCCCTGTGAACCAGCCCCACCCCAACTCAAGGTCTTAGCAAAATGAAGGGTCAGCGGAAAGGTGGATCCATAGAAAAGTTCTTGGAAGGGAAAGACCCTAACTCAGAAAGACCTAGAAACTCTGAGGAGAATACGATCTGGTCTTCAGCACAGAAAGACTTCCTTGAAGAAATAAGGAAGGAACTTAAAAATTTGGGAGATACAATTAATACCTTGCAACAAGAAAACAAAAGCTTAGAAAGTACAATTGGACAATTTCAAAATGAAAATAAATCTCTCAGATGCTCACTTGGACAAATACAAATTGAGAATAAATCTCTCAGATGCTGAATAGGACAAATACAAAATGAGAATAATTCTCTTGGATCCTCAATGGGCCAAATGCAAAAATAACATAATTTTCTCAAAACCTCAATTGGTCAAATGGAACGCTCTTTCAAAAGGAGAATTGACCAATTGGAAAATGAGTTGCAAAAGATTAATGAAGAAAACTCCTCACCCCAAAAAAGAATGGAGTCTACAGAAACTAATGAGTACATGAGACAGAAAGAGTCCGTTAAACAAAATCAAAAAATGGAAAAAAATAGAAGAAAATGTAAAATACCTTATCAACAAAACCACTGACCTTGAGAATAGATTGAGGCGGGGCAACCTGAAAATTATAGGACTTCCTGAAAACATTGAAGAGAAAAAAAAGCCTGTACTTAATATTTCGGGATCTAGTGATGGAAAACAGCCCTGATATCATGGAATCAGAGGGCAAAATAGTTATGGAAAGCGTACATCGATCTCTACAAGAAAAAGATCCTAAAATGAAAACACCAAGGAATGTTGTGGCCAAATTCCAGAACTATCAAATAAAAGAGAAAATCCTGCAATCAGCCAGAAAGAAACAATTTAAATATCAAGGAGCCACAGTAAGGATCATGCATGACCTGGATGCATCAAAATTAAGGGATTGAAGGGCCTGGAACAGAATATTTCAAAGAACAAGGGAGCTTGGAATGCAGCC
This sequence comes from Macrotis lagotis, assembly GCF_037893015.1. NCBI lineage: Eukaryota > Metazoa > Chordata > Mammalia > Peramelemorphia > Peramelidae > Macrotis > Macrotis lagotis. The sequence continues at coordinate 181,815,679 of NC_133666.1, forward strand.
AAGAATCAACTTTCCTGCAAAGCAGAGCATTCTCTTGCAAGGAAAAAGATGGACATTTAACAAAATGGAAGAATTCCAAAAATTCCTGATCAAAAGACCAGAGCTAATCAGAAAATTTGGACATCAAACAGGAGGTTCAAGAGACACAGGAAAAGCTAAAAAAAAATAGGGGGGCAGTAAAAGGAAAAAAAAATGTGATCCAGTAAGTTGAAACTGGCTATATCCCAGCATGGGGGGAAAAGATTCTCATAAATCTTGAGATTTTTAACTCTAACAGAGAGAATATACCTAGCCAGAAATGAAGGACATTCATGACCTATCAATGGGACTGCTATCTAAAGAGATGTAACTGGCTTTATCCCCACTTGGGAGAAAGACTCTAATAACTCTCAGGAATTTTGACTCTATTCAATAGAATATACTGAACTAGAAGGGACAGACACTCAGAATTTTCTATGACATAGACAGAATGATCAAAAAAACCCACTACCCCCTTAAAAAGGGGGACAGGAAAGAGATGGGAGGAGGGAGGGGATTGAATGGGGTAAATCTCATTACACTAAGAGGTACCAAAAACTTATGTTAATAGGGGGGAAGAAGGGAGCAGATGAGAAACATCTGAATCTTCTTCTCATCGAACTTGGCTTAAAGTCAACCTACACATACTCAGTTAACTTATAAAACATCTAATCTTTGAAGTATTAAAAGGCGAAAAGGGGAGGGGGGAAGGAGAAAGGGAAGGGGAGTGGGGTGAAAAAGGGGAAATAACAAAAGGAAGGGAAAAGGGAAAAAGGGAAAGGGGAAAGAAAGGGGAGGGTATGAGATAGGAGGGCAAACACACTGAAGGGAATATGGATAAAGGGGGGAAGGGGAAAAATACAAACAGAAGGAAGATAGCACAGCAGGCAATAAAGAATTAGTAATCATAACTTTGAATTTGAATGCGATGAACTCTCCCTTAAAATGTAAGCAAATAGCAGAGTGGATTAAAAACCAGAATTCTACAATATGCTGCTTACATTAAACTCATTTGAAGCAGAGAGATACATATAGAGTAAAGGTAAAAGGTTGGAGCAAAATATATTTTGATTCATCTGAAGTAAAAAAAGCAGGAGTAGCAATCCTTATCTCAGACAAAGCAGCAGGAAAAATAGATAGTGTTGAAAGAGATAAGGAAGGAAACTTTATCCTCCTAAAAGGAACCATAGACAATAAAGTCATTTCAATCCTGAATATATATGCACCAGGTGAGACAGCACCCAAATTCTTAGAGGAGAAGCTGAAAGAACTACAGAAAGACATAGACTGCAAAACTCTACTAGTGGGAGACCTCAACCTCCCGCTATCAGATCTAGATATATTGAAACATAAAATAAACAAGGAAGAAGATAAGGAGGTAAATAGATTGCTAGAAAAATTAGATATGGTAGACTTATGGAGGAAATTGAATGGGGATAGAAAGGAATATACCTTTTTCTCTGCAGTACATGGAACTTATACAAAAATTGACCATGTACTAGGACATAATAACCTAATGATCAGCTGCAGAAAGGCAGAAATAGTGAATACATCTTTCTCAGATCACAATGCAATAAAAGTCATATGCAATACTTGGCCAAGGAGATATAGACCCAGAATAAATTATAGACTGAATAACCTCATTTTAAAAAATGAGTGGACCAAAAATCAAATTAAAGAAAGAATTAACAATTTCATCCTAGATAATGATAATAATGAAACATCAAATCAAAACCTATGGTATTAATTCAAAGTGACTCTCAGGGTATATATTATAGCTAAAAATGCTTATATGAATAAATTGGAGAAAGAGCAAATCAATGAACTAAATATGCAACTAAAAAATTAGCAAAATAACAAATCAAAAATCCTCAATTAATTACCAAATTAGAAATTCTAAAAATTAAAGGAGAAATTAATAAAATTGAAAGGAAAAAAAAACTATTGAATTAATAAATAAAACCAAAAGTTGGTATTATGAAAAACCAATAAAATTGATAAACCTCTGTCAATTTGATTTAAAAAAGAAAGAAGAAAACCAAATTGCTAATATCATAAATGAAAAAGATGAACTCACCAACAATGAGGAGGAAATTAAAGTAATAATTTGAAATTATTTTGCCCAACTCTAGGCCAATAAATTTGATAATCTAACTGAAATGGATGAATATTTACAAAAATATAAGTAGCCCAGGTTAAATGAAGAACAGATTAAATACCTAAACAACCCTATCTCAGAAAAGAAAATTCTACAAGCCATTGTTGAACTCCCTACAAAAAAATCTCCAGGGCCTGATGGATTCACAAGTGAATTCTACCCAACATTTAAGGAACTATTGTTTCCAATTCCATATAAACTCTTTGGAGAAATAGGGAAATATGGATCTCTGGCTAACAATTTCTATGAAACCAATATGGTGCTGTTACCTAAACCAGGAAGACTTAAAGCAGAGAAAGAAAATTATAGACCAATTTCCCTGATGAATATAGATGCAAAAAATCTTAAATAAAATCTTAGCAAAACGATTACAACAAGTTATCACAATGATGATACATTATGATCAAGTAGGATTTATTCCAGGAATGCAGGGTTCAATCAATATTAGGAAAAATGTTAATATACTCAATTATATCAACAACAAATTTATCCAAAATCATGTGATCATATCAATAGATGGTGAAAAAATGTTTGACAAAATACAGCATCCAATCCTATTAAAAACACTAGAGAGTGTACGAATAAAAGGACTGTTCCTTAAAATAATTAGCAGTATCTATCTGAAACCATCAAGAAGCATTATATTCAATGGGGGGAAGCTAGAGACATTCCCAATAACATCAGGGGTGAAACAAGTATGCCCATTATCACCACCTCTATTCCATATTGTATTAGACATGGTAGCCTCAGCAATAAGAGAAGAAAAAGAAATTGAAGGATTTAGAATTGGGAAGAAAGAGACAAAACTCTCTCACTCTTTGCAGATGACATGATGGTCAACCTAGAAAATCCCAAGAAATCATCCAAAAAAGTACTAGAAACAATTAGCAAAATTTAGCAAAGTTGCAGGTTATAAAATAAACCCTCATAAATCCTCAACTTTTCCATATATATCTAGCAAGATAGAGCAGGAAGAGCTAGAAATAGAAATCCCATTCAAACTAACCTCAGACAATGTAAAATACTTGGGAGTCTAATTGCCAAGACAGACTCAGAATCTTTTTTGAAAACAATTATAAATCACTTCTCACACAAATTAAATCTGATTTAAATAACTGGGCAAATATCAACTGCTCATGGATAGGTAGAGCCAATATATTAACAATGACAATTTTACCAAAAATAAACTATCTGTTTAGTGCCCTTCCAATCAAGATTCCAAAAACATTACTTTAATGAGTTAGAGAAAATTGTAAGTAAATTTATATGGAGAAATAAAAAGTCAAGAATTGCCATCATCAATCATCAAAACTGTTCAGTATTGGCTAAGAAATAGAGTGGTAAACCAGTGGAAAAGACTAGGTGTAAAAGCAGGAGATGATTATAGTAATCTGCTATTTGATAAATCCAAAGAGTACAGCCTTTGGGATAAAAACTTCCTCTTTGATAACAACTGCTGGGATAACTGGAACTTAGTATGGAAGAAACTTAGATTATACAAACACCTAACACCCTTTACCAAGATCATATCCAAATGGTTACAGGACTTTGACATAAAAAAGTATAATATAAGCAAATTAGAAGATCAAGGAGTAGTGTACCTGTCAGATCCATGGAAAGGGGAGCAATTTATGACTAAGGAAGAGATGGAGAACATCACCAAAAACCAATTAGATGATTTCTATGACATTAAACTAAAAAGCTTTTGCACAGATAAAACCACTGTAACCAAAATTAAAAGAAATGTAGTAAATTGGGAAACAATCTTTACAACTAATGATTCTGACAAAGGACTCATTTCTAAAATATACAGAGAACTGAGTCATATTTATAAAACAAAAAGCCATTCCCTAATTGATAAATGATCAAAGGATATGAAAAGGCAATTTACAGATGAGGAGATCAAAGCAACTCATAGCCATATGAAAAATGATCTAAATCATTAATTATTAGAGAAATGCAAATTAAAGCTTCTCTGAGATACTACCTCCCACCTCTCAGATTGGCCAATGTGACCAGAAAGGATAATCCTCATTGTTGAAAGGGTTGTGGGAAATCTGGGACACTATTACACTGTTGGTGGGGCTGTGAACTCATCCAACCCTTCTGGATAGCTATTTGGAACTATGCCCAAAGGGCAACAAAAATGTGCATACCCTTTGACCCAGCAATACTACTACTGGGTCTATATCCTGAAGCAATGAAGAAAAATGTTTAAAACATTACTTGTACAAAAATATTTATAGCAGCCCTGTTTGTGGTGGCAAAGAATTGGAAATCAAGGAAATTTCCTTCAATTATGGAATGGCTTAGCAAACAGAATACTATTGTTCTATTAGAAACCAGGAGGGATGGGATTTCAGGGAAGCCTGGAGGGATTTGCATGTACTGATCCTGAGTGGGATGAGCAGAACCAGGAAAACACTGTATACCCTAACAGCAACATGGGAGTGATGATCTACCTTGAAGGACTTGCTTATTCCATCAGTGCAACAATCGGGAGCAATTTTTCGCTGTCTGGAAGGAGAGTGCCATCTGTATCCAGTTAAGGAGCTGTGGAATTTGAACAAAGGACTATTTCCTTTAACTTTGCAAAAAACAGATATCTTATTGTCTGATCTTTCTACCTCTTATAATTCTTGTCTCTTCTCTAATGATATGATTTCTCTCTCATCACACCCAATTTGGATCAAGGTACAACATGGAAACAAAGTAAAGACTGACAGATTGCTTTCCGTGGGGAGGGGGAAGTAAGATTGGGGGGGAAATTGTAAAACTCAAATAATATCTTTAATAAAAATTAATAATAAAAAAGAAGCAAAGTAGTGATGGGAAAGGAAAGGGGGAGGGAAAAAGATGAGTACAAATAGGAGGAAGATAAGTTGTAGGGAAAGAAAAAGTTTTGCACAAATAAAACCAATGCAATCAAGATTAGAACAAATTCAGAAAACTGGGAAATTCAGAAATCTGGGAATTCATAACTAGTAATACTCTTAAAAGACTTAGATATATAAGGAACTGAGTCACATTTAAGAGGATACAAGTCATCCCCCCAATGGATAAATGGTACTAGGAGATGAATACACAATTTATAGTTGAAGAAACTAAAGCTATCTAAAGTCATTTGAAAAAAAATGCCCTAAATCATTTGTGATTAGAGAAATGCAAATTAAAACAATTTTGAGATTTCCAATTAGATCCGGGTTGAAACAAAAATGCCCATTATCACTGTTATTACTTAATATTGAATTAGAAATATTAGTTTTAGCAATAAGGAAAAGAAAAACTGAAGTAATATGTAATAAGCAATGAGGAGAGTAAGCTGTCATTTTTTATTTAATAATTTTTTATTTATTTTTTCAACTACATGCAACGGTAGTTTTCAACAATCATTTTTTCAAGGTATTGAGTTTTAATTTTTTCCCCTATTCTTTTCCCTCCCGTTCTTCTTGATCAAAAACCAATCTAGAATCTAAAATTGGCTCTACATGTATACCCATGATAAGCATAGACCTATATTAATCATGTGAAAGAAGAATAAAATTTAAACAGAAGAAAAAATTAGAAAGAAAAAATGACAATATATAAGGTAGTTGTTTTTTTAAAAAAAAGAATTGAAGATTGTAAGCTTTGGTCTGTATTTAAACTCTACTATTACTTCTCTGGTTATGGATGGTATTTTCCATCATATGCCTTTTTGAATTGTCTTTGATTATTGTGCTGTTGAAATGAACAAGTCTATCATAGTGATAATCTCCTATGTTGCTGTTAGTGTGTCCAGTATTTCCTTGTTCTGCTCATTTCACTCATGCAAGTCCTTCCAAGTTTTTTGAAATCCTGTCCCTCTTGATTGTTTGCAAAACAATGGTATTCCATCACATTCATATGCCATAACATGTTTAGCCATTCCTAATTGTTTTCCATACCCTCATTCTCCATTCCTTTGCCACTTCAAAAAGAGCTTCTATGAATATTTTTGTACATGTGGAATTTTTACCCTTTTTTGTGATCTCTGAGTTTAAGATCCAATAATGGTATTGATTAATTGACAGAGGATATGATGGCCCACTTAGAGAACCTGAGAAAATCAATTAAAATCTACTTGAAATGATTGACAAATTTAGGAAAGTATAAGTATCTAAAATAAATCCACATTAATCATCATACCTCCTACATAGGACCAACAAAGCTCAACAGCAAAAGATAGATAAAATACCATTTAGAGCAACCTAAATATAACAAAAACTACTTGGAAATTTATCTTGCAAAGACAAATCCTGAAGCTATATGAAGAGAATTACAAAGCACTTTCTACACAAATAAAGTCAGATCTAAATAATTGGAAAGATGTCAATTTTTCATGATATGGTAATTAATATCGCAAGACTGACAATTTTACTTAAATTTGAATACTTATTTAGTTACAATCAATCAAAAAATAATTTTCAGACCTGGAAAAATAGTAGCAAAATTCATTTGGAGCAACAAAATTTCAAGAATATCAAGGGAATTAATTTTAAAAAATTCAAATAAAGGGAACTTTGCTATACCTGATCTATAACTGTATTATGAAATGGCAATTATAAAAACTGTTTGTTACTGGATAAGAAATAGATGAGTGGATCTATGGAATAGACTGTGTACAAAAGAAACAATTAGTAAATGTCTATCATAATCTACTGTTTAATAAACCTAAAGATTCTAAATTCTGGGATAAGAACTCACTCATCAGCAAAAAACTGCTTGGAAAACTAGGCATAGACCCACATGTCACACACTATACCAAAATAGGATCAAATTAGGTACAGGATTTAAGTATAAGTGTTGATACAATAGACCAATTAAAAGAAGAAATATTCTCTCAGATTTATTGAGAGCCGAGAAGTTTATGACCAAATAAGAGAGAGTGAACACTATAAATTTAAAATGGGTCATTATGACTACATTAAATTAAAAAAAAGTTTTTGCACAAGACAAGGAATGCAGTAAAAATTACAAGGAATGCAGAGAGCTGGAAAACAATTTTCACAACTAGCATTTCTAATAAATGATGCTTTTCTAAAATATATATAGAGAACTGAGACAAATTCAGTCTTCCATTGATAAATGGTCAAAGAGAAAAAATAGGCAGTTTTCAGTCAAAGAAATTAAAGATATCCACAGTCATATGAAAAAGATTCTCTAATCATTATTAATTAGAGAAATTCAATTTTAAAAATTCTAAGTTACTACTTCACACCTATCAGATTAGCTTAAATGATTAAAAAGGAATATGACCAATGTTAGAGAGGATGAGGGAAAACTGAATCATTAATGCATTGTTGGTGGAGTTGTGAAATGATCTAACCTTTTTGGAGAGCAATTTCAATTTATGCCTAAAGGACAATAAAATGGTGCTCACCCATTATCCAGCAATACTGCTTGGTGGGCAGTTAGGCAGTTAGGTGGCACAGTAGTTAGAGCATTAGTCTTGGAATCAGGAGGTTTGGAGTTTGAGTTAAATCTCAGACATTTGATTTTTACTAGCTGTGTGACCTTGGGCAAGTCACTTAAACCTTATTGTTTTGCATGCAAGGCCATCTCCAGTCTTTATGATTCATATCTGGCCACCAGACCAGGGTGGCTGTGGAGAAGGAAGTGAGGCTAGTGACTTAGTACAGCACTCCCTCACTTAAATTCAACTCATGTACTTGTCAAGGAATCATAATCCTAACGTCATAGTCTTCTTTGAGAACAAAGGACAAAATATCACCACTACTTGAACTCTATAAAAAAAGCAGAAAAGAACCACATGCACAAAAGTATTTATAGAAGCTCTTTTTTGTATTGGCAAAGAATTGGAAATTGAGTGAATGCCCATCAATTAGAGAATGACTAAACTTATTTTGATATATGCATACTATGAAGTACTAACGTTCTGTAGGAAAACATGAGTAAATGGTTTTTAAGAAAAACTGGAGAGATTTTCATAAACTGATGCTAAGTGAAGTGAGAAGAACCAGGAGAACATTGTACATACTAATGACAGAAATGTAACATGAACAACTTTCATCAATGCAGTTCCTTTCAGTAGTTCAATGATCATAGACAATCATGAGAGTCTTGAAAAAATGCCATCCACATGCATTGAAAAAACTATAGGGTCTGGATGCAGAATAATGCAAATATGTTCACATTTTAAATTTTCTTTTGTGCTATTTATTTCCCTTTATTTTTCTTTCTTCTCCTTTTTTTAAATCTTCTTTCACCACCTGAGTTATATGTATAAGTATTAACCACAATTGTGCATATATAACCCATTTCAGATTGTTTGCTTTCATGGCCAGTGTTAAGGAAGGGAAGGATAGAAAGAACAATATGGAACTCAAAAGGTTGCAATAGAATGCATACTGAAAATTATCTGTCCATCAGTTGGGGAATCGCTAAACAAGTTATGATGCAAGAATATTACGGAATATTATTACTTTATAAGAAACTATAAAAGTTCAGACTCTAGAGAACAATGGATCTGATGATTAGTGAAGGGAGATGAACCAAGAGCTCACTATGAAAGTAGCAGGAACACCTTTGCCCACCATGATTGCAAAGATGTTACCACCATATAAATTTAATGCCCCCAAGGATCTTTGCTTGGCATTGTTATGATTAACTTTTTATAAATGACTAGGGAAAAAATATATAGAATTTTTATCAAGTTCAAAGATGACACAGACTGGAGTGGGAGAGGAAACATAATGGATGACAAAGATAAGATTCAAAGGAATTTTTATTGTCTAGGAAATTTTGTAACTTAAAAATATAAAAGGGGGGGGCTAGGTGGTGCAGTGGATAGAGCACCAGCCTTGGAGTCAGGAGTATCTGAATTCAAATCTGATCTCAGACACTTAATAATTACCTACCTGTGTGGCCTTGGGCAAGCCTCTTAACCCCATTGCCTTGCAAAACAAAACAACATATATATATATATATATATATATATATATATATATATATATATATATATATATATATTTATTTATTTATCTATATATATCTATATATATGTTATGTACATATGGATGAAAATAAAAAAAATAAATAAAAATAAGCTCAACTATTCCTTCCCTGAATATGGTATTTTCCCTAAATCTTAAAATTGTCTTTGATTATTGTGCTGCTGAGAAGAATAAGTTCATCATAGTTGATCATTATCCCATGGTGTTGTTAGTGTGTATAATGTTCTTCTGGTTCTGCTCATTTTACTCTATGATGCATAATTTCTCTTTTTGTAAAAAAAAAAGCATAAAAGAAAAAAATACCTGGTAACTACAGCAATACATGTGGAAAAGATTGAATTATTCTGTTATCTTGGAAACATAAGGAAATAATAATCAATGTTGACTCCCAATTACTTAAGATAAATGACACTTCTTATCTTTCTGCTAAGAACGAATAAACTATAAAAATAGAAAGCTCACATTCAATTAGTTATATAGTTGCAAAATTTGTTAATGTTACTTTATGTTTTTCAATTACATGCAAAGATAGTTTTCAACATTTATCTTTTTTGCAAGCTTTCAATTTTCACATTTTTCTACCTGCCTCTGTTTTGCCACCAGTACCCATGACAACAACTAATTTGATATAGGTTAAACATATCCAATAGTGATTTTACATTTTTATATTTATTTTCATCCATACACACACACACACACACACACACACACACACACACACACACACACATACATATATATATATATATATTTAAATTACAAAAATTCCTTCCACCTCTCTTCCCATGCCCCTCCCCTCTGCAATGAACAGTCAGGTTAGCATTGTCCATACATATTTTTAATAACCAGATAAGTTATTTTCGGTATGAGGAATTAGGATTAAAACAAAGAGATACATAAGAGATAATTTTTATAAAGTATTCAGCAGATTTTCAAGGCTGTGTGTGTGTATGTGTGTGTGTGTGTGTGTGTGTGTGTGTGTGTGTGTGTGTGTGTGTGTGTGTGTTTGTTTGTGGGTGTGTGTGTTTTGTTTTGCTTTTTTTCTTCCTCTGGATGGGGATAACATAGTCCATAGCCAGTCTAATAGAGCTGTCCTAGCTCTCTGAACTGCTGAGAGGAGCTGCTTCCTTCAAGGTTGTTCGTAGCACAGTGTTGTTGATGATATGTATATTGTTCTTTTGGTTTTAACAGCTTTGCTCAGCATCAGATCCTGTAATTCCAATAGTGTTTAATGTTTTTTTTTTTATTATATTAGTCATATTGTGAAAGAAGTAAAAGGACTAAAGGGAAAAATCATGAGAAAGGAAAAAATATTACAAGCTTGAAAAAGTGAACATAGTATACTTTGCTCTATATTTAGACTCCATAGTTCATTTTCTGAATACAGATGACATTTTTTAGAATTGTCCTTGATCATTGAATTGTTGAGAGGGGCTGTGTCTAGCATAGCTGTTCCATCATAAAATGTTGCCATTAATAATTGCAATTTTCTGATTCTTTTCACTACACTTATCATCAGCTAATACATCTTTCCAAGTTATTCTGAAGTTCATTTACTCCTGATTTCTTGCAAAACAATAGAACTTCATCACTTTTCTATACTATAATTTTCTCATTCACTACCCAGTTGATAGACATTCCCTCAATCTTTATCACTACAAAAACATTATAAATGTGGGTCTTTCCCCCTTTTATGACCTCTTTAGGCTACAGAGCTAGTAGTGTTATTGCTAGATCAAAGTGGATGCACAGTTTTATTGCCTTTTGGACATAGTTCCAAATTGCTCTGCTGAATAGTTTTATCAATCCACAACTCTACCAATGGTGAATTAGTGGGCCAGTTTTCTAACATCCACTCCATCATTGATCATTGTCCTTGTTTTGTCATCTTAGCCATTCTGATGGGTATTAGGTGCTACCTCAGAGATTTTTTTAAATTTGAATTTATCTATTCAGTAATGGTTTAGAGCATTTTTCATATGACCTTTGATCGCTTTTATAGATTTGTCTATATTCTTTGATGTTTTATCAATTAGATACTGACTTGTATTCTTATAAATTTATATATTTTGTAAATTAATATGTTATCAGAAACCCAAGCTATGAAAAATATGTTCCAGTTTTCATTGATTTCATGAATTTCATTTATGTAAAACAATTCAATGTATTGAAATTGAAATTATCTTTTTTTTTACATTTTTGAATGTTCTCTATCTCTTGATGGTTATAAATTCCTCCCCTCTTCATATATCTGACAGAAAGACTATTCCTGGCTTTTTTTAAAAATTGGCTTATGGTATCAGTCTTTATATCTAAATACTGCATGTATTTTGAACTTTATTTTGGAATAGGCTGTGATTTGTTGGGCTGTACATAGTTTCCACCCAGATCTTTTCCAGTTTTCCAAGCAGTTTTTGTCAGTGAGTTCTTATCCCAGAAGTTAGAATGTTTGGGTTTAACAGATGGTAGATTATTATAGTACTGTTTCATTTGTGATTCATTTATTCTAGCAATTCATGTCTCTATTTCATAGTACTTTTGATTCATTAATCCCTTTGATATTATTTACTTTTTGTTCAGTCAGATGAATTTTGTGCCTAATTCTTCTGGCTCTGTAAAATAGTTTTTTGGTAGTTGATTGGTATATCCTGGAATTAGTATTTTAATTTGAATAGAATTTTTTTTATTATATTAGCTCAATCTACTCAGGAGCCATTCACATTTTTCCAATTGTTTAGATTATTTTTGTTGCAAGAAAAGTGATTTTTAATTACATTCATATAGTTTCTGAATTTGTCTTGTCTAGTAAACTTCTGAGTACTTTACGTTGTCTAGAGTTATTTAAATGGAATTTTGTTTTCTGTCTCTTGCTATGGGACTTGATTGGCAATATACAGAAAATACTATTTATTTATTTATGATTTATTTATATATAGTATAATTTTACAAAAGTTTTGAACTTGTTATAGTATTTTAGTTGATTTTCTGTGATTCTTTAAGTATACCATCTTATCATTGACAAAAGTGAGAATGTTGCTTCCTTATTCCCCATTTTAATTCCTTCAATTTCTTTTTCTTTTCATATTGCTAAAGCAAAAATTTTAGTAAATATTGAAAATTAGTGTTGATAATTTGCACTATTATTTTACCCCTTATATTATTGGGAATACTTCTCTCTAAGCTCCATCCTGTATAATAGTTGCAGATGGTTTTTATATAGTTATTACTTATCATTTTGAAGAAAACTCCACTTATACCTGTGTACTCTATTATTTTTAATGGGAAAAAGTGCTGTATTTTGTCAAAAGTTCTTTCAGCATCTATTGAGATAATCAGATGATTTTTGTTAATTGTATTATTGATATGATCTATTACACTGATTATTTTGCTAATATATTCAATCATCCCTGGTAGAAATACTATCTGATCATAGTGTAGTATCTTAGTGATAACTCTTGTAATCTCATAAATATTAAGTTTAAATTTAAGTATTATTGAAAATTTTTCATCAAATTCATTAGGGGAATTGGTCTATAATTTTCTTTCTCTATTTGGATCCTTGGTTTAGGACTTGGGATTATATTTGTGTCATAAAAAATGTTAGAACAATTTTTTTTCAAATAGCTTATGTAGAATTGAAATTAGTTATTATCTAAATATTTTGATAAAATTCACATGTAAATTAATATTGTCCTAAAGATTTTTTTCTTAGGCAGTTCATTGATCACTTCTTCAATTTCCTTTTCTTCTGAAACCTGATTATTTAGGTATTTTATTTTCCTGTTAATCTGAACAGTTTATAGTTTTGTTATATTCTTTCCTAGATTGGCAGATTGTTGGCAGATATTTGAGCAAAATAACTCTGAATAATCACTTTAAATTTCTTCTATTTGTTAGTCAATTCAACCAATTTTATACCAGTTATTTGTTTTATTTTTTTCTTTTTTTTTAGTCAAATTCAACAAAGGTTTTCCAATTTTATTGGGGTTTAAATTTTACTTTTTTTATGTCAATAGCTTTCTTCTTTCAATTTTACATCTCTACTTTGTTTTTTTTTTATGTTATTTTAGTTGCATACCCAAATAATTGATCTCCTCTTTCTCTATTTTATTCTTATAAAATTTCCCTAAATAATTACTTTGGCTGTATCTTATAAGGTTCAGCATATTTTCCCATTATTAATATAATCTAATATAATATTAGTAATTATTTCTATGATTTTCGTCTGAACTGCCAATTCTTTAAAATTAGGTTATTTAGTTTCCATTTAATTTTTAATTTATATTTTTATGCCTCATTTTTGCATATAATTTTTTTGCATCCTTATCTGAAAAGGATGCATTTAATCTTTCTGACTTTTGTTTTATATTCTGATGTTTACATGCCATTATCTATAATTTATTTTTCTGAGGGTGCCATTAATTGCAGAGAAAAAATATATTCCTTTTCATCTCCATGCGATTATCTCTAGAGACTTATTATTTTTAACTTTTGTAAAATTCTATTTACCTCCTTAATTTCCTTATTGCTTATTTAGATTTATCTAATGCTAGGTAGATATCTAAATCTATTATGGGGAGGTTGCAATTCCCTACCTATATAGTTTGACTGTCTCTAACTTCCTGTACCTCAGCTCCTCTGAGAACTGGGATTCTTTATCAAGTGGTTCATATTATTTTAACTTAATTCATTGTCTAGGACATCCTTTAAGAAAATAAGAGATTTCTTCCTTATCCCATTTAATGAGATCCAGTTTTGTTTTTTCTTTGCCTGATATAAGAATTATTATCCCTATTTTTTTTCCCTTGAGTTGAAGTACAATATATTCTGCTCCTGGCTTTTACCATTACCCTTTGTGTATTTCATTTTGTGGGAGATTTTGTTCCATTCACATTCAAACTTATGATTACTAACTTTTTATTACCCAACATCCTTTCTTTCTCCTGTTTGGATTTTTGTCTTTCATTTCACTTTATACTGCTTTACCAGTGCTTTCCATCTGACCAAATTCACTAAATTTCCTCTTCTTTCTATCAGTTCTTCTCTACATTCTTTTCTTTTCTCTACTACTTCTTTCCCTTTTTGCTACCCTCCTTACTATTAACCCCTTCTTCTGTTTGCTTGGCCCTTCCCACTTCCACTTCCCTGTAGGGTAACTTAAATTTCTAACCTCAATTGGGAATGTGCACTATTCCAAATAAAATCTGTCGAGAGTATGATTTACTTAATGCTTTCACCCTTATGTTTTTCTACTATAATTGATCATTTGTGTTTGTCATGTCATGTTATTTACCTTCTTCTGCCTCTCCCTTCTTCTCCCACTGTATATTTTAATTTAAATTCATTTATTTTCCTCCATTTTCACATGTATATTTTTAAGTTATAAAATTTTCTTCCACTCTCCCTTCCTACCTCCCGCCACTCAGCAGTGAACAGTCTGGTTAATATTGTACATATATATTTTTGATAAAGTGTCTACAGATTAGTAATTTTCCTTATGAGGAATTAGGATTAAGGGAAAGAGATATATGAGATAATTTTTATAAAGTGTTCATCTGATTCCGAAGGATGTGTGTATGTGTGTGTTTTGTTTTGCTTTATTTTTCTTCTTCTGGATGGAGATAATATAGTCCATAGCCAGTCTAATAAAGTTGTCCTAGCTCTCTGGACTGCTGTGAGGAACTGCTTCCATCAAGGATGTTCTTTTCACAATGTTGCTATTGATGTGTAAATTGTTCTCTTGCTTCTACTCCCTTTCCTCAGTATCAGATCCTATAAGTCATTCCATTCTTTTCTAGAGTCCTACCATTTCTGGTTTCATATAGAACAATAGTATTCCAGTGTATATGTGTACCATAACTTGTTTAGATATTTCCCAGTTGATGGAATTCCCTCAATTTATTTTTTTGTTTTTATTTATTAAAATGTTGTTTTCCAATTATATACCATAATAGTTTCTCCCTGTTTTTTTTGTAAAGTTTTGAATTTCACAATTTTCCCCCACTCCCTCTCTCTCCCCACCTCACCTCCCCCACAGAAGGCAGTCTGATAATATTTACATTGTTTCCATGCTATACATTAATCAAAATTGAATGTGTTGAGAGAGAAATCATATTCTTGAAGAAAAAATAAGATATTAGAAGTAGGAAAAGTATGTAGTACATAAAATCTGAAACAAATTGAAGGTAATAGACCTTAGTCTTTGTTTAAACTCCTCAGTTCTTTCTCTGGATACAGATGGTATTCACCATTGCAGGTATTCTAAAATAGTCCCTGATTATTTTCTTTGGGGTGCTAAAGAAATCCTGGAATAAAGCAAATCAGTAACACGGGTACCATGACTAACACTAATCCAATCCATCCCTATTTAAAAATTCAACGACTGTGTCTGTTTTACAAAAGCTTTCCCCTTCAGTACCTTGCCATTAGCATCTCTTGTATTTGAAAAAAATAATTCACAATTGTCTATCACTGTTGGGGAAGTTGGTATTATGAATGCATCAGCCATTAACAAGAATTTCTGCTGGCAAGAAAAAGTAGAGCCTATGAATGCCTGGGTTCTTAAGAGAAAATTTGAAACATTTTCTTCATCCCAAGATTTAATGAGAATGGTACTCTTAGCAAGGGTTAGGATTTGGTGTTGTTTTGTTGGGGGTTTTCGGTTTGTTTGTTTGTTTTTTGTTTTTAACTAAGTGCTGCAATGGTAGTGGAAGTTAAAAAGCAGAAGCATGTGTTGGCAGTAGCGGCCTTCGTACCTGAGAGAAACAAAGATAAGTAATGTAGTGAATAAAGTTTGTGTCTTGGAGTAATGCATACCTGAGTTTAAATCCTACTTCAGACACTTAAAATGACTGTTGAAAAGTCAGTTAATCTCACTATGGCTCAGTTTTCTTATCTGTAAAAAAGAGAGGAATATTATCTACCTCACAGGTTTTAGAGGGTAAAGGATTTTACAAATGGTAAAAATCATATAAATTCAAACTATTACCTTTTGTAATAAATTTGGAGAGATACTTCTATTATGAAAGAGATACTAAATGAGGATGGGTCCTACTGAGCTAAATGATACCTTCCTCTACCAGTGCAGATAGACCAAATTGTGACTAAACATAAAAAGTCTCCAATTTTTGGTGAACTTTATTCTTGGCTGAAAATTCAAAAATGCTGCTGGGAAATCCTTTTTTCCTTGCTTTTGTCCTCCAAAATAATGCATTTTACATCCAATGTTCTATTCTTTTCAAAAAATGCTTGATTTATTTGGGTTTGAAGAGGGAATAATTCTTCATCTTTTACCTCCAAAAACCCAGAGAGAGAGAGAAAAGTATTACACAAGTATTATTCTTATTTCAGAGAAATGGAAAACAAAGCCTGTACTTGCCTCAGATTTTTCAAAGTAGCAGAATACCACAGGCAAAACTTTAATCCAGATTGTCTGACTCCAAGAACAATGCTTTCTGCACTGTGCAATTCCATGAACTATATTATAAACTGATTCCTTTGTTTGGTCTATTGAGAACTGAGTAAGCATTAGATTCTCTGAGTGCGGAAGATGTTTGACTTAATGGAATACGTATTTTTTTTTTATAACCAGAGAACACCAGAATATAAGCATGGACCAGACTTCACATTATTATGGGACAACATCCAGAAGACTCATTTTCTGAATTCAAAGCTGACTTCATACACTTACTAAGTGTGTGACTCTGTGTTTCCTCAGTCTTTCTTCTTTGAAATGACTGGGGGAAACAAATGGCAAATCACTCCAATATCTTGTCCAGAAAATTCCAAATGGATTTTCAAAGAGTCAGGCTCAATTGAAATGAATGAATAACAGCAACAATCTTGGCTTTAAATATGTTCCACCCATGTTTCTTGAAAATGCCTTCATATCTCAAGTTTAAATTTCTGTATTAAAATACAGTTTTAACTGAATGACCTCTAGGATTTTTACAGATTTAAATCAATGATACTATGAAAATAAAAATTAATGAGGCATGACTCCTGAATGCAAGGAACTACAAACAAAAGTGAAGAGAACAGATATTTATACATAATGACAATAAATGACAGCATGTGAAAATTGAAATACAAGGAAATTGCTAAGTTGAGCTAAATTTAGAGTATTTCCCTTCTGTCTGTAGTGCAAAGTAGAGGTTTTGAGGAGAACTTGACATCTGATCTAGCTGTTAAATAATGAAATGCTTAGAGGTAGAATAGAAAATGTTTCAGGAAAATGACCTGAGCAAAAATACAAATCTTCACAGGAAAATACATGATAAACTCCAGATGCAAAGAAGTGATAGTACCGAGATGTGTTCTATGAGCTATTAAGAGAATTTTGGTGTCCCCTTCGCCCAACATACTCAAAATTTTGGCATCAATGATTCATTTCTTTTGTTGATCTTGTTGAAAATTTTCTCAAAATGCAAATATTTCTAAGAGAATGTTAGGAAATGTAAAGATGAAAAATAATTTAGTCATCTAATCCAACCACATTGTTTTTAAATAATTACACTGAAACACAAATAAATTAAGTGAACTGATTAACATCATCTAGTTAGTAAATATGAGTAATAATTTCAACCCGTTCTTCAACCTAAAACCCAGTATTGTGTCCAATGAATCATCTTACCTCCCAATGTCAAGAACAAGTTACCATAATTTTGAGATAATTTTCTTCTCTAACTTTAAGAAATAAGGTCAATATAATAGAACAGAAAGATTTCAATATTAAAAAGGGAGGAAAAGAATACTTTAAGAAGAGAATTGAAGATGAGTCAAAGCTGGTTACCAAATACAAATCTTTGTTTTCTACTCATGTTAAAGCTACATTACCATATAAAATCGATCCCCTAATAATGGACATGAAATGGTATGTTGCTGTTTTTCAGGATTGCTGTAAATAATATAAATTCATTAAAAACTTACTAATCATTTTCCCATATGAGGTTTTAAATAGACAAAAAAATTTTTTTCAGACTGCTGAGAGAGTTTAGAGAGATTGCGTGCAAAATATATATGAAAAATAACATTGAACCATTTATGTTTTGGAATCATCTCCCTGTTTGATACTCTGAATGTTATATAACAAGAGTGAATAAAAGAAAGAGGAAGGTGGTGTGTGTGTGTGTGTGTGTGTGTGTGTGTGTGTGTGTGTGTGTCTGTTTGTGTCAAGGAGGAATTATAAGACTTACGAATATTTTCAATCTCTAAAACGATTATTGTAGAGAAAATTTTGTGAAATTTTGAACTAATTGAATTAATTAAAAGTATTATTTTTTCTACTTTTCAGAATAGCTTGTCAATAAAATTGTTTTTAAATAAAATTTTATACCAGTATGGCCATTATTGAAGAATTCCCTACCTTCTTATAAAAAATTAAAGTCTTTAAATGATTTTAAGTAGTTCATTAATAAACTATAGAGAGTATCAAGTGGAACAAATAGGAAGAAGAATGGCCTTGATAACAATTCAAGGAATTGTTAGTATTTAGCCTTGAATATAGATTTATGAACAGGATGGCTTCAATTCCTATCCAACTAAGATAATCATGGAAGAGTTGGATATTTTAATCAAATTATCCCATTAAGCAATGGAACTGATCGTGTTTTATAAATAGAAAGATTATGATTTATACCATATTATCTCTTTAGTTTATAACTTCTTTCAATGGATCAAGAAATCAAGTAACAAAACTGTCTTAGTGGTTCTTCTTCAAATCATTTCAACTCTCCAACTTTTTGGAGAAAGGACATGAAAGGGGGTGGATTAAGCACCAACCAAAATAATTGCAACTAAATACACAAGAGAAAAAAAAAACATCAGAATCCTGAATCCTGACAAGATAAAATTCTGAAGCCTCTAATCCTTAAAGTACTTACACAGTTGTCTTATCCCTTACCAGTCTGGAGTTTGCTAAGGTGACAAGAGTACAAGTTAAGTCTTAAGTTCATACCCTTTGATCCACCAATACCATTACTGGGTCTATACCCTGAAGAGATTATGAAAAAGGCTAAAAACATTACTTGTACAAAAATATTCATAGCAGCCCTGTTTGTGGTGGCAAAGAATTGGAAATCAAGGAAATGTCCTTCAAATATGGGATGGTTTAACAAACTGTGGTACATGTATAACATGGAACACAATTATTCTATTAGAAATAAGTAGGCATGGGAATTCAGGAAAGCCTGGAAAGATTTGCATGAACTCATGCTGAACAAGATGAGCAGAAACAGAAAAACATTGTATACCCTAACAGCAACATGGAGGTGATGATCAACCTTGATGGACTTGCTCATTCCATAAGGCCAACAGTCAGTGACAATTTTGTGTTATCTGCAATGTAGAATACCATGTGTATCCAGAGAAAAAGTTGTGGAGTTTGAACAAAAACCAAAGACTATTACAATTCAATTTAGAAAAAAAAATATTGTAATATGTAGTTTTTCTATCTCTTATACTTTATTTATCTTCCTTAAGGATATGATTTCTCTTTCATTACATACAGCTGAGATCAATGTATACCATGGAACCCTTTCTAAAGATTAACAGAATGCCTTCTGTGGGAGGTGGGGGGAAGGAAGCAAGATTAGTGGATAACTTGCAAAATTCAAATTACATAAAATCGTTCTCCAAAAAATAAATGAATTTCAAGTTTATACAGGATACTGTGAGAGCTAAAGAAATTGTTCTGTAAAACTTTTCACTTCTCTGTCCCTATTTTTCTCCCAACCCCCCTCCCATAACACACACAAACACACACACACACACACACACACACACACACACACACACACACACACAAACACGACTGAAATTTTTTTCCAGAAGATCTAACCCCACAGTCCATAAAATATAGAAGATGCTGATTCCGTAAACCCATGAGAAGAGGAAGAGGAAAATTGATAAGAAAGCTTACCAGACTGGGTCATTACAAGTGAATCTGAAGGAAAAGATCAGGCTATCAAGAAGAAGGCAAAAGACTAGGAAAATTTATATTTCATAATGAAATAGGGAACTTCCAAAATGTCATAATAAAAAGACAAGAACTGAACAAAGAATTCAAGCATCAAATATTAGTCTCAAGAAATTCATTAAAAGGTAACCAAAAGGAAGAAAAAAACAATAACAAATGTTAATCAAGAACATTAAATTGTATACAACCCTACGACTGTAACCCTTGAGAATTGCATTTCTCTTGGGAGAGATAAAGGGTTGAATATAGTTGAAAAGATTGTACTTAGAGGATGCAAGTATGGTGGGTTTCTTGTCCTCTTTTATCAAAGATGACAAAAATGACATCATTATGTTTGAGAAACATTTCAGTGCATTGGACTGTCTGATTAAAATAATATGAATTCAGAATGCTCTAACACAGGCCTAGAAGAAACAGTCCAGGTGAATACTTGAGGTATTTAGTCTAAATATATATTTCACATGGTTCTTTTCAGTTACTTTAATTCTGTCTTGCTATCTGAGCTCAGCACGCTCTCTTATGAGGGCACTCAATGTCAGTGGTCCTATTTCAGTGCCTCCTATGTTTTAAAATCAATTCTAAAATACTTAAGAGAGACAATCAGGGTGTCCCAACACTTAGAGTACTTAAAGATATGATACATAATTAAATCACAACTTGTTGTGAAGATAGTTTTCCAGCTTTCTGCTTTCCTTCTAATTTTGGCAGCATTAAATCATCTAGTCAATCCATACTTTATTAAAAGAAGGTTTTTAGTACAATGATTGTGGTGGTAAAAGAACATTTGGTGAGAATGTATCAAATATCTTTGTTGGGGAGAACTGTAGGGCTGTGGTTGAAATTCTATAGAGACTGAGGAAAAGAGTATACTTAGAGGGTCTGGACAAGAAAATATCATGAAGAGATTTTGCCTTGTTTGACACTTTGATTACAATTGGATGCAGGAATCTTTGAGAGGATGGGAATAAATATCCATGAAATACCTTAACTTTTCATTATGCTTTGTCTCATGAGAATTTTGTCCATGGAAGTTACTTGAAAAGGGGCTAAGGTATAAAGTGATTATAATTTGATATGATTCATGATTCTTGAGAAGTGAATTTCTACTCAGAAGTGAGAAGGGTACTTAGTGCCTATGAAGAAATGCTTATAAATCAAACAATTAATCAATCAATTTTTGAGAATAACACTCCTTTTTTGACAAAGGGAAAGTAAGGACAAATTTTAAAAAAATCAAAATATAAAAAGAAGCACTATAATACAAGAAGACTAGGCATTAGCAAATACATAACATCATGTGAAGAGGCACAAAGACATATCAAAGCAGGGAGAAAGAAGGGAGGGTATAATAAAAACTGAGGAACTCCTACTCAGTAGATTTGGATGAGAGAGGGAATAACATACATATCAAATTAGGTTTAAAAATATATCCTATCCTACAAGGAGGAAATAAGGAAAAGGGAAAGAAAAGGAAATAAGAGATGGATGAAAGAGAAGGGAAGGTAAAATTGAATGTAAAAACATTTAAAATTTAAAAGAAAAGTTAAAGGGAAAAGAGAATAAAATATTTTTGAGGAGAGATAAGAAGACATGAAATAGAAAAGTACAAATGGGAAAGATAAAATGGAAGGAAATACAGGATTATTAATCTTAACTGTAAACGTGAATGGGATTGGAACTCTTCCAAAACACGGAAGTGGCTAGCAGAATGGATTAAAAACCAGAATCCTACAATAGGT
This sequence comes from Macrotis lagotis, assembly GCF_037893015.1. Classification (NCBI taxonomy): domain Eukaryota; kingdom Metazoa; phylum Chordata; class Mammalia; order Peramelemorphia; family Peramelidae; genus Macrotis; species Macrotis lagotis. Next base: position 181,837,564 of record NC_133666.1, read on the forward strand.
TGCTTACAAGAAACATATCTGAGACAGAGAGACATTCACAGGGTAAAGGTTGGAGTAAAATATATTATTTTAAGTAAAAAAAATCAGGGATTTTGGTCTTAATTTTAGACAAAGGAAAAGTAAAAGTAGATCTTATTAAAAGGGATAAGGAAGTAAACAAAATCTTAAAAGACAACAGAGAAAATGAAGTGGTATCATAACAAAACACACACACATATACACACATAAATATGTGTGTATATGTGTGTGCATGTGTGTGTGTGTGTGTGTGTGTGTGTGTGTGTGTGTGTGTACAGAAGTGAAAATACCTAGTGGTATAGCATCTTATACTTGGAGGAGAAATTGAATGAATTACAAGAAAATTACAACAAAATATAGACAGCTAATAGTGGGGGACCTAATCTCCCTCTCTCAGAACTAGACAAATTTAAATACAAAATAAATGATAAGGATGTCAAGGAGGTTCATAAATTCTGAAAAAAAATATCTCAGAAATGATGGATGTCTGGAGAAATTTGAATTGTGATAGAAAGAAAGGAACATTTTCATTATAGTACATATCACCTATACCAAAATTTACTATGTATTAGGGGCTGAAAACTTTATAACGAAATGCAGAATTGATAAATGAATAATCATGATGCCATAAAAATTACATGAAATAAATGATCATAGAAAGATAAACCAAAAATTATTTGGAAATTAAATACCTTAATTTGAAAGAATAAGAAATTAATGAAAAAAATTAAATAGGCAATCATTTAATACAAATAACTAATAACAATGTGACAATATAACAAAATTTATGGGATGCAACCAAAACAATTTTAGAAGTTTCATTTTTAATTTTTTGGTTCATTTATTTCATATTATTACAATAATGTTGTTATAAGAGTAAATATAAATGACCCTCCCCTCCAAGAAGATGAGAACCCTAAAGTACAGTGAGCAAGAAAAAAAATGTACTTCTGTCTATGTTCATATTCCAACAGTTCTGTCTCTGGGGTGAGTTGCCTTTTTTATCATAAGTTTACCAGAGAAATCACTTCCATATTTTTCCCACAGTTGCTATTACTAACTGTATTTCCCTCCACTATATTTCTCCCACTCTGATTTATTCTATACTCTCTCTCCTTTCATGCTGTCCCTGTCCAAAAGTATGTTGTATCTGAGTGCCCTCTCCCACACTCTTCTATCACTTATTCCCCACTTCCCTCCCTCCATTAGCCCTTATCCTATCCTTTTCTTCTCATTTTTCTCTAGGGTAAGAATGATTTCTATACCCTATTAAGTGTGTATATTATTTCCTCTATGAAACATTTCTGATGAGAATGAAGAATCATTCATTGCCCCTTTCCTCCCCTCATTCCACTGCATTGAAAAAGAATTTTTCTTGACTTTTATGCAAAATATCTTAGCTCCTTCTTCCTCTCCTTTCTCTTCCTCCTAGTACTTCCCTTTATCACCCATTGACTCCATCTTTTTACTATATTATATTATTATATTCCTGCCCTTCCTGTTTCCTGTCTATATATATGCTCCTTTTAACAGCTCTTATAAATGAGAAAGTTCATAGGAGTTATTAGTATCTTCTTCCCATGCATGAATACAAACAGTTCAATATTATTAAGTTCCTCATAGTTGGTCCTTCTCATCCACCCCCTCTATGGTTCACTAGAATCCGGTACTTGAAGATCAAAGTTTCTGTTTAGCTCTGGTTGTTTCAATAGGTAAGTTTGAAAGTCCCCTGTTTCATTGAAAATCCATCTTTTCCCCTGAAAGAGGATGTTCAGTTTTGCTGGGTAATTGATTCTCAGTTGTAAACCAAGGTCTTTTGCTTTCCAGAATATCATATTCCAATCCCTATCAGTTTTTAATGTAGATGCTGCCACATCCTGTGTAATCCTAAGTATGGAGTCATGGGAGTAGAATTGTTTGTTTCTAGTAGCTTTTAGTATTTTCTCTTTGACTTGGGAGTTTTTAAATTTGGCTATATTATTCCTGGAAGTTTTTCTTTTGGATCTCTTTCAGGAGATGAATGATGAATTCCCTCAATTTCTATTTTACCCACTGATTTAAGATCTCAGGGCAATTATGCTATATTATTTCTTGAAAAATGAAGTCAAGGCTCTTCTCCTGGTCATGACTTTCAGGTAGCACAATAATTTTAAAATTATTTCTTATGGATATGTTTTTGAGGTTAGTTGTTTTTCCAATGAGATATTTCACATTTTCCTCTAATTTTTGTCTTTTTTGGAAGAGTTTTATTTCTTTTTGATTTATTACAAAGTCATCAGCTTCCTTTAGTTCCATTCTGCATTTGAAGGAGTTATTTTCTTCAAAGAGTTTTTTTTCTCCTTTTCCAGCTGGCCGTTTCTGCTTTTTAAGACATTCTCATCCTCATTTGCATTTTGTTTTGCTTTTTTTTTCCATTTGCCGTAAACTGGTTTTTAACATATAATTTTCTTCAGTATTTTTTTTTTGTATTTCTTTCCGCAAGCTGCTGATTTGGTTTTCATGATTTTTCTGCTTCACTTTCATTTCTCCTCACAGTTTTTCCTCCACTTCCCTTAATTGCATTTCAAAGTCTTTTTTGAGGTGGTCTGAGTCCATTTTCTATCTCTTTTGGAGATTTTGGATATGGAAGGTACAATTTTGTTGTCATTTGAATATATATTTTGATTTTCCATTGCACCAAAGTAATTTTATATGTTCAGATTCTGCTTTTTCTGTTGTTTACTCATTTCCTCAGCCCAAGACTAAATTTACAACCCTTCCAAGGCTTTGAGTTTTTTGGGAGGACACCCCACTCAGAATGTTATTCCTCCAAGGTGTTATCTCTTTTGTCTGTGCTTTGATATGTAGATGAACACAGGTGTTCCCCTCTGCCTTGGAGCTGTGAGGAAGGGACCCTGCACTCTTAGTACAGAAGGCCAAACTGCAACCTGGAACTGGGTGTGGGCAGTCAGCAGAGCTCTGCCCCAGGAAAAGCAGAGAGATTTCTGCAGTCTCCCCTGACCCCTTACCAGCTGTGGGCTGTGCTCTGGATTTGCCGGCTGTTATCGTCCTATTCCCTCTGCAGAGTCTCACTGCAGGGCTGCTCTGAGGTTGGCGCTCTCGCTCCACACTCATTCTGGTGCTGCAGAGTTCTCTTACTTCCCCTTCAAGCTGTTCCTGGTGATCCCTGGGCTGGAATGGACTGGTCTATGTTGGGGCTGGGGCTTTTTTCCAAACCATGGGACTGGGGAAGCCACATTTCCAGTGGAACTTCTAAGTTATCTTGTACTGGGAAAATGTATCATGCAGTCTTTCTGTGGGTTCTTCACCTCTAAATTTTGACAGGAGTCATAATTTGATGGCTTTTGATATTTTGGGGGGAAGGAGTTTCCAGGAAATGCTACCTTTATGCTGCCATCTTCACTCCATCTCTTTCCAGAGGAAGTTTTATAATCTCTAAATGCTTATAGAAATAAAATTGAGATAGAAGAGATCAGTGAATTGAGCTTGCAACTAAGCTCCATAAAGTCCAAAATAAAGTTTCCCAATTAAATATCAAATCAGAAATTCTGAAACATAGGTAACCCTTTGTTTAATCTTTTTAAAAGAAAAGGAAAGAATATCACATTACCAATGTCAAAAAATGAAAAGAGTGAATGTTGAAAAGGTTGTGGGAGGCTTGGGACATTATTTCACTCTTGGTGGAGTTATGAACTAATCCAACCATTTTGGAGAGCAATATGGAGCTATGCTCAAAACACAATGAAAATGATCATGCCCATTGATCCAGCAATAACAAACTCAGCCTATAAACAGCCGAAATAAAAAATGAGAAAAGTCATACATGTTCTAAAATATTCATAGTAGATCTTTTTGAAATGGCAAAGAATTGGAAAAGGAGGGAATGTCCATCAACTGAGAAATGACTTAAAAACTTATAATAAAAGAATGTTATGGAGTAATTTTGCTCTATTAGAAAACATTAATTACTGGACTCTCGAAAAACATGAAAAGAAATACAGGAATTGATGCAAAGTGAAGGGAGCAGGAGCAAGAAAACATTGGATGCATTAACAACAACATTGTGAGTTGATCTTCATTGATGGATACAACTCCTCTCAGCAGTTAAGAAAGCTTGGACAACCCATTCACATCCAGATGAAGGAAAACAAAACAAAACAAAAAACTACAGAATCTATTTGAACATTCTTTTTTACTTTTAAAAAAATTGTTATGATTTTCTTTCTTATGCCATGGTATTCTTTCTTTTTCCTTAGTTCTTTTTCCTCATGCAACAAAAGACTGATATGCAATCATGTTAGTCTTAAATGTATATATATATATATATATATATATATATATATATATATATATATTTATATATATATATATATATGCAATATTTATTAGAATATTTGCTGCTGAGGGAAAGTGGATGGGAATTGAGAGAAGAAGAAAATTTATGATTATGCATGTGGATGAATGCTGAAAAACTTTCATAATGTGTATTTAGAAAAATAAAAAAAATCACTAAAACAATTTGAATGTGATTGAATGACTGAACAACAACACTCTGTACCTTTAATAAAGATCATCTTTTCAGAAACAAAAGAAAGTTACTCTGGTGACAAGGACGCTCAAAACATATACTCAGAAGAAGACAATAAACTATAACTTCCTAGATTCAAAGTCTCCAAATGTGTGAGTGGGTGTCAGGGCATGGAAGAGTTCAAATAGTATTTTTTCAAAAGAGAGAAATAGAGATAGAATTTAGAAGAAAAATGAGAATGATGTAAAAAATTATGAAAAAATAAGTCAATAGCTTGTAAAGTAGATACAGAAAATTACTGAAAGAAATAAAATAGATGTGCCATAGTGGCATAATATGGAGAATTATTTATATAGTTCTTTGGAAACTCTATGTACTAATCAAAGTAGATTCTAATTTTTAAGTTGTATAACCAAAACTTCATATATTCTAATTTGTCTGTCCCTTATAAACCAGGATGAAATCGTTGCTGGAATAGGAATGACGACACTACCTTAAAATGTAGAGCAAAAGAGAGAAAAAAAAATTCATATTCTGACAGGTTTCATCTGGCCTCAAAAGAGAAGTCACAGATTGTCATTATCTCTAACTCTTTACAGATCCACTTAGATCCCCAGGAAATCTCACTTAAAGCCTAAGTCTTGCATCTTGCCTCAAAACAGAAAAGAAATGTGTTCAGTGTATTACATCAAACAACTACAAGACAACTACTTAATTCCTACACAACTAAGTAATATTTAAAATACAAAAGACACATAAGGATTCATTGTCACAAGTTTCAAACATGAATCAGTAACTAGCTTCTAATGCACACCACCATTGTGTTGATATTTAAAACATTGAAGCATGTGAAATTTTAGATTAGATAATTGCAATTTCACTTTCGTTCCTACTTTGAACTATCTAATCAATTTCCTCACAATCCATGCATTTTCCTTGACCTCATATTTTTGTTAATAATCATCTCATCTTGTAAGTGTTATGGTAATTGCAGAAACAACTTCCTTCATCACCATTGACACTGACAGAGGAACTTAATGAATATCAAACCCCCAAAACAGTCACTCTCCAAAATAAAATAATTTGCTATAATAAATTTTTGATCAACAATACCAAGAGAAAGAATAATAAGCCAGAATCTCGAGGTCACTATTCAGGATGATCTAATTTAGTACATATTCCCTTGGCTACTTCAAATACCGGATGGCAGTTGTCATGCTCACTTCATTCTTCTCTACCCTAAACCAGACATCTTTAGTTGCTTTAATCTTAGTTCCTAAGATACTTCGGTAGTCAGGGATCTGAAAACATTTATCTTAATGATCACTTTTTAAATACTTATATTCCAAGAAATACAAAGCAGAAAAGAATGCTAGAATCTTGAGAAACTTTCAATGACTCCTGTGGGTCAAGGGAAAAAAAATTACCTCTCATCTAATTGGAAAGTCAAGGGAAAAGCAATTAAATCTCACAAAACAAAGTTTGATATCTACTGAATGGGAAGGTTTTTCAGCTCATGAACAATAAAATTCTTTGTAGCCCTTTATCAAAATGTATAGGAATGTAGAGGAAGGCAATCATGATGGTGAAATGTCTTATGATCATGCTTTTTGAACATCTATATAAGGAAACAGGTTAAACTAATCAGGGGAAGAGAAAACTTATAAAGTTGCTATGACTTTAAAAATTTTAAGGATTTTCACATAGAAAAGGGATTAAACTTGCTTAGTATGTAGTGAGATGATATAACTTAGAGAAAAGGATGGAGGCTGGAAGGAAAGAAATGTAAGTTTAAGGTAAGGAAAGATTTTCTAATACTAAGAACTATATAAAGGAAAATGACCTGCCTCAGTTAGAAAGTAGGTTCCCATCCTCTGGAGATTATCTAGGATGGACTCCATGCCTAGGATATGAATATGAAGGTTATGCATATGAAGGTTAAAATTGGACTAAATAGTTTTTGAGGCCCCTCCTTCTTCTGGTATTCTGTGGTTTGCTGACATATTCAATTCATCAAATATATGCTTACATGTTCCAATGAAAGGCAGATATTTACTTTAAGGAATCTCTTGTAATCTTATGTTCCATACGTTTGGAACCAAGATATCTCCATCATTCTTACTCTAATTCTTATTTATCAAATTCTAAGTTACACACTCAAGCTATTCACTTTGATTATAGTATAACAAAAATTGTCATAAAACAACTAGAGAAGACATTGGATTTGTAGATAATTAAATCTTTCTCTTAAATTAAAAACAATTTTACTGAATCCCTATTTATTCTTGAGTGTTTACTTGAAATTCTGCTATTTTTAAAGATAAAATTTATCTCCTTACATGTAATGTCAAATTGTATCTTCATTAAATCTTAGATTATTTCATATTGATTTTTATGAAAATAACTGTTCAAAGCAAATAAAAACACGTCTGAAAATCACTAATGTAGTTTACATAATAGCTATACTCATATGAGAATTCACTTAAATCTATTAAGTATGATGGTCTGTTAAGTAACGTATGTAAATGTAGGAAAACTGCTCATATCTGTATGTTGGTTTGTATTGATTGGTGATCAAAATATAAAGCCATTTCAATTATTTCCCTTAATATAAAATATCTATTCAATTTCCTTATCTCCCAAATTTTAAGTGTCTGAGGTCAGATTTGAATTTAGGTCTTTCTGACTTCAAGGACAGAGTTCTATCCACTGGAAAAAACTAGATGCCTGTTTAATAGATCCCTAAAAGTTAGTTACTGAATAATGCAAGTATAAAGCATAAAATCACTGTGTATTTTTCTCATCAGGGAAAATACTTAAAATAAAAATAAACCTCAAAACTGTCCATTAATAAATATGGGGCAAAACATTAATATATCACTCACTCTTTTCTGAGGTATTTCTCTTTCTTAAAAAAGAATAAATGATGTTTTATAAATCATTTCTGTCAAGATGATAAGCACCTGACTTTGGAACTTTCAAATTTATTGGGCAGCAGCCAAATCTGTAAATGTCAATTTCACAGAATGTGATCAGGAAACAAAAAAGAAGGAAAAAAATACTACCAGAGACTCAAATTTATTAGACAAAAATTTATTCTTAAAACCACATGCTTTTAGACTTAACTGTGGCAGTATTGGAGAGGGGAGAGAATCATCCCCACCCTTTTTAAAAGTACAAATAATAAAGGAGAGAAAGGGAGAAGAAAACAAAAGGGGAGAGGGCAAGAAAGAGGAGATTACAAAGGTGAGCACACAATTTTAGTGAACTTCATTTTACATACATTAAAATCCAGGCTCGGAATTCTATTCTTTTTCAATGCCTCTGTTTCTCACTTTGTTTAAATACAGTACTATTGATTTCTCTAACTTCATTCATCTGAGAGTTGGCACTTTCTGTTCCATAACTCACAGAAAGAATCTAGACTATATACTAAAGAAGCCAGGCTCCTTATCTTGTGTTAACAAGCAGTACTGCTTGGGTGTGAATTATGCATTATAAATGTTAAATAGTCTTGCTTCTGGAGCACATCAGCATTTCTGTAGACAGGTGATATAAAATTATCCCTGCCCTTTTACAGCTGTCTCTCAAAGAATGTCACAGAAGCATTTCTGTATAACATATAGTTTACCCAAAGTTGAACAATGGACATTGCATTAGCATTTTGCAAGGCAAAAAAAAATGTAAATAGAAAATGGTTTCCTGAAACAGTTCCAAAATAGAGATAAACTTAACATTCAATGGAGACAAGAAACCATGACTGCTGGAAATGTATTCAAAGTTCTTTGAGATCATTAGATAAAAATGGCAGCAATAGATCAGAAAATCACAATACCAATGACTTGATCAATTTACCTCTGAATAACTGATTGAGGGCCAACAGTTTGCCCAAAGGGAAAAAAAAGAGAAACGAAAATATATATCTAATTCTCTCACCACTCCAGTAGCCTCAGACTGAAAAGTTCATTGTGTTCAAGAATAGAAATAAATAGCATTTTTATTGATGTACAATTGTATGAGTTACATAGTATTTTAAAATTTATTATGTGTTTTAGTTTACATTATATCTTTAGAACATTACTACAACCCTGTGGAGAAGGTATTACAAATACTATTCCCATTTTATGGATTAAAAAAAACTGGGGTTCTAAGACATAGACTTATACCTGGTTTAATAGCTAGTTAAATCAGAGATACGATTGGAACTTGGATCTACATGATTGTAATTTTCATAATCAATTTGTTCTACTCTTCTGCTTTTTGAAATCTAGACTTATCTCTAAGTATAGAAAGTCTGAATTTGTAGAAAGTCTAAATTATTTACTGCCAAAGTGCTATAAATTGTGTGGTACCAGAGATAGTAAAATATAATTTGTTATTATGAAAAAGTGCTAAATTATTTTCTGAGGGTGAACAGTTTTTCTGTTAAAACACTCTTTTGAATAGTGGAACATGAAAGCTGGAGTGTACTTAGAGTCAGCATACAGGGCAAGAACAGTATGGTTTAGTGGAAAGAAAGAGACTGGACAGTCAGAAGATTTACATTTTCATTTTAAATCAATTCATAATTCAAATTCTTTGTGTCAAGCTAATCACCCCAACCATTCCAAACAAGTCCAGTTTGTCAATTCCATGGTATTTTATCTCCCTATCCTCTTCCTCCTTTTTCTCCTCTTCTTCCTATTGCTTCTTTTCATATTTCTTTTGTTACCAAGACTCAAGTGGAAGGAGTACAAGTGCATGTTTGCAGAACATTGAACAATCAGGGCAGCTTCTGAAGATGAGATGCAACAAAGTTTGAATTGATCTCTGATGCTTGTGCTAATTTTGGCCTAACAATTAACGCTAAGAAAACACAGGCATCATCCTACACCATACCATCCATATGTGGAATCATAGGTTACAGTGAATAGAGAACTTTTGAATACTGAATATGAGTTCACTTATTTTAGGAGTATACTTTCCAGGGAAGGGATGGACACATTAATAATGAGGCTGGCCTATATATTGTTAGAGCTAGTTCAGTATTTGGTAGGTTCAGAAGGAAGGTGAGGAAGAGAACTATTAGATTGACTATCTAATTGAAGGTAGAGCCATTGTGCCCTGTGAAATCTAGATACTTTACCAGTGCCATGCCAGGAAACTGATTCACTTCCATTTGAATTATCTTAAGAAGATTCTGAAAATAATCTGACAGGATAAAATACCAGACATTGAGGTCCTTTCTCAATCTAAACAGTTAAACACTCAAACTTTGCAACAGAAAGCACAACTCTGTTGGTCTGAGTACATTTTTTTTGAATTCCAAATGTATGCTTGCCAAAAAAACCTATTTTATGGAGAACTCACATAGGGTAAGTGCTCACATGGAGACTAGAAAAAAGAGATCCAAGAACATTCTTGAAGTCTCTCTTAAGAATTTTGGAAATGATTGTTTCTCACAGGAGACATTAGAAAATGATCATCCAGCATGATATGCCATCATCAAAGAAGGTGTTATACTATATGAGCAAAACAGAATGGAAGTAATTCAAAAGAAACATGAGATGATCAAATTTAGAGAAAACACCCAAAATGTTCACTTGCCCTCTTTGTTTCTGACTTGTGATGGAGCATTCTAAGGTTCTATTGATCTGATCACCCACAGTCAGACATATATTAATTAACTCTAATATTTGTGATGCTATTTTTGAGAAATATTTCTACTTTATAGTATATCTATAGTCCATTTATAGTACATCTATTACTACTACTACTACTACTACTACTACTACTACTGCTGCTGCTGCTGCTGCTGCTTCTGCTGCTGCTTGCTCTACTGCTAGTACTATAACAACTATTACTATCATTTATATGACACTTTAATATTAATATTTTTATAAATATATTCCCATTTTATCCTCATAAATGCCTTAGCAAATAAATGTCATTATCTCCTTTGAAAAAATATAGCAAACAAAAGTTAAGTGACTTACTCAAGTTCATACAGTTATCTTGTTTGAAGCAGGATTCAAATACATATTTTACAGACTCCAGGGATAGCACTGTGTCAACTATTTATTTCATTTCTTATCCTCTTTGATTACTTAGGTTTATATTAATAATCAAACCACACTGTTCAATGTGAAAATCCAATCAATTGTGAAACCACAACTTCAAAAACTGTAAATTGAAGTGTTTTCCCACAGTCCTTCCAGTAATTGTCAGTGTTTATATTCAATATGTTCATCAATATTATGGATAAGAAATAGAGTATCAGATTTATGTTAATTTACATTTCTCTCCTATTACTTACTGGGACACTTTTTTCATATGATCATTGACTATTTTCAATTCCTTCTTTCTTTTTCACCATTTATGAGTTAGAAATTTATTTTGATTTTATATAATTGTACAAATTCCTATGTATCTTACAAATCTGATGTTTGTCAGCAAAATTTGCTACTAATTTTCAGAATAGTTATACATCACTGCACTAACAGTTAAAATTGATTATTTCTAAATTCAATGGAATTTGTTGAATATTTTGACAAAAATAAAAAAATCACGTTCTTCACATTTATATGTGTATATCAATATCTATAGCTATAAAGATATAGAAATATGTGTGGCATTTTTTGTCATTGTAAGAACTATTGGGTAGGGGCGGCTAGGTGATGTAGTGGATAAAGCACCAGCCTTGGAGTCAGGAGTACCTGGGCTCAAATCCGGTCTCAGACACTTAATAATTGCCTAGCTGTGTGGCCTTGGAAAAGCCACTTAACCCCATTTGCCTTGCAAAAACCTAAAAAAAAGGAACTACTGGATGAAAGTGAGTTTTCTAGTAATATCTTCAAGGAAAGGAATTGAGTGTTTGTTTTGGCAGTACATATACTAAAATACCAATGATACAAAGAAGATTAGCATTCCTGCTTAAGGATGACATTAAAGTTTGGGAAGGACAGTAATTAAACACTCTCATGATAGAAATAACCAGAGAGCTGTAGAAGATCTGTGAAAAACATTTGCAATATTACATCAATATTTATCTGATATGTGAAACAGTAAATTTCTAGTTCATATCGTCCACATTTTTTAAGAAAAATGATATGCAGAGAGAAAACATAAACACAAATCATCAACTGAAAGCAAATAACAAAGGACTGTGACAATGAAAAGAATCAAAGAAGTACAAGGAATAAATTGAACAATCTCCCCCCAACTGCTACTTTCTCTTCAACTATGAGAAGAGATCAGAGGGAAAGTATAGCAACTGAGAGATGTGAAAAATATCTCGACATTTATATCTTCACAAGAAGTTCAATGCAATAAAAATACAAGCTGAGTCCCTAAAAAGTTTTCAACACTGATAAACTGAATGATAGTGTAGATTAGTACTTTTTGTTTTCTTCTTTTTAATATTTTTTCTCAATCACAAGTAAAAAACAATTTAAGAATTAGAGCTTCTAATTTTCTTTTTCTTCTTCATTCTCCTCCCTCTTCCTAGGGAAAGCAAGCAATTTGATATAGATTATATATATATATATATATATATATATATATATATATATATATATGCAGTCAATGCAGAATATTTCCATTTCATACATTTTATAATACAGAAAAAATAAAAATAAAAATGCTTCAATTTATATTCAGTCTGTAATTCTTTCTTTGGAGATGAATATTTTTCATCATAAAATCTTTGGAATTTTCTTGGATCACTGAATTGCAGGGAATATGTAAGTTATTCACAATTGATCCTCATAATACTACTATCTATAGTAAATTTCTCATTCTGTTCATTTCACTTTTCATTACTTGATCTAATACTTCCAATAATTTTCTGAAACCATCCTGCTAGCTATTTCTTATTGCACAATAAAATTTCATTGCATTTGCCACAACTTGGTCAACTATTACTCAATTGATTAGCATCCCGTCAATTTCCAATTCTTTTCTACCACAAAATGAACTGCTATAAATATTTTTGGTCCTTTTCTTTTTATCTCTTTGGGGTTCATACATAATAATGGTATTGAGAGGACAAATCATATGGAAAGTTTTATAGTTTAGAGCAAATATGCCATTTGAAGTAAATGACTTTATCTTTTCTATAGTATAAAGATAAAAATATGTAATAATTTATTCAAATATTTAATGTTGGTCTATGAACTTTTGCAATAGTTCTTTTTCAGTTTCCTCAGAAATACAAGCCTGATCCAAACTTTATTCACAGAATACCCAACAAATTGTACTGCAACTTGCTGCACCATTTTCATAGACTCATATATAGCCAGCAATTATATTGATATAATATCTATTCATATTGTGAAAAAGAATGTCTACTGATGTTGCTATAATCAATATCATATTATATTTAAATATGAGTACAATAATAGTAGATGAAGCTGATTAAAGGGATGTAGCATAATTTACTTATTAGACTACACATTCTTTAACACTGGAACTGTCTCATTTATATTTTGAATTATCAAATTTATGATAATGCATTGCATATTATTTGGGGATTTGTCACTTATAATTTCATTGATGCAGATGATTATCTTCATGGAAACTGTCATCAGTACAAATTATCATCTCATCTAGAACTCCAAGGTTTTTTTTTAATTGTTTGGTTCACTGAAAGTTTAATTGACTTGTCCAGGGTCATACAGATATATATGGGTGTTCTTACTCTCCTTTTTTGCCCCCATGGTTATATTACTTTCTTTCTGGACATTTTTTCCCATGATCAGGTTCCTTATGGAATCTCTACTTTTAGTATAATCCCTAGCCAGTTATTCTTCTCATGACTCTGCTGCTAAATCGGTGGAATTTTTCATTCTACTCCCATTGGAGACTTTCTCCAGTTTTCCTTTTTAGTTTCCTTTTCAGTGTTGTCCTCCTCCATTAATATGTAAACTCTTGGATGGTAGAGATTGTAGATTTTTTGGTTGTCTTTGTACCTCTGAAGTTTTGCACAGTGCTTGGCACTGATTAATTGCTTAATATATATATATATATATATATATATATATATATATATATATATATGTATATATATATATATATATATACATATATATATGTATATATATACATATATATATATATATATATATATATATATTTCCTGTTTGAATAAATATACTGTGCCTCCTATTACCTGCCTGCCATGGCTACACAGTAAATAAATGACAGAGGTAGTGCTTGGACCTACTAATAGGATAACTATCATTAATTTTCAGAGGACAAAAATCTTCAACTAAAGAAACACATATTACCATCTGAGAAACAAAAATATGTCAATATGGTGATAAAATTTGATATGATACTTTCTTTTCATGCATCCTCCTGCAGTCTCCTAAATAATTGATGATTATGATGTCTGACTATGAAGCACAAACTATTTGTCAAAAATATATTTCTTGAGAAGAAAGATTTGAAGAGAAATTTGCTTATCTGTATTTGAGGAAGCTCATGATTTTTTCTAAACCTCCAGACTGACAATTAACCTATAAAATTGTTTTGGAATCTGTCCCCATCAGATGCTATTGATTTGGTTCCACAGCTCATGGAGTCCAAAGTTATTCTCTTATTTTACATTTTTAAGGATATTTAGTTTTCCTTCAAATCTTTAAAGTATATCTCCCCCCTCCCTATAGAGCTGAATATGAGATTAAATATTAGGTAGGATGGGGTTCTTTAATACCAACTAGAAGAGAGACTATATTCTTTCATGAAATTCCAATTTTTTAATTCCTTATGCCTGCTGCTTAGCTGTGACATAAACTGGTTTTGAAAAATGAGAACACTTTTAACCAGGCCCCAGTGGCAAAAATCCTAATCCCTTTCCAGATAGTAAAACCTTCTTTCTCACATTAAACTCTCCTAGCCTCAATCAGTAGGAGAAAAACATTCAAAGCCCAGAGTATTAACCTCTTACTATCCCTTCCCCTTTTCTTTAAAATAGCCAAGGAAAACAGATCAAGCAATAATATCAGTGAAGAAAAGATAAAGTTCTAATCTCAATAACTCTTTTCTTTAATAAAACAACTGGAAGGAATTCAAATTTCTAGCTTCATTATTAGAAAATCTTAGGAGGATTTTTTTACATGTCTTGTACCCCTGGGAGTTAATAGTAAAATGATTATTTTCTACACTTTGCTTCTAAGGCAACTGAATTGAAAAGCATCTAGGCTACATGCCCACAGTTTGAAACCAGGTTGAGCCAATATTCTTTAAACAATGTCACCAATCCAGACTTCAGCTGGCTAATAGATTGACCCCTACAGATATCATCTGAAAACTAACTGTAAAACAGGGTGGACTCAAAAAATATTCTGAATTGACAGTTGATTAACTAACACATGATGATCATTAGTTACTTTAGTTGATTATAGTCTTTTTGTGCTTGTCTTCAGGTTATTTGCACATGAAAGATAGAAATGTGTAAAATAAATAAATAAATAACAAATTTAGTTTTACAGTGACAATTTTCCATTGCCTAAGGAGTTTTAGAGCAACACTGAGTCATAACTTCCATGATTTGGTTTCATCTTTTTCTTCAGTCTCAGGATTTAGAAGCCCATGTCAATTTGTATGTCTAAGATATATCAAGGTTTGTTTTCAAGGATGACACTCAATATGATATTTTAAAATGATTTTGTGCTTCTAAGACTACTGTAGCTGTGACTGTGTCCCAGACTCCAGAATCTCATTTCTCACATGCCATGTATGAGATATATGGTCTGCCTCTTAGATCTGATTTTTTTAAAGGATTTTCTTTTGTGAACCAAAAATGAATAAATTCTTTTCATTTATTTGATTCATTTACTATCATAATTCTACTTCAAGCAGTGCTTTCCTTGTCCTGTTCTTTCATTTTCATTTTTTCTATATATATTGAGATTTAAAAAATATTCATATTTCAATTTTCCTATTCTCTAAAAAATGTAGCCAGATATTATTTCATGCTGTTTTAAAAAATAATCACAACTCCTTGTCCTATCTTTTGCATCTTAAAAAGTCTTTCTGATCATAAGAGTTATTATGTCTATAGAGAGAAACTAAAATAATTTTAAAATGAGTGTTTATGTGCATAAACTCAGAGGAATGAGTACTATGGTTCACAGTACAGGACAAAAAAATAGTTTGTTGTGACCCACAATCCACAGTACAGACAAGGAAAACACTGGTCACATCTCTTCTTAGATCATCCTAGTTTGGAAGACCCAAAATTTGTGGAGCTACAGAACTAGCTCTGCACACAATAAAGAGAAAAAATAAAACCTAAACCTTAGGACAGTGTTCTAAGCTCTAGGAGTAGAGCCAAACTTTAATATAAAGGTAAAAGTCAAAAAGAGAATGGAAAAATAAATAAATAAAATTTCTGATGATTGAAAGGTATTATGGTGATAAGGGAAATCCAGATACAATATTAAAAGAGGACAATAATAAAATGGATATATTCAAAAACCTCAAAGAACAATGTGAATTGCTGTTGAATTAAACCAAAAGTAATCACTCAACGAGCTCAGAAAGGTTTTATAATTCAAATAACAGACTTTTGGGGTGAACTCAAATGATGGCACAAACTTGGAAGCTTCCAGAGATTTTCATAAAACATTTTTCATGAAGCCTTTAAATATACCCTACAAAATAGAAACCTACAAAAATAAGTGAAATAAATTCCCAAATCTAGGTATAATGGACAAATTTCACTAAAGTTCTGTCTCAGATGAGTAAAAGAAGAGTATAGTTCAGTATAGAAAAGAGAATTTGAAAGCTAAAAAAAGGGCTCTAAGTTATAGTGGAGCTCAGATTCAGGCTCAGATAGTCAATAGCATAGTAGAGAAGTAATAAAGGTCCCAACACAAGGTCAGAAGATAAAGTTCAAGCCCCAGAAACACTGAGACAATAGATGGGACGGAGTTGGGTTATCCTAATGTGGCAAAAAACAAAAAAACCTCCTAATGTGGCAAAAAAGATAAAACTGATACACCTGAAACACAATAGGCTGTATCACAGGCAAGAGGTAGGCTAGAGAGTTTCATCCACAGCAAAGAAAAGGTTGAATTGTGTCCCCTTTGTCCCAGAAGCAGAGCTGAACTATCATAATGATCAAAAAATAAATGCAATGAATAATAAGCTACTATTCATATAGGGATTATAAAATCTCCATCATAGACAAAGAAAGTAGTGACAACATGCCTTCCTTTATAGCCTTAAAGAGGTACATAGAACCTCTTGGATGTGCTTAAAAAGCTTCTAAAAAGAAAAGAAAACAAAAAGAAGAAAAATGGATAAAAGAAATGAGAGTCATGCAGGAAAATTATGAAAAAATTGACCATAGAAGACAATATTGTTAAAAGTAATGTTGATCAATTGAAAAACAAATCAAATACTTTAAAAATTAAAATAGCCTACTGGAAAAGGAATATAACTTATCAAAAAATAAAATTTATTAATTGTAAAAAGAATTTATTCATCAAAAAGTAAAACTGACCAAATTGAAATGGTTTTAACTAATCAAAAATAAAATAAAACTAAGTACAAAATAAATGCTATTCATCTAAAAGCAAAATTAACAAACAAGAAAAGGAAAACAAATGATCTAAAAGTAAATTAAGCAACTGAAAAAGGCAATGAAAAAGCTAACTGAAGGAAATAAAATACTAACAATTAGCATTTTAAAAAATGGAAATTAATGATTCTATGATGATTCCATCAAAGAAAACCTAAACACTGAAAAAATAGAAGAAAATTTAAAGCACATCTTAGGTAAATAACTGATACAGCAGAGATAAATTATGAATTATAAGTCTATCAGAAAGTCTCAATAAAAAATATTCCTGGACAATATCATTCAGGAAATTTGATCATGGAAAATTACTCTAATATCCTAGAACAAGAAGATAATAAAGTCCTTGAAGGAGTACAGCAATCATTCCCATAAAGATATGCCTAAATAAAATCTCCAATAAAATCTCAGCCAAATTTCAGAATTCTCACCTAAAGGAGAATATACTGCAAATTGTCAAAAAAAGAAGCAGTTTAAAGCCCAGGAAGTCATTGTCAGGATTATATAGGAATTATCATCTTCACCATTAAAAGATCAGAGAGTCTGGAATCTTATATCCCAGAGGGGAAAGGAGCTTGGATTCCAATCAAGAATCAACTATCTTGCAGTCAGATTTTTTTTGGAGAAAAGATGGATTTTCAATGAAATAAAGGTCTTTCAAACTTACCTGATAAAAAGAATTGAACTGAGCAAAAAATTTGATCTTCAAATTACAAAACTCAAAAGATTTGTAAAAAGGTCTATGTCCCTAAACATTAAAAAAATCATAGTAACTCTTGAGAACTGTATTTCTTAGGACAATGGAAAGGAGCATACTTAGAAAGAGAGGGTGAGTAGTAATTGATTATGTTGTGATAAAACTTCTAACTTTTGAAGATTGTATTTCTTTTGAGACAGTTAAAGTCAGAGTACTTGGGTATGAATCAAATATAATTTGAGGATACTTATGGGTCTTAAGAATTGTATTTCTATTGGTATAATGGAAGGGAGGGTACTTGGACATATGTTGCTATGATGTGATTATGATGTGGAGAATCTTATAAATTAATCAAGCAATCCTCAAAAATTTATTTTTATCAAGTCAGATAAAAGGAGTATATATATATATATATATATGTATATATATATATATATATATATACACATATAAAGACTTTAGGTTTTTTTTTAGGGTTTTGTTTTGTTTTGTAAAGCAATGGGGTTAACTGACTTGTCTAGGGTCACACAGCTAGGTAATTATTAAGTGTCTAAGGCCACATTTGAACTCAGGTACTCCTGACTGCAGGGCCAGTTGCTCTATCCACTGTGCCACCTAGGCACCCCAAAAGGAGCATATTTTGATAGAGGTTGTGAGTACAGAACATGTTGAAAAGAATTGAAACATGAAGAAAGGATTATCCTGAGGAAAAGAAGGCATTATAGGATAAATACTACCACAAAAATGAAGCACAATGGAATTATACTAAGAGGATAGGGGTGTGAGCACTGAGTAAATCTTCCTCCCAATAGATTTGAATGAAAGAGCAAATAACCTACATACCCAATTGGGTTCACATATTTATCCTACCCTAGAGAGAACAAGGGGGGGAGGGGAATAAAGGGGAAAGTGAGGTTGATAAAAGGGAAGAGAAAAGAAAAAAGTTAAAATAAAGTTAAAGTTGAAGTAAAGTTCATGGCCCAAAGAAGGGAGAGCTTAGTAAGAGAGGCAACAGTTGGAAGCAAACCATTGTTGAGGAGGGAAAAAATGAAAGATCAGGGAGAAGTACAAATATGGGGGGAAAGGATGGAGTGAAATAGAGAATTATTCATCCTAACTGTGAATATGAATGTGATTAACTGCCTCATAAAAAAGAAACAGAGAGCAGAGTGAACTAAAAAAAACATAATACTATATGTTGTTTACCAAAAAAACAAACTTTTGAAGTAGAGAAATATATTTAGAGTTAAGGGAAAAGGCTTGAGCAGATTTTGTTGTACTTCAGTGAAAATTAAAAAAGCAAGGTAGCAGTCCTGATCTCAGACAATGAAAGCAAAAATTAATCTAATTATAATGGATGAGGAAGAGAAAAGATATTGTAAGACTAATCTTAACAAATAGTTACATTTGTGTAATTTTGTGACATATTCCTTATAATGAACAACATTAGGGCAATGGCATGGAAAGACATGCATGAAATAATGCATGAAATGATGAGTGAAATGAGCAGCATCGACCTGGAGAATATTCTCCATATCATCTGCAATAATATGACATGATCAACTAAGATGGATACCACAGCATTTCAGTGAGGAAGAACAATCCTGAGAGAATTGTTATGGAAATATCATCCACATTCAGAGAAAAAAAAAACTATAGAATCTGAACACAAAACAAGTCTTAATATATTCACTTTTTAAACCTTCTTTTATGCTTTTTTTCTCTCAATATTATTCTTAGTTCTAATTCTTTCTCAATATGTCTAATATTAAAATATTTTAAACATATTTTTATAGCCTATATCAGATTTTTCACTGACATAGGGAGCTGAAGGGAAGAGGGGGTAATAGAAAAAAAGCAAAAGCTTATAAAAGGATGAATGCTGAAATTTTTCTTTGCAAGTAACTTAAAAAATAAAATTAAAGAATTAAATAAAGCAAAAATAATCAAATAAGAGAAGTAGGAAAAATCATGGAAAGAAATGAGAACAATAAAGGACAATAATGAAGAAAAAAGTAAAAAGAAAGTTTGTTAAAAGAAAAATTTTTTTTAAATTGAAAAAGATGTACTAAAATTAACTGAAGCAAAAATCACTCCTTAAAAATTTCATAAACAGAAATAGTATTAGACAAATAGATAAGGTGGTATACAAAAATCTCACTAAAAAAATAATTCCTTAGAATATAGAGTTTGATGAGTGAAAACTAATGACTCTATGAAATATTAAGAAATAATAACCCTGGGGCAGCAAGGTGGAGCAGTGGATAGAGCAATGACCTAGGAGTCAGGAGTACCTGGGTTCAAATCCGGTCTCAGACACTTAATAATTACCTAGCTGTATGGCCTTGGGCAAGCCACTTAACCCCATTTACCTTGTAAAAAAACTAAAAAAAAAAAGAAATAATAACTCAATATCAAAATAAAGGAAAAATAGTAGAAAATATGAAATATCTCATTGAAAACAGGTTCAGCCTCTGCAAATTGTTTGTTCCCAACCTAGTCCTATCTTTTCCCCCAGTATTCCCAGGGCATACTTTGACTGGGTTTGGGACCCTCACTGCTAGCCTGCTATCTAGCTACCAGGCCATGTGCTGCTGTCTACCAGCCAGGACCTGGCATACAATATGTCTAAAGCTTCCTGCTGTCTTTTCTGCTTTTCTGTCTAACTGGACTTTGCTTCCTCTTTTCCCCAAAGAAACAGCACTTCACTGAATATCTTCTACATTGTCTATAGTTGAAAACTTTTCTTTTAATTTTCTCTCTCTCTCTCTCTCTCTCTCTCTCTCTCTCTCTCTCATCTGTAACTTTAATGTCAATGGTGAGACTTCATGTGATGCTGTTTAGGGAAAACTTCTGTGAACATACCAGCTTCACACTGCCATCTGGCACCACCCAAGATATTGTCTAAAATTAATTTTAGACCTGTTGCTTTTTTTAAGACCTGTTGAATTGCATAGACAATATCTTGGCCAAAGGGAGAAGGCCTCAATCAAGGTCACAGACACTTGAGGGAAAGCAACCAACACCTCATACTGGCCAGCCAGAGAATCTGCACTCAGTGAGTAAAGCTTTTAGTGAATCCCAAGCCCCTGTGAACCAGCCCCTTCCCAACTCAAGGTCTTAGCAAAGTGAAGAAGGGTCAGTGGAAAAGTAGATCCATAGAAAAATTCTTGGAAGGGAAAGACCCTAACTCAGAAAGAACTGGAACCTCTGAGGAAAATGTGATCTGGTCTTCAGCACAGAAATACTTCCCCTTGAAGAAATAAGGAAGGAGCTTAAAAATCATCTGGAAAATTTGGGAGAGACAATTAATACCTTACAATAAGAAAACAAAACCTTAGAAAGTACAATTGGACAATTACAAAAGGAGAATAAATCTCTCAGATCATCAATTGGACAATTATAAAATGAGAATAATTCTCTCAGATCCTCAATTGGGGAAATACAAAAAGAAAATAATTCTCTCAAAACCTCAATTGGTCAAATGGGAAAGTTCTTTCAAAAGCAGAATTAACTAATTGGAAAAGGAGTTGCAAAAGTTTAATGAAGAAAACTCTGCCCCCCCAAAAAGAATGGAGTCTACAGAAACTAATTACTCTATGAGACAGAAAGAGTCAAACAAAACCAAAAAAAACAGAAAAATAGAAGACAATGTAAAATACCTCATCAACAAAATCACTAATGTCAAGAATAGATCAAGGAACCTGAAAATTATAGGACTTCCTGAAAACATTGAAGAGAAAAAAAGCCTGGACTTAATATTACAGGATCTAGTGATGGAATAGTGCCCTGATATCATGGAATCAGAGGTGGAAAGTAGTTATTGAAAGAGTACATTGATTCCCACCAGAAAAAATCCTAAAATGAAAACACCAAGGAATGTTGTGGCCACATTCCAGAACTATAAAATAAAAGTGAAATACCTGAAAGCAGCCAGAAAGAAACAATTTAAATATCAAGGAGCCACAGTAAGGATCATGGATGACCTGGATGCATCAACATTAAGGGATTGAAGGGGCTGTAACGAGATATTTCGAAGAGCAAGGGAGCTTGGAATGCAGCCAAGAATCAACTTTCCTGCAAAGCTGTGCCTTCTCTTCCAAAGAAAAAAGATGGACATTTAAAGAAATGGAAGAATTCCAAAAATTCCTGATGAAAAGACCAGAGCTAAACAGAAAATTTGGACATCAAACAAGAGGTACAAGAGACACATGAAAAGGTTAAAAAAGGGGGGGGTGGTAAAAGGAAAAAAAATGTGATCCAGTAAGTTGAAACTGGCTATATCCCAGCATGGGGAAAAAGATTCTCATAAATATTGAGAATTGTAACTCTAAAAGAGAGAATATACCTAGCCAGAAATGGAGGACATTCATAACCTATCTATGAGACTGCTATCTAAAGAGATGTAACTGGCTTTAAGCCCACTTGGGAGAAAGACTCTAATAACTCTCAGCAATTTTGACTCTATTTGCTAGAATATACCGAACTAGAAGGGATAGACACTCAGAATTTTCTGAGACTGAGATAGAATGATCAAAAAAAACACTACCTCCTTAAAAAGGGGGACAGGAAAGAGACAGGAGGATGATGGGGATTGAATCGGGTAAATCCCATTACACTAAGAGGTACAAAAAACCTATAGTAATACACGGGAAGAAGGGAGCAGATGAGAAACACCTGAATATTCTTCTCATCAGACTTGGCTTAAAGTCAACCTACACATAATCAGTTAACTTATAAAACATCTAACATTTCAATTATTAAAAGGGGAAAAAGGGAGGGCATATGGAGAAAGGCAAGGGGAGTGGGGGGGAAGGGGAAATAACAAAAGGAAGGGAAGGGAAAAGGGAAAAAGGGAAAGGGGAAAGAAAGGGGAGGGTGTGATATAGGAGGGCAAACATACTGAAGGGGGTGGTATTCAGAAACAATATACTAGGGAATATGGATAAAGGGGGGAAACGGGAAAATACAAAGAGAGGGAAGATAGAACGGAGGTCAAAAAAGAATTAGTAATCATAACTTTGAATGTAAATGGGATGAACTCTACCTTAAAACGTAAGCAAATAGTAGAGTGAATTAAAAACCAGAATCCTACAATATGCTGCTTACAAAAAACTCATTTGAAGCAGAGAGATACATATTCAGTAAAGGTAAAAGGGTGGAGCAAAGTAAATTTTGCTTCAGCTGAGGTAAAAAAGTAGGAGTAGCAATCTTTATCCCTAAAAAAGCAGCATCAAAAATACATAGCATTAAAAGAGATAAGGAAGGAAACTTTATTCTCCTAAAAGGTGCCATAGACAATAAAGTCATTTCAACCCTGAATATATATGAACCCAGTGGGACAGCACCCAAATTTTTAGAGGAGAACATGAAAGAACTACAGTAAGACATAGACAGCAAAACTCTGCTAGTGTCAGACCTCAACCTAGCTCTCTCAGATCTAGAAAAATCGAATCATAAAATAAACAAGAAAAAAGTTAAGTAGGTAAATAGATTGTTAGAAAAATTAAATATGGTAGACTTATGGAGAAAGCTAAACAGGGATAGAAAGGAATATACCTTTCTCTCTGCAGTACATGGAACTTATACAAAAACTGACCATGTACTAGGATGTGAAAACCTAATGATCAACTGCAGAAAGACAGAAGTAGTGAATACATCTTTCTCAGAACACAATGCAATAAAAGTCATATGCAATACTGGGCCAAGGAGATATGCATCCAGAACAAATTGGAAACTGAATAACCTAATTTTAAAAAATGAGTTGACCAAAAAGCAAATTATAGAAAGAATTAACTATTTTTATCCTAGATAATGATAATGAAACAACATACCGAAACCTATGGGATTCATTCACAGTGAATCCCAGGGGATATACTGTAGCTCTAAATACTTACATGAATAAATTGGAGAAATAGGAAATCAATGAAGTAAACATGCAAGTAAAAAACTTAGAGAAAGAACAAATCAAAGCTCTTCAATTAAGTACCAAATTAGAAATTCTAAAAATTAAAGGAGAAATTAATAAAAACAAAAGCAAAAAAACTATTGAATTAATAAATAAAACCAAAAGTTGGTGTTATGAAAAAACCAATTGATAAACTTCTTGTCAATTTGATTTAAAAAAAGAAAGAAGAAAACCAAATTGCTAATATCATAAATGAAAAAGATGAACTCAATTAAAAATTATTTTGCCCAACTCTATGCCAATAAATTTGATAATCTAAGTGAAATGGATGAATATTTACAAAATATAAGTTGCTCAGGTTAAATGAAGAAAAGATTAACTACCTAAACAACCCTATCTCAGAAAAAGAAATGAAACAAGCCATCATAGAACTCCCTAAAAAAAATCTCCAGGGCCTGATTGATTCACAAGTGAATTCTACCAAACATTTAAGGAAAAATTGGATGTAATTCTAAATAAACTCTTTGGAAAAATAGGGAAAGATGGAACTCTGCCTAACTCTTTCTATGAAACCAATATGGTGCTGTTACCTAAATGGGAAGAGTTAAAACAGAGAAAGAATATTATAGACCTATTTTCCTGATTAATATAGATGCAAAAAATTTTAAATAAAATCTTAGCAAAACAATTATAACAAGTTATCACTAGGATAGTACATTAGGATGAAGTAGGATTTATTATAGGAATCCAAGGTTCATTCAATATTAGGAAAATTGTTAGTATACTCAATTATATCAACAACACATATATCAGAAATCATATGATCATATCAATAGATGCTGAAAAAGCTTTTGACAAAATACAGCATCCATTCCTATTAAAAACACTTGAGAGTGTAGGAATAAATGGACTGTTCCTTAAAATAATTAGCAGTATCTGTCTGAAATCATCAACAAGCATTATATTCAATGGGGGAGAGGTTAGAGACATTCCCAATAGGATCGGGGGTGAAACAAGGGTGCCCATTATCACCACTACTATTCAATATTGTATTAGAAATTTTAGCCTCAGCAATAAGGGAAGAAAAAGAAATTGAAGGAATTAGAATTGGGAAGGAAGAGACAAAACTCTCACTCTTTGCAGATGACATGACGGCCTAACTAGAAAATTCCAAGAAATCGTCCAAAAAACTACTAGAAACAATTAGCAATTGTAGGAAAGTTGCAGGTTATAAAATAAACACTCATAAATTCTCAGCTTTTCTATATATGTCTAGCAAGATACAGTACGAAGATCTAGAAAGAGAAATCCCATTCAAAGTAACCTCAGACAATATAAAATACTTGGGAGTCTATTTGCCAAGACAGACTCAGAATCTTTTTGTAAACAATTGTAAAACACTTGTCACACAAATTAAATCAGATTTAAATAACTGGACAAATATCAACTGCTCATGGATAGGTAGAGCTAATATAATAAAAATGACAATTCTACCAAAACTAAACTATCTGTTTAGTGTCCTACCAATCAAAATTCCAAAAAATTACTTTAATGAGTTAGAAAAAATTATTGTAAGTAAATTCATATGGAGAAATAAAAAGTCAAGAATTGCCAAGAGCTTAATGAAAAAAAGTTCAAAAGAAGGTGGCTTAGCCCTACCTGATCTAAAATTATATTATAAAGCATCAGTCATCAAAATTGTTTGCTATTGGCTAAGAAATAGAGTGGTGGACCAGTGGAATAGATTAGGTGCAAAAGCAGGAAATGATTATCTTAGGCTGCTGTTTGATAAGTGCAAAGAGTCCACCCATTGGGATAAAAACTCCCTCTTTGATAAAAAGTGCTGGGATAATTGGAAGTTGGTATGCAGGAAAATTAGATTAGACCAACACCTAATACTCCTTACCAAGATAAGATCCAAATGGTTACAGGACTTAGACATTAACAACAAAACCATAAGTAAATTAGAAGATCATGGACTAGTTTACCTGTTAGATCTATGGAAAGGGGAGCAGTTTATGACTAAGGAAGAGATGGAGAACATCACCAAAATCCAATTAGATGATTTCTTTTACATTAAATTAAAAAACCTTTGCACAGATAAAACCACTGTAACCAAGATAAAAAGAAATGTAGTAAATTGGGAAAGTCTTTGTAACTAATGATTCTGACAAAGGACTCATTTCCAAAATATACAGAGAACTCAGTCATATTTTTAAAACAAAAAGCCATTCCCCAATTGACAAATGGTCAAAGGATATGTAAAGGCAATTTACAGATGAGGAGACCAAAGCAATTCGTAGCCATATGAAAAAATGCTCTAGATCATTAATTATTAGAGAAATGCAAATTAAAATTTCTCTGAGGTACCACCTCACACCTCTCAGATTGGCCAATATGACCAGAAAGGATAATGATCATTGTTGGAAGGGATTTGCATGAACTGATGCTGAGTGAGCTGAGCAGAACCAGAAAAATGCTGTATACCCTAACAGCAACGTGGGAGTGATGTTCAAACTTGAAGAACTTGCTCATTCCATCAGTTCAACAATTGGGAGCAATTTTGGGTTGTTTCCAAAGGAGAGTACCATTTGTATCCAGATAAGGAGATGTGGAGTTTGAACAAAGTTCGAAGACTATCCCATGCAATTTAGAAAAACACAGATATCTTATTGTCTGATCTCTAAGGATACCATTTGTCTCTTACCACACCCAATTTTGATCAAGGTACAACCTGGAAACAAAGTAAAGACTGACAGATTGCTTTCTATGGGGGGTGGGGAGGGAAGTAAGATTGGGGTAAAATTGTAAAACTCAAATAATATCTTTAATAAGAATTAATTAAAAAAAGAATACATCAATGCCCTCCAGAAAGGGAACCCACAGTGAAACAGCAAGTAATATTGTGGCCATGTTACAGAACTATTAGATCAAAGAGAAAATCATGCAAGCAGCCAGAAAGGAACAATTTAGATACAAGAAGCCACAATAAGGATTACAGAGCACCTAACTTCATCAACATTAAGGGATCAAATAAACCAGAATGCAATATTCTTAAAAGCAAGGGAGTTTGTAATACAACCAAGAATTCATGATCAGTCAAGACTGAGCTTGTCTTTCAGCGGGAAAGATGGAGATTTATTGAAATAGGAGACTTCCAACCCTTCCTGATAAAAAAGACCAGAGCTTAATAGAATATTTGGACTTCAAACAGGAGACATAAGAGATACAGGAAAAGACAAAAAATGGGAGGATAAAGAAAAAAATAACTGAAATCCAATATGATGAAATTGTCTATATCCCTACCTAAGAGCTAGACTTTCATAACTCCTGAGAATCGCAATTCTATTAAAGAGTGATCAACAACTCATGACCTTCCTGTAACTCAGAATGATTTAGAGACAATTCCTCCTTAAAATGGGGGACAGTAAAGAGATGAGAGAATGGAGGGGATTGAATGGAAGAAATCTCATTGCATTAAGAGGTACAATGGAACTATGTTAATAAAGGGGAAGAAGGGAGGAGGTAAGAACCACTTAAATCTTACTCTTATCAGATTTCACTTAAATTTAACATGCATACACCCAGTTAACTTAAGAAAACTATATTACCTTTCAAATATTAAAAATGGAAAGGGGGAAGGGGGATGAAAATGGGAACTAACACAAGAAGAAGGGTCAAAGGAAAAGGGAAAAGAAAGAAGATGGTGTTACATATGGGGGGGCAAGCAAACATACTGAAGGAGGTAGTAATCAGAAACAAAATACTTATAATATGGTTAAAGTGAAAAAGGGGGGAAATGCAAATAGAAGGAAGATAGCATGGAGGAAAATAAAGAGTTAAAAAGTATAACTTTGATTGTGAATGGTATTAAGTGTAACTTAAAATGTAAGAGAATAGTGGAGTGGATTAAAAACTAGAATACTCTATAATTTAACTCTCATCACATTAACTTTACATCAATGAATGCTATAGAAGCAATGTAAAAACTAACAGACTGCCTTCTGTGGGGGAGGGAAGCAAGATTTGGGGAAAAATTAAAAAAAATTCAAAAAGAAATAAAACCTTTCTTGAATAAAAAATTAGAATTTTTTAATATGCTGTTTACAAAAAACTCATTTGAAGCACAGATACATATATATATAAACATAAAAAGTTAAAGCAAAATATATTTTGCTTCAGCTGAAGTGAAAAAAAGTAGAAAACCTTGTCTCAGACAAAGCAGCTGCAAAAATAGATCTCATGAAAAGATAAAAGGAAGGAAAGTATATCCTCTGAAAAAATACCATAGACAAATTAAAGCTTCTCTGAGGTACAACCTCATGCCCCTCAGATTGACCAATATGTCCAGAAAGGATAATGATCATTGTTGGAAGGGTTGTGGGAAATCTGGGACACTATTACACTGTTGGTGGAGCTGTGAACTCATCTAACCTTACCTTTCTGGAGAGCTATTTGGAACTACTCCCAAAGGGCAACAAAAATGTGCATACCCAGCAATACCACTACTGGGTCTATATCCTGAAGAGATGAAGAAAAAGGGGAAAAACATCACTTGTACAAAAATATTTATAGCAGCCCTGTTTGTGGTGGCAAAGAACTGGAAATCAAGTAAATGTCTTACAATTTGGGGAATGGCTTAGGAAAGTGTGGTATATGTATGTCATGGAACACTATTGTCTATTAGAAACCAGGAGGGACGGGATTTCAGGGAAGCCTGGAGGGATTTGCATGAACTGACTGAGTGAGATGAGCAGAACCAGAAAAACACTGTACACCCTAACAGTAACATGAGAGTGGTGATCAACCTTGAAGGAATAGCTCATTCCATCAGTGAAACAATCAGAAACAATTTTGGGCTGTCTCCAAAGGAGAGTGCCATCTGTATCCAGATAAGGAGATGTGGAGTTTGAACAAAGTTCAAGGACTATTCTCTTTAATTTAGAAAAAAAAAAACAGATTATCTTATTTTCTGATCTTGTTACCTCTTCGACTTCTTGTCTCTTCTTTAAAGATATGATTTCTCTCTCATCACACTCAATTTGGATCAATGTGCAACATGGAAACAAATTAAAGACTGATAGATTGCTTTCCATGGGGGGTAGGGTGGGGGAGGGAAGTAAGATTGGGGGCAAAATTCTAAAACTCAAATAATATCTTTAATAAAAATAAATTTAAAAATATTAAAAAGATAACATAGACAAAATTAAATTTAATACTAAATGGGTATGTACCAAATGGTATACATCCAAATTCTTAGAGGAGAAGTTGATGAAGTTACATGTAGACATAGACAGCAAAACTCTACTAATGGGCGAACTGAACCTGGACTTTTGGAAGAAATTAAATGGGGAATTAAAAGAAAATAAAAATTTTTTTCAGCAGTACAGGGTATTTACACAAAAATTGACTATGTACTAGGACATCTAAACCTTGTAACAAATTGCAGAAAGTGAGAAATAGTAAATACATCTTTCCCAGATCATAATGCAATAAAAAAAAATCACATGCAATAATGGGCCAAGGAGAAATAGACCTAAAGTTAATTGGAAGCAAATTAATCTCATTATAAAGAATGATTGGATCAAACAACAAATTGGAAAGAATTGTTTCATCCTGGATAATGACAATAATGGAACAACATATTAAATCGTATGGGACCCAACCAAGGCAACTCTCAGGGTATATATTATATCCTCAAATGTTTACATGAATAAATTAGAGAAAGAGTAAATCAATGAACTAAATATGCAAATAAAATAATTAGAGAGAGAACAAATTAAATACTCCCAATTAAATACAAAATGAGAAATCCTAAAAATTAAAGGAGAAATTAATAAAATTGAAATCACGATAGCTATTGAATCATAAAAGCAAGAATTGGTTTCATGAAAAACTAATAAAATTTATAAACCTCTGTTTAATTTGATTAAAAATGAAAGAAGAAAACCAAATTGCTAGTATCATAATTGAAAAAGGTATACTCACCACCAATGAAGAGGAAATTAGAGTATTAATTCAGAATTATTTGTCCAACTGTATGCCAATAAATGTGTTAATCTAAGTTAAATGGACTGATATTTACAAAATTATAAGTTGCCCAGAAAAAATGGAGAGGAAATCAAGTATGTAAATAACACTATCTCAGAAAAAGTGATTCAACAGACCATTATTGAACTACATAAGAAAAAATTTCAAGGGCCAAATGGATTCCCAAATGAATTCTATCAAATATTTAATGAACAATCGGTTCCAATTTTATATGAAATCTTTGGAAAAATAAGTGAAGAGAACTCTGCATAACTCTTTTTATGATACCAATATGCTTCTGAGATCTAAACCAGGAAGAAATAAAACAGAGAAATGAAATGTTAGACCTATCTCCCTGAAGCAAATAGCAAAAAAGATTAAATAAAATATTATAAAATGATTCAAACATGTTATCACTAGGATAATTCATTATGACAAAGTAGGATTTACCCCAGGAATAGGGTTGGTTCAATATTAGGAAAACTGGCAGTATAATTAATTATATCAATGTCAAACCTATCAGAAATCATATGATTATATCAACAGATGCAGAAAAAGCTTTTGAAAAAATACAGCACCCATTCCTCCTAAAACACTAGAGAATGTAGGAATAATAAGCAATATCTTTCCAAAACCATCAACAAGCATTATATGCAATGGGGAGAGGCCAGATTCATTCCCAATAAGATCAGGGGTGAAACAAGGATGTCCATTATCACCACTACTATTCAATATTGTATTAGAAATGTTAGCTTCAACAATAAGAGAAGAAAAAGAAATTGAAGGAATTAGAATTGGGAAGGAACAGACAAAGCTCTCATTCATTGCAGGTGACATTACTGTATACCTAGAGAATCCCAAGAAATCATCCATAGCCTACTAGAAATGATTAGGAAGTTTAGCAGTTGCAGGATATAAAATAAATCATCATAAATCTTCAACATTCTTCAACATTTCTATATTTGACTAAGAAGATACAGCAGAAGAGCAAGAAAGAGAAATCCCATTCAAAGTAACTTCAGACAATATAAAATACTTGGAAGTATAACTGCCAAAGTAGATTCAGAAAATTTTTGAAAACAATTACAAAACACTTCTCATACAAATAATATCACTTTTAAATAACTGGGCAAATATCAATTAATGAGTTAATAAAATAAAAATGGCAATTCTGCCAAAATTAAACTCTTTATTTAGTGTCCTAGCAATGAAAATTCAAAAAAGTACTTTAATGAGTTAGAAAAAAATTTAAGTAAATTAATATAGAAAAATAAAAAGTCAAGAATTTTGAGGGATTTAATTTTTTTAAAAAGTGCAAAGGAATGTGGCTTAGCCATAGCATATTTAAAATTATATATTGTTTTCCTTTTAAAGATTTTATTTATTTTGAGTTTTACAATTTTTCCCCTACCCAGCACAGAAGGCAGTTTGACAGTCTTTACGTTGTTTCGATGGTATACATTTAGTCAAATTGAATGTGATCAGAGAGAAATCTAATCCTTAAAGAATAAAAATAAAGTATAAGAGATATCAAGATTATATTATAAGATGCCAGGTTTTTTTTCCCTAAGTTAAAGGTAATAGGGGTGGCTAGGTGGCACAGTGTATAGAGCAATGGCCCTGGAGTTAGGAGTACCTGAGTTCAAACCTGGTCTCAGACATTTCATAATTACCTAGCTGTGTGGCCTTGGGCAAGCCACTTAACCCCATTGCCTTGCAAAAAAAACCTAAAAAAAATTAAAAAAATAAATTAAAGATAATAGTGCTTTGTCTTTGTTCAAACTCCACAATTCTTCCTTTGGATGGTATTCTCCATCACAGATACCTCAAATTTGTTGCTTATTGTTGCACTAATAGAATGAGCAAGTCCATCAAGGTTGCTCATCACCCCCATGTTGCTGTTAAGGTGTACAATGTTTCTCTGTTTCTGCTCATCTTGCTCACCATCAGTTGCTGAAAATCCTTCCAGCCTTTCCTGAATTCCCATCCCTACAGGTTTTTAATAGAATCATAGTATTCCATGTCATACATATGCCACAGTTGCTTCAGTCATTCTCCAATTGAAGGACATTTACTTGATTTCCAATTCTTTGTCCCCACAAACAGGACTGCTGTGAATATTTTTTAACATTTGTTGTTTTTACCATTTTCATCATCTCTTCAGGGTGGACCCAGTATTGGTATTGCTGTATCAAATTGTATGTTCATTTTTGTTGCCCTTTGGGTGTAATTCTTAACTTCTATCCAGAAAGTTTGGATGAGTTCACAGCTCCACCAACAATGTATTAGTGTCCCAGATTTCCCATATCACTTCTAACATTGATCAATGTCATTTCTGGTCATATTGGCCAGTCTGAGAGTTGAGAGGTGGTACCTTAGAGATGTTTTAATTTGCATTTCTCTAATAAGTAATGATTTAGAGCAATTTTCATGTGATTATGAATCGCTTTTATTTCATCAGCTGTAAATTGCCTTTGCATATGCATTGATCATTTGTCAATTGGGGAATGGCTTGTTTTTGTTAAAAATTTGACTCAGTTCTCTGTATATTTTAGAAATAATCCTTTGTCAGAAATACTAGTTGTAAATATTGTTTTCCAGTTTACTACATTTCTTTTACTCTTGGTTACAGTGGTTTTATCTGTGCAAAAGCTTTTTAATTTAATGTAATCAAAATCATCTAGTTTATTTTTAGCTTTGTTCTCCATTTCTTACTTGGTCATAAGCTGCTTCCCTGTCCACAGATCTGATAGGTAAACTACTCCTTGATCTTCTAGTTTGTTTATAATACTGTTTTTTAGGACTAAATCCTGTATCTATTTAGATCTTATCTTGGTATAAGTGTGAGGTGTTGGTCTAATCTAAGTTTCTTCTATACTAACTTCCAATTTTCCCAACATATTGTTGAAGAGAGAATTTTAATCCCAATAAATGGACTCTTTGGGTTTATCAGACAGCAGATTACTATAATCATTTCCTGCTATTGTACCTAGTCTATTTCACTGGTCCACCACTCTTATTTTTTAGCCAATAGCAGCCAGTTTTGATGACTTATGATTTATAATATAGTTTTAGATCAGATAGGGCTAAGCCACTCTTTTGCATTTTTTTTTCATTAAATCCCTGGAAATCCTTGACTTTTTATTTCTCCATATGAATTTACTTACAACTTTTTCTAACTCATTAAAGTATTTTTTTTGGAATTTTGATTGGTAGGGCACTAAACAGGTAGTTTACTTTTGGTAGAATTTTCATTTTTATTATATTAGCTCAACTGATTCATGACCGTGCGATGCTTGTCTAGTTTTGTAAATCTAATTTAATTTGTGTGAGAAGTATTTTTAAATTTTTTTTCAAAAGGTTCTGAGTGTGTCTTGTCAAATAAACTCCCAGGTATTTTATATTGTCTGAGGGTACCTTGAATAGGATTTCTCTTTCTAGCTCTTCCTTCTCTATCTTGCTCATCATATATAGAAAAATTTAAGATTTATGAGGCTTTATTTTATATCCTGCAACTTTGATAAAAATACTAATTTTTGCAGTAGTTTTTAGGTGATTTTTTGGGATTCTCTAGGCATGACATTATGTCATCTGCAAAGAGTGAGAGTTTTGTCTCTTCCTTCCCAATTCTAATCACTTCAATTTCTTTTTCTTCGATTATTTTTGAAGCTAACATTTCTGATACAATATGGAATAGTAAGGGTAGTAATGGGCATCCTTGTTTCACCCCTGATCATACTGGGAATTCATCTAACCCATCCCAGGTTGAATATGATGCTTTCTGATGGCTTCAGATTGATACTGTTTATTATTCTATGGAATAGTTCATTTATTCCGAGACTCTCTAGTGTTTTTAATAAGAGTGGGTGTTGTATTTTGTCAAAAGTTTTTTTCTGCATCTATTGATATAATCATATGATTTCTCATAGGTTTTTTATTGATATAATTAATTATACTAACAGTTTTCCTAATATTGAACCAAACCTGCATTCCTGGGATAAATCCTGCTTAGTAATAATGTATTATCCTAGTGGTAACTTGTAATCATTTTGTTAAGATTTCATTTAGGGTTTTTGCATCTATATTCATCAGGGAGATAGGTCTATAATTTTCTTTTTCTGTTTTAATTCTTCCTGGTTTAGCTATCAGCACCATATTGGTATCATAGAAAGAATTAGGCAGAGTTCTGTCTGCACCTATTTTTCCAAAGAGTTTATATAGAATTGGAACTGATTATTCCTTATATTTTGTATAAAATTCACCTGTGAATCCATCTGACCATGGAAATATTGGCTTTTTGAATATCTACTTCTGAGATAGGGTTATTTAGGTATTTAATTTCCTCTTCATTTAACCTGGACAACTTATATTTTTGTAATTATTTTTCCATTTCACTTAGATTGTCAAATTTATTGGTTTGGAGTTGGGTAATATAATTCCAAATTAGTACGTTAATTTCCTCCTTATTGGTGATGAGTTCACCTTTTTCGTTTATGATACTAGCAATTTGGTTTCCTTCTTTCTTTTTTTAAATCAAATTGACCAGAGTTTTATCAATTTTATTGTTTTTTTTTATAAAACCCAACTCTTGGTTTTATTTATTTGTTCAACAGTTTTTTAGCTTTCAATTATAGTAATTTCTCCTTTAATTTTTAGAATTTCTAAATTTGTATTTAAGTGGGGGCTATTAAATTTGTTCTTTCTCTAATATTTTTAGCTGCATGGCTTGTTCATTGATTTACTCTTTCTCTAATTTATTCATGTAAACATTTAAGGGTATATTATATCCCCTGACAGCAGTTTTGAACGAATCACTTAGGTTTTGATATGTTGTTTCATTATTGTCATTAACTAGGAAGAAATAATTAATCTTT
This sequence comes from Macrotis lagotis, assembly GCF_037893015.1. Taxonomy (NCBI): domain Eukaryota; kingdom Metazoa; phylum Chordata; class Mammalia; order Peramelemorphia; family Peramelidae; genus Macrotis; species Macrotis lagotis. Next base: position 181,872,184 of record NC_133666.1, read on the forward strand.
CTATAATTTTTTGATCCACTCATTTTTAAAAAATAAGTTTATTGAGTTTGCAATTAGTTTTGCATCTATATCTCCCTGGCCCAATATTGCATATGATTTCATTTCATTATGATCTGATAAAGATGCTTTCAGTATTTCTGCCTTTCTGCAATTGATCATTACATTTTATGCCCTATTACATTGTCAATTTTTGTGTATGTGCCATGTACTGCAGAAAAAAGTATTTTCCTTTCTAACCCCTTCAATTTCCTCCATAAATCTATCATATCTAGATTTTCTAACACTCTATTTACCTCCTTCACTTCTTTCTTTTTTATTTTATGATCTGATTTATCTAGATCTGAGAGCAAGTGTTTGAGGTCTCCCACAAGTAGAGTTTTGCTGTCTATGTCTACCTGTAGTTTTTGCAGCTTCTCCTCTGAGAATTTATATGCTGTCTCTTTGGGTGCATTCATATTCAGTACTGAAATCACTTTATTTTCTATGATAGCTTTAGGAGGATATAGTTTCCTTCCTTATCTCTTCTAATGCTATTTATTTTTTCAGCTGCTTTGTCTGAGATAAGGCTACCGCTGCTTTTTTCACTGCAGTTGAAGCAAAATATATTTTGTTCCAACCTTTTACCTTTACTCTATGTATATCTCTCCACTTCAAATGAGTTTGTAGGCAACATATTATGGGATTCTGGTATTTAATCTACTCTGCTATTTGCTTGCTTTTTAAGGGAGAGTTCATCCCATTCACATTCACATTCAGTATTACAATTACTAACTCTTTATTTCTCCCCATGCTATCTTACCTCTGATTTTATTTTCTCCCTTTTCCACATTATCTATATTCCCCAGTTCTGAATACCACCCTTTCAGTGCCTTTGCCCTCCTATATCCACCCTTCCCCTTTTATTCCCCTTTCCCTTTTTTTCCCCTTTTCCCTTCCCTTCCTTTTGTTAGTTCCCAGTTTTTTCCTCCTCCTCCATTTATCCACCCCCCTTCCCCTTTTCCCCTTTTAATACATGAAAGGTTAGGTTTTTTTAGTTAACTGACAATGTGTGTAAGTTGACTTTAAATCAAGTCTCATGAGAAGAAGATTCAGGCGTTTCTCATCTCCTCCCTTCTTCCCCTTTATTACCATAGGTATTTTGTACCTCTTAGTGTATAGGGATTTACCTTATTCAATTCCCTCCCTCCTCCCTTTTCCTTCCAGTCCCCCTTTCTTAAGCAGGTAGTGTTTTTTTTAAATCGTACTATCTGAGTCATAGAAAATTCTGAGTATTTGTCCCTTCTAAATACGTACATTCTATCTATTGGAGTTACAATTTTTGAAAGTTATTAGAGTCTTTCTCCCAAATAGGGTTATAGCCAGTTTTATCCCATTTGGATAGTAGCCTCATGGATAAATCATGAGCATCCATCACTTCTGGTTATATTCTCTCTGATAGAGTTGCAGTTCTCAAGAGTTGTGAGAATCTTTTCCCCATGCTGAGATATAGCCAGTTTCAAGTTATTGGATAGCAGGGGTTTTTTTCCCTTTAACCACCCTTTTTAACCCTTTCATGTGTCTCTTGAAGCTCCTGTTAATGTCCAAATTTTCTATTTACCTCTTCTCTTTTTACCATGAATATTTGGAATTCTTCCAGTGTGTTAAATGTCCATCTTTTCCCTGGGAAAAATAAGTATCAGCTTTGCAGGATAATGGATTCTTGGCTGCATTTCAAACTCCCTTGTTCTTCAGAATTTCTCTTCCCAGGCCCTTTGATCCCTTAATGCTGGTGCAGCCAGGTCCTGTGTAATCCTTACTGTTGCTCCTTGATATTTAAATTGTTTCCTTCTTGCTGCTTGAAGTATCTTCTATTTTATCTGATAGCTGTGGCATTTGGCCACAACATTCCTTGGTATTTTCATTTTAGGATATTTTTATGGAGGGGATCAATGAATTCTTTCAAAAACTACTTTGCCCTCTGGTTCCATGATATCAGGGCAATTTTCCATCACTAGATCCAGTAATAGTAAGTTCAGGCTTTTTTTCTATTCAATATTTTCAGGAAATCCAATAGTTCTCATGCTGCCCCTCCTCGAACTGTTCTCAAGGTCAGTGGTTTTGCTGCTGAGGTATTTTCCATTTTCTTCTATTTTTTCTACATTTTGATTTTGTTTAACAGGCTCTTCCTCTCTCATAAGTCATTTGTTTGCATAGATTCCAATCTTTTTTTAGGGTGGAGTTTTCTTCATTTACCTTTTGAAACTCCTTTTCCATTTTGTCAATTCTACTTTTGAAAGACTTACCATTTGACCATTTGAGTTCTTGAAAGTATTATTTTCTTTTTGCATTTGCCCAATTGAGGATCTGAGAGATTTAGTCTCATGCTGTATTTGACCAATTGTATTTTCCAATGATTTGGTTTCTTGTTGCAAAGTGTTAATTGTCTCTCCCAAATTTTCCAGTTGATTTTTAAACTACTTGCTTATTTCTTCAAGAATGTCTTTCCTGTGCTGGAGACCACATCATATTCTCCTCAGAAGTTCTATGTCTCATGGACTTCCGGGCCAAGTTGGCAGAGAGAAGACAGGCACAGTTCTAGTCCACTGACCTTTCCCCAGCTATCACATGAAACAAACCTCTTAAAAGAAATCTGACCCACAAAACCCAGAAAGAAAAGCCAGGAGAAAGAACATCAACCTCAGGATTTGTCTCCAGCAGTAGCATTGCACAAATTTTGGCAGGTGATTCTGGGCATGGAGTGTGGATCAGCGCTGGATCAGCCAGATTGGTGCCTGAATTGGAACCAGGGAGTCTGGGGGGCCAGAGAGAGGGACCTGCTGGATCAGCTGTGGGGCTGGACAGTACGGGCTTGAGTCAACTAGGGAGAAGAGGCGTGCTGACCCTCTGGAGCTTGCAAACAGGGCTGAGAGGAGAGTTCTGGTGCAGAAGAGAAGTGGACACCATCCCTGGGCTCCTCTGGTCTGAGGAACTGAGGTTATACCACCATTGCAGCTGAGACCTCTTCCCCAAACAGACAATAGCAGACTACTTCTACCTCAGGCACAGGTGTGTGAGCAGAAGAACCAGCCAAGCTGACAATATGGAGAGGAATGTCCTCACCCCAGGGTAAAGCCCACCATTGAATGAATGCAAAAGGATTTATTAGCTCTAATCCCTCCCTTCAAGCTAAGGGAGAATGCCTCAATCAAGGTCACAGACACTCCAGAGAAAGTAATCAGCACCTCCTACTGGTCAGCCAAAGAAATTGCACTCAGTGAGTAAAGCTTCTAGTGATCCCAAACCCCTGTGAACCAGCCCCTCCCCAACTCAAGGTCTTAGCAAAATGAAGAAGGGTCAACGGAAAGCTTGGTCCATAGAAAAATTCTTGGAAGGGAAAGACCCTAACTCAGATAGACCTAGAACCTCTGAGGAGAATACAATCTGGTCTTCAGCACACAAAGACTTCCTTGAAGAAATAAGGAAGGAGTTTAAAAATCAACTGGAAAATTTGAGAGAGACAATTAATACCTTGCAGCAAGAAAACAAATCCTTAGAAAATACAATTAGACCAATATAAAATGAGAACAAATCTATCAGATCATGAATTGGACAAATGCAAAAGAGAAAATAATTCTCTCAGAACCTCAATTGGTTAAATGGACAGCTCTTTCAAAAACAGAATTGACCAATTGGAAAAGTGGTTGCAAAAGGTTAATGAAGAAAACTCCTCTCTAAAAAAAAAATGGAGTCTGCAGAAACTAATGACCCCATGAGACAGGGAGAGCCAATTATACAAAATCAAAAAAATAGAACAAATAGAAGAAAATGTACAATACCTCATCAGTAAAACCACTAACCTCAAGAATAGGTCAAGGAGGAGCAACCTGAAAATTATTGGACTTCCTGAAAACTTTGAAAAGAAAAAGTCTGGATTTAATATTATAGGATCTAGTGACAAAAAGTGCCCTGATATCATGGAACCAGAGGGTAAAGTAGTTATTTAAAGAATACATTGATGCCCTCCAGAAAAAGATCCTAAAATGAAAACACCAAGGAATGTTGTGGCCACATTCCAGAACTATCAGATAAAAGAGAAAATTCCTCAAGCAGCCAGAAAGAAACAATTTAAATATCAAGGATACACAGTAAGGATTACACAGGGCCTGGCTGCATCAACATTGAGGGAACTAATGGCCTGGAAGGAGATATTTTCTAAGAGCAAGGAAACTTGGAATGCAGGCAAGAATCCACTATCCAGCAATGCTGAACATTCTCTTCCAGGGAAAAAGATGGTCATTTAATGAAATGAAAGAATTACAAAAAACCCTGATGAAAATTCCAGACCTAAATAGAAAATTTGGACATCAAACAGGAGGTTCAAGAGACACATGAAAAGGTAAAAAATGAAGAGGGGTCAGTAAAAGAAAAAAAAAACCTGCTATCCAATATGTTGAAACTGGCTATATTCCAGCATGGGGAATAAGATTCTCACAAATCTTGAGAATTGTAACTCTAAAAGAGAGAATATACCTAGCCAGAAGTGATGGACATTCATGACCTATCCAAAATACTGCTATCCAATGAGATGTAACTGCCTTTAACCATACTTTGGAGAAAGACTCTAATAACTCAAGAATTTTAACTCTATTAGTTATAATGTATCTAGCTACAAGAGATAGATACTCAGAATTTTCTATGACACAAATTCCATGAACTAAAAATAACACTATCTCCTTTAAAAAGGGGGGACAGGGGGCGGCTAGGTGGTGAAGTGGATAAAGCACTAGCCCTGGAGTCAGGAGTACCTTTGTTCATATCTGGTCTCAGACACTTAATAATTACCTAGCTGTGTGGCCTTTGGCAAGCCACTTAACCCATTAGCCTTACAAAAAAAACTTAAACAACTAAAAACAGGGGTTGGGACAGGAATGAGACAAGAGGAGGGAGGGGATTTAATGGGGTAAATCTCATTACACTAAGAAGTACAAAATACCTATGGTAGTAGAGAGGAAGAAGGGAGGAAATGAGAAAAACCTGAAAATTCTTCTCATCAGACTTGGCTTAAAGTGAAGTTACACATACTTAGTTAACTTAAAAAAACATCTAACCTTTCATGTATTAAAAAGGGTAAAAGGGGAGGGGAGATGGAGAAAGGGAGGGGGAGTGGGGAATAAAGGGAACTAACAAAAGGAAGTGAAGGGAAAAGGGAAAGGGGAAAGAAAGGGTTGCTATCTCCTGTTTGCCCTCCTGGCAAACACATTGAAGGGGGGTGGTATTCAGAAACAAAATACTGGGGAATACAGATAAAGGGGGAGAAGGGGGAAAATACAAACAGAGGGAAGAATGAATGCATGGAGGGAAATAAAGAATTAGTAATCATAACTTTGAATGTGAATAGGATGAACGCTCCCTTAAAACATAATCAAATAGAAGAGTAGATTAAAAACGAAAATCCTACAATAAGCTGCTTACAAGCAACTCATTTGAATCAGAGAGATACATATAGAGCAAAGGTAAAAACTTGGAGCAAAATATATTTTGCTTCAGCTGAAGTAAAAAAAAAAGAGGGGTAGCAATCCTTATCTCAGACAAAGCAGCAGCAAAAATAGATAGCATTAAAAGAGATAGGGAAACAGATAAGGAAGGGAACTTTATCCTCCTAAAAGGTAACATAGACAATAAAGTTATTTCAATACTGAATATATATGTACCCAATGGAGCACCATCGAAATTCTTAGAGGAGAAGCTGAAAGAACTGCAGTAAGCCATAGATAGCAAAACTGTACTAGTGGGAGAACTCAACCTCCCTCTCTCAGATCTAGATAGATTGAATCAAAAAATAAACAGGAAAGAAGTTAAGGAGGTAAATAGATTGTTAGAAAAACTAGATATGGCAGACTTATGGAGGAAATTGAATGGGGATAGAAAGGAATATACCTTTTTCTCTTAAGAACATGGAACTTATACAAAAATTGACCATGTACTAGGACATAATAACCTAATGATCAGCTGTAGAAAGGCAGAAATAGTGAATACATCCTTCTCAGATGGCAATGCAATAAAAGTCATATGCAATATTGGCCCAAGGAGGTATACACCCAGAACCAATTGGAAACTGAATAACCTCATTTTAAAGAACCAGTGGACAAAAAACAAATTATAAAAAGAATTAACCATTTTATCCCAGATAATGATAATAATGAAACATCACACCAAAACCTATGGGATTCACTCAAAGCAGCTCTCAGGGATCATATTATAGCTATAAGTGCTTACTTGAATAAATTGGAGAAAGAGGAAATCAATGAACTAAACATGCAACTAAAAAAAATTAGAGAAAGAACAAATTAAAAATCCCCAATTAAATACCAAATTAGAAATTCTAAAAATTAAAGGAGAGGGGTGGCTAGGTGGTGTAGTGGATAAAGCACTGGCCTTGGAGTCAGGAGTACCTGGGTTCAAATCCAGTATCAGACACTTAATAATTACCTAGCTGTGTGGCCTTGGGCAAGCCACTTAACCCTATTTCCCTTGCAAAAACCTAAAATAAATTAAAGGAGAAATTAATAAAATGAAAAGCCAAAAAAACTGTTGAATTAATAAATAAAACCAAAAGTTGGTATTATGAAAAAACCAATAAAATTGATAAAACTCTGGTCAATTTGATTTAAAAACAGAAAGAAGAAAATCAAATTGCTAGTATCATAAATGAAAAAGGTGAACTCAACATCAATGAAGAGGAAATTAACGTAATAATCTGAAATTACTTTGCCCAACTCTATGACAATAAATTTGATAATTTAAGTGAAATAGATGACTATTTACAAAACTATAATTTTCCCAGTTTAAATGAAGAGGAGATTAAATACCTAATCAACCCTCTCTCAGAAAAAAGAAATTCAACAAGCCATCTTTGAATTCCCTAAGAAAAATTCTCCAGGGCCTGATGGATTCACAAGTGAAGTCTACCAAACATTTATGGAACAATTGCTTCCAATTCTATATTAAACTCTTTGGAAAAATAGGGAAATATGGAACTCTAAGTCTTTCTATAAAATTAATATGGTGCTGTTACCTAAACTAGTAAGAGTTAAAACAGAGAAAGAAAATTATAGACCTATCTCCCTTATGAATATAGATGCAAAAATCTTAAATAAAATCTTAGCAAAATGATTATAAGAAGTTATCACTAGGATAATACATTATGATCAAGTAGGATTTATCCCAGGAATTCAGGGTTGGTTCAATATTACGAAAACTGTTAGTATACTCAATTATATCAACAACAAACCTATCAGAAATTGTATAATCATATCAATAGATGATGAAAAAGCTTTTGACAAAATACAGCATCCATTCCTACTAAAAACACCAGAGAGTGTAGGAATAAATGGACTGTTCCTTAGAATAATTAGCAGTATCTATCTGAAACCATCAACAATTATGATATTCAATGGAGAGAGGGCTAGAAGTGTTCCAAATAAAATCAGGGGTGAAATAAGGGTGCCCATTATCACCATTACTATTCAATATTGTATTAGAAATGTTAGCTTCAGCAATTAGAGAAGAAAAAGAAATTGAAGAAATTAGAATTGGGAAGGAAGAGATAAAACTCTCACTCTTTACTGATGATATGATGGCCTCCCTAGAGAATACCAAGAAATCAACCAAAAAAACCTATTGGAAACAAACAGCAATTTTAGCAAAGTTTCAGGTTATAAAATAAACCCACATGAATCCTCAGCTTTTCTATATGTGTCTAACAAGATACAGCAGGAAGAGATAGAAAGAGAAATCCCATTCAAAGCAACCTCAGACAATGTAAAATATCTGAGAGTCTATTTGCAAAGACAGACTGAGAAACTTTTTGAAAATTTAAAAACACTTGTCACACAAATTAAATCAGATTTAAATAACTGGGCAAATATCAACTTCTCATGGATAGGTAGATCTAATAAAATAAAAATCACAATTCTACCAAAATTAAACTTCCTGTTTATTGCCCTACCACTCAAAATTCCAGAAAATTAGTTAGTTAGAAAAAATTGTAAGTAAATTCTAATGGAGAAATAAAAAGTCAAGAATTGCCAGGAGCTTAATGAAAAACAGTGCAAAAGAAGGGGCTTAGCCCTACCTGATCTAAAATTATATTATAAAGCATCAGTCATCAAAACTGTTTGCTATTGGCTAAGAAATAGAGTGGTGGACCAGTGGAATAGACTAGGTGTAAAAAGAGGAGATGATTATAGTAATCTGCTGTTTGATAAACCCAAAGAGTCCAGCTATTGGGATAAATAATCCCTCTTTGATAAAAACTGCTGGGAAAATTGGAAGTTAGTATGGAAGAAACATAGCTTAAAATAACACCTAACACCTTTTACCAAGATAACATCGAAATGGTTACAGGATGTAGACATAAAAAACAACAATACTTTAAGCAAATTAGAAGATCAAGGACTATTTTACATGTCAGATCTATGGAAAACGTAGCAGTTTATGAGTAAGGAAGAGTTGGAGAGCAAAAACCAACTAGATGATTTTGATTACATTAAATTAAAAAGATTTTGCACAGATAAAATCACTGTAACAAAGATTAAAAGAAATATAGTAAATTGGGAAACAATCTTTACAACTAATGATTCTCACAGAGGATTCATTTCTAAAATATATAGAGAACTGAATCATATTTTTGAAACAAGAAAGCCCTTCCCCAATTAACAAATGGTCAAAGGGCATGCAAAGGCAATTTACAGATGAGGAGATCAAAGCAATCCACAGCCATATGAAAAATTGCTCTAAATTACTAATTATTAGATAAATGCAAATTAAAGCTTCTCTGAGGTACCACCTCACACCTCTCAGATTGGCCAATATGACCAAAGAGGATAATCAACATTGTTGGAATGGTTGTGGGAAATCTGGGGCACTATTACACTGTTGGAGGAGCTGTGAACTCATTCAACCTTTCTGGAGAGAAATTTGGAACTATGCCCAAAGGGCAGCTAAAATGAGCATACCCTTTGGCCTAACAATACCACTACTGGGTCTATATCCTGAAGAGATGATGAAAAAGGGTAAAGACATCACTTATACAACAATATTTATAGCAGCCCTGTTTGTGTAGGCAAAGAATTGGAAATCAAGTAAATGTCCTTCAATTGGGGAATGGTTTAGCAAACTGTGGTATATGTATGTCATGGAACACTATTGTTCTATTAGAAACCAAGAGGGATGGGATTTCAGGGAAGCCTGTAGGGATTTGCATGAACTCATGCTGAGTGAAATGAGCACAACCAGATAAACATTGTGGACCCTAACAGCAACACAGGGGCAATGATCAACCTTGATGGACTCACTCATTCCATCAATGCAACAAATGGGAACAATTTTGAGTTGTCTGCAAAGGAGAGTGCCATCTGTATTCAGATAAAGAGCTGTGGAGTTTGACCAAAATTCAAGAAGTAATTCCCTTTAATTTAGGGGAAAAAAACCATATATCTTATTGTCTAATCTTGTTACATCTTAGACTTCTTGTCTCTTCCTTAAGGATATGATTTCTCTCTCATCACACTCAATTTAGATCAATGTGCAACATGGAAGCAAAGTAAAGATTGATAGATTGCTTTCCATGGGGGGGGGAGTAAGATTGGGGAGAAAATTGTAAAACTCTAATAACATCTTTAATAAAGAAAAAGTTCTAGGTCTCTCTGTGTTAGGGTCTTTTCCTTCCAAGAATTTTTCTATGCATCTACCTTTACACTGATGTTTCTTCATTTTCCTAAGACCTTGAGTTGGGCAGGGGCTGATTCACAGAGGTTTGGTGTTGGGATCCCTTGAGGCTTTACTCACTGAGTGCAATTTCACCGACTTGTAAGTAAGAAGTGCCGGTTGCTTTCCCTGGAGAGGCTGTGACCTTAATTGAGGCCTACTCCCTTAGCCTGAAGGGAGCCATTTAAGCTGTTAAATAATTTTGCCTTCAATTAATTGTGGGCTCTAGTATTGGTGCGGTCATCCTTCTACCTATTTTCTCCTGAGATGGTTTTTCTGTGCCTGGGGCAGAAGTAGTCTGTTTCTGGGAAGAAGCCTCAGACGCAATGGATGCATGGACTCAGGGTTCCTCAGACCAGAGGAGCCCAGGGAATGTGTCTGCAACTTTCCTGCACTGGAACTTACCCCCACCCCAGCCCTTTCTGCAAGCTCCAGAGGGTCAGCACCAACACCAATGCCTCTGCTCCCTAGTAGACCCAAGCCCCTGTGGTCTAGTCCTGCTGCTGATCAAGCAATTCTGGCACTCAGGCCCTCATACTTCTGGGACTCCAACCACTCTGCTAATCAGGCTAATGCCCAGTTTATCCATCCTCTGAGCCTGGACTCAGCCAAGGTTGCTGAAGAAAAATCCTGAGGTAGTCTCTTGGCTTTTCTTTCAAGTTTTGTGGATCGGATCTGATTTCTGTTAAGAGGTTTGCTTCATATCATAGATAGGGAAAGATCAGGAGATTTTAGAACTTCGTCTTCTCTCTGCCATCTTGGCTGGAAGTCGGGAAACTGTTTATGATGAAAGAAGACATGGAGAACATCATTAAAAAGAAACTAGATAATATTGATTACATAAAATGAAAAAATTTTCACACAGGGGCAGCTACATAGCCCACTGGATGGAGCACCAGCCCTGGACTCAGGAATACCTGAGTTCAAATCCAGTCTCAGGCACTTAATAATTACCTAGCTGTGTGGCCTTGGGCAAGTCATTAACCCCATTGCCTTGCCAAAAGAAAGCTGTCATACATACAAAGCCACTGTAACCAAGCTCTAAAGAAATTAGCAAGTTAAGAAACAAATTTTACAAATAACATTTCTGAGAAAGGACTCATTACTAAAATATACAGAGAACTGAGTCAAATTTTTATGAAAAACAAGCCATTCCCCAATTACCAAATGATCAAAGGATATGCAAAGGCAATTTACAGATGAGGAAATCAAAGTGATCCATAGTCACATGAAAAATTGCTCTAAATCACTACTTATTAGAGAAATGAAAATTAAAGCATCTCTGAGGTACCACCTCACACCTCTCAGCCTGGCCAATATGAGCAGAAAGGACAATGATCAGTGTTGGAAGGGATCTGGGAATCTGGGACACTAATACATTGTTGGTGGAGCTGTGAACTCATCCAACCTTTCTGGAAAGAATTTTGGAATTACTGCTAAAGGGCAATAAATATGCTTATCCTTTGATCCAGAAATACCACTACTGGGTATATACCCTGAAGAGATGATGAAAAAAAGCAAAAAATATTATTTGTATACAAATATTCATAGTTGCCTTGTTTGTGATGGCAAAGAATTGGAATTTGAGTCAATGTCCATCAATAGTGGAATGGCTGAAAAAACTGTGTTATATGTAGTTTATAGAACACTATTGTTCTGTTAGAAACCATGAGGGATGGGAATTCAGGGAAGCCTTGAGGGATTTGGATGAATTGATGGTGAGCTAGATGAGTAGAATCAGAAGAACATTGTACACTATAACTGAGACATGGGGGTGATGATTAATCTTAATGGACTTGCTCATTCCATCACTACAACAATTAGACACAATTTTGTAGTATCTGAGATGGAGTATACCATCTGTATTCAGAGAAATAATTGTGGAGTTTGAGCAAAGACCAAAGACTATGACCTTTAATGTTTTTTAAAAAAATTATCTTGTTATATAATTTTGCTATCTCTCATACTTTATTTTTTTCTTAAGTATATGATTTATCTTTCTTCGTGTTCACCTTATATCAGTGTATAACACTGAACCAATATAAGGATTAACAGACTACCTTCTCTGGGTGGGTTGGGGTGGGCGGGAGGAGGGAACCAAGATTAGGGGGAAAATTGTATAATTCAAAATAAATTAATTTATTAAATTTATTTTTAAAAATTGGACGACTCTCCATATTCCAAGAGCAGAGCTCACCAATCAAGATGAGCAATAAAACTTAGAAATGGTAAAAATTCCTTTTGAGAAGAATACAGTGACAATTACCTACATGCAAAGTGTGAAAGCCGTTTATTAATTGAAATTAAATGCAAGATCGCAAAGAAGAGCTTTAAAAATAATTTAAAATTAAATAAGAGAGAGAGAAGAAAAACAAAACAAAAAAAGAAATGAAAACCAAGCACGAAAATTATGAATAATTGACCAAAGAAATGAATTCCTTCAGAATTAAAAAAAAAAATAACGAAGAATCACTTCACATCTATCAGTCTGGCCAAGATGAAGAAAAGGGGAAACGATCAATGCTGGATACATCATAGAAGGATTGGGACATTGACGCCAATTCTGCTGGAGTTATGTTCATCTCCAATCATTTTGTAGAAGAATAAGGAACTATCCTCAAAGAGTAAGTAAAATGTTCACTCCCTTTGACCCAGGAATTTCAATTCTAAGGCTATATCTAAAAGAAATCATAAAAATGAGATCAGTTCCACATGTTCCAAAATACGTATAGCAGCTCTTTTTGTACTGACAAAGAATTGGAAATTGAGGGGATGCCCATCAGTTGGGGAATGGCTAAACAAGTTATGGTATATGAATACCATTGAATAGTATTGTCCTATTGGAAATCATAAAGAATTGTACTCTAGAAAAGCATGGAATGACTTACAGGATCTGATACTCAATGAAGAGAGCAAAATCAAGAGAACAGTATACACATTAACAACATGATGAGATGATCAACCTGGATGGAAGCAGCAACTCTCAGGAGTTCGGAGAGCTAGGAGAAACTTATTAGTCCATTTACCAAATATACTATCTGCATCCAGAGGAAGAGAAACAAATCAAACAAAATCATTTGGAATCTGATGAATATCTTATAAAAGTTCTCTCTTATGTATCTCTTTCCCTTAACTAAATCCTCATACCAAAAATAACTAGTCTTTAAACATGTTGATCAAAAATATATATGTACAATGTTAACCTGACTGTGCACCACTGAGGAGGAGGGGTCATGTGAAGGAATGGTCAGTTCTGTGTATATTTTAGAAATGAGTCATTAAAAATATACACGTGGGTTTTGATGGAAAAATAAACAAACAAACAAACAAACAAACAAACAAATAAATAAATAAATAAATAAAAGGGGCAAGGAAAAATAACCAACTGAAAAAAATGTAACTCTTCAAAAAATACAACCAACTAACTGGAAAACTAAAGTACCTCATCTAAAACTTAAATCAACCAATTGGAAAAGGAATGCAACTCAGCAAAAAACTAAAATGAATCAACTGGTAAAGGAAACACAAAAGCTAACAGAAGAAAATAAAACTCTAAATGTTAGAATTGAACAAATAGAAACTAATGGTTATATGAGACTCTAATATTCCATCAAACAAAAGATTTTAAAAGGCTGTAAAAATTGAACAAAATGTTAAATTCCTTTTAGGAAAAACAAGCAACCTGTAAAAAATATCCAGCAGAGAGTTTATGAATTATTGGTCTACCAGAAAGCCTAAACCAGAAAGGAGCCTGGACAATATCTTTCAGAAAATTATCGTGGAAATTTGTCCAATATACTAGATCAATAGATGAAAGAGTCCTTGAAAAAACACACAGAATACCTCCAGAAAGAGACCCTAGAATAAAACCTCCAAGGACTATTCTAGAATTCTCAAATAAAGGAGAAAATTGTACATGAAGACAAAAAGAAGCCACTTAAATACAAAGGAAGCACAATCAGAATTAAACAGAATTTATTAATTTTAATTTTAAAGGGTCTTAGGGCCTGGAATATGAACTCACAATTAGAAGATCCAAATCATATCTAAAAAGAAATTCATCCTATGGTCTACCTGCTTGCATTCTAAAGAAACTTCTACTTATGTTATACAAACACACACACATACACACAAACACACATACTCTCATGCACAAAGACAACTGATAACTATTAGCTTTGTTTATTTGGGGCAGGCTAGGTTATTCTACTATTCTTTTTCTAAGGCTGTCTTCAATCTGTTTTTATCCAATGCATATAATTCTGTGCATCTATTCTATATCTATATCATATCCAATAAAGGATCTACCAAGTAATATATTTTCATCTCGTTTTTCCCTTTCCAAGTCTTGTCACATAGTAAAAGCAAATATTCATACTGATTTTTTCATCTTCTTATCTCTCTTTCCTTTGAAATCTATGTAGAAGTTCCTTGTAGAGAAGGGGGAAATAGAAATTTAAAAAAAAATTCTTCTCCTGACCATCAAACAGCTTTTACTCAAAATCATTTACTTTATATTAATGCTATTTAAGAAAGTTTGGGGAGGTAAATGGGAACAGAAATATTTCATTCTTGTCTGATACCCCCTCTTGATAGGAGAATTTGACTGCTATTTGACAAAATCTGTTCTCCCTTTGATAGAAAGCGATGAGTAAAGTTTTTTTCCAAAAACCCAGGCCTTTAACTGATACGTTATCCATCACCAATTATTAGACTAAACTAAAGTTTCATGTGTATGAGACAATCATAAATGTTACAAATATATTATGGAGTGTGGATACTTTCCAGTAATTATCAGAATTATATCCACTCATTCCCTTAATCTATAGTTATTGAGCCTCTACTATGTGCATAATATTAAACTGAATACTATAATTTAACATCTTTTTCAAGATACAAATTTAATGTTGACATATCTAACCTTAGAACTTTCTTTGATTCCACAGTCTCTTTTAATTTTAAAACAAATAATTGCAACATTGAATTCATCTTAAAATGGTCAGACATTGAGCACTAAGTAGGTGTTATTGTTCTCTAGGACCTCTCAAACTGAAATAATAAATTTGCCTATTGATTTCACAAATGACTCAAACTTTTTAGTTAACTATTTTAGCCCTCTTTTTAACTTTAAGGAATTACATTGAGTAGAAACTATCAATTAGAAATGACAAAGCTACAATAGTTAATTTGTTCCTCCATTAGTAAAATCAACTCTCACAATAACCCTCCACAAGATCATTAAGACATAGAATCTACAGTTTTTAGAAATGTTCAGCTACAGGGGCGGCTAGGTGGCGTAGTGGATAAAGCACCAGCCTTGGAGTCAGGAGTACCTGGGTTCAAATCTGGTCTCAGACATTTAATAATTACCTAGCTGTGTGGCCTTGGGTAAGCCATGTAACCCCATTTGCCTTCCAAAAACTTTAAAAAAAGCAGAAATGTTCAGCTACATAAAGGATATAAAATTTCCTTTTCAGTTGTGGAAACTCTAATCACCAGTCCAGTCCACAATCCATCTATGAACCTGTTGGAGGAACATAAATTTAAGTAACTCATCCAAAAGTCACACAATTAGTAATTTTCAGAAGTGGGATTTGAAAACAAGTTTTTCTGGCTCTATTAAAAATATACTCACTGCTCAGACCCCTCATATCATCACAGATGTCCATTTGAATTTAAGTGCTTAGGGAAATAGTTTTAACTATTTGGTATATTGTGTTAGATGATGTGATGCAATCAGATATGACATGTTTGATAAAAGAATTGTTTATTTTCTATATACTAATTATGTCATACTACAAAAAATGTTATACTACAAAAAAAGAAATATGGTAACATGAACATCTGCTTTAAGAGAGTAAAATTGTTTTCTCGGGAGCTTTATAAGATCATCTTGTAGTTAAAATAATTTCCCAAGAAAAATACCTTTTTTTCTCCTTGTTCCCCAAGAAAATCTAAATTAGATATCAGATACATCATTATTCACATGAAAGAAGTACTTTCTTATTCATAAAACCCTTAATGAGCTCATACTTTTATACTCCAGTCTTTAAATAATGCTGTATATGTACTTATGCAGATTATAAAACCTGTAATATGCTAAGAAAACTAATTAAATGGATGCAGTTTTGTAACTAGATAGAAGTACAATTAAATTAACTGAAATATTTCTCCATTGTCACTTGTTAAATGGACTAATTGACTCAACAGTTTCTTTTACTCTATCTCTGTTTCTATCCCTCTCTGTCTCTCGGTCTCTCTCTCTGTCTCTGTCTCTCTGTCTCTCTGTCTCTGTCTCTCTCTCTCTCTCTCTCTCTCTCTCTCTCTCTCTCTCTCTCTGTCTGTCTCTCTCTCTCTCCCCTTCTTGCTTCCTGTTTTTTTTTAGGTTTCTCTATGAACAAATATGGACTTCCTGCGGTCCATGGACTTTTATTCATTCTGTCTATTCTAAAAGTA
Organism: Macrotis lagotis; assembly: GCF_037893015.1. Taxonomy (NCBI): domain Eukaryota; kingdom Metazoa; phylum Chordata; class Mammalia; order Peramelemorphia; family Peramelidae; genus Macrotis; species Macrotis lagotis. The sequence goes on from NC_133666.1 coordinate 181,888,387, forward strand.
AAATTGCATTAAAACATTGACATGGCTATATCCATAAATGTAATGTATATAATGGTGTCACAGTTATCGTTATCATTAGAATTACAAGTCTCCATTAAGCAAATAAAACATGATAACAAATTAGTGTGATTTATTAATAGCCTGCATTGATGTCATTAATAGATTAATGGGTCTATGAATCTCTCTGAATGTATCATTACAGATTGCATATGGAACAAGAAATACAAAGTAGTTATAATGCCACAGTGCAAGGAGCACAAACCTAGAAACAAAGTACCCAAATTCAAATAATGTCTCTCTCCAATCCGTTTTATGAGTAAATTGAGAAAATCATTTAAAGCTATTATAGTTTGCTTTCCTCAACTGTAAAACAGGAAAGGTGTGAAGTAGAGGAACTTGATCTATTCATTTCTACATCTACAGTTATATGTGACTTGGGACATGCAATCATTTTATTTAGTGCCAGTAATACTTATTTATATAGGCTTCTAGCAACAAGGGGTGGACTCAAAGTCTGACCTTGGTTATATGATATCAGAGAAAGCTGACTTTCCCATGTTTACTCGAATTCTAAAACATTCGAGTGCTGGAAATTAATGCCATGTCCATGAGTTTAATTAATCTTTTAAAAATAATTTTAACTTTTGAGTTTTAATAAGAACAGGTAATACTCCTAGGAAATATAAAGAAAGTTTAATACATGAGAATATTTCAATAACTGTTAGACATTAAAGTAGCTACTGTGGGCAAATAAAGAGGTCCAAGATTATTCAAGTTTACAATGAAATACAACTATATACACCAAAGGACAAAGAAAACTAATGTTAAAATTAAAACCAATGGTAAAACTGGATAGATCTATGTTGTTTTAAAAAATTATGAACCCTAGGGGCAGCTAGGTGGCACAGTGGATAAAGCACATGCCCTGGCCCTGGAGTCAGGAGTACCTGCGTTCAAATCTGGTCTCAAACACTTGATAATTACCTAGCTGTGTGGCCTTGGGCAAGCCACTTAATTCCATTTGCCTTGCAAAAAACAAAAAACAAAAAACAAAAAAAAAATTGTGAACTTTCAGAAAATATACAAAGGTCTTAAGAAGGAACTGATACTTAGATTGGTTACAGTATATGAAATGGATATTTTGGTTTTGTTTTTAAGAAAAATAAGAAAATGAATTAGAAAATATCTGTGAATTATTGTTATAATTTTTAATAACTAACTACTGGCAAGAAAATATCAAGTAACGATTGGAAAAAATGTCAGGGAAAGAAGACTGAAATAGAGAAAAATAATATTTTGAATACTGGTATGGTACAATAGTTTTTCTGTTACATGTAATTTCAAATAATTCAAGCAACTCTCTCCACTATCATGTTTCATTATGGTCTTAAATTAACAGATGCCTTTTTTCTTTCCAATTTATTTTATTTTATTTCAAAATTTCAGGTAAACAAAAAATAACATTATTTTTAAAAATAATTTTCAGTTCTATATTCTTTATGACACCTTTCATGCTTGAGAAAAAATCAATTTAATATAGGTCATGCATATGCATTCATGAAAAACATTTATATATTAGCTATGTTTCAAAAGAAAACCCAGATAAAAACAAATATAACAGAATATTAAAAAATGATGCTTCAATCAGCATTTAGACTCCATTAATTTTTTTTCCCATAAGGGTGGTATTTTACTTTTATCATAAGTTCCTCAGGATTGTCTCAGATCTTTGCATTGCTGGGACTAACTAAATCATTCACAGTTTATTGATCATGCAGTAAACCTATTAAAGTGCACAATGTTTTTCTTGTTCTACCCTCTCTACTCTTCATCAGTTCTTATAAATCTTCCAAGATTTTTATGAAAACATGCTACTCTTCCTTTCATATAATAATTTTCTATCACAATCAGATACCAAAACTTGTTCATCCATTCCCCCATTGATGTACATCATTTTGTGATGCCAAATAATTTGAAATCAAGGTGTTGTCCATAAATTGGAGAATGATTGAACAAGCCTGAATTAAAGGGTATACTCAGTTTTATTGTCCTTTGGACATAGTTCTAAATTGCTCTACAGAATGGTTGAATCAAATCATAAGACCTCCACCAGTGTATTAATGTCTATTTTCCTTGCATCCAATCCAATATTTTTCATTTTCCTTTTCTGACCTATTAGCTAATCCAATACGTATTAGATAGTACCTCAGAATTGTTCTAATTTGCATTTGTCCAAACTGTAGTGAGAACAATTTTTTATTAAAAAAGTATACTGTAGAAATTATTGATAACCTCATCTGGAAGCTGCTCAATTTTTTTGATCCTTTATCAATTGATGAATGGGACTTTTTTTTAAGAATTTGACTCAGTTATATGAGAAATTAGACCTTATCAGATAGATATATGTGTGTGTGTGTGTGTACATACATACTGATATGTATATATATATATATATATACAGAGAGAGAGAGAGAAATAAATGTATATACTGATAGATATACACATACAAATACCTAGATATAGATAGAGATAGACATAGAGATAGAGACAGAGACAGAGACACACACACACACACACACACACACACACAGAGAGAGAGAGAGAGAGAGAGAGAGATGGAGATGGAGATGGAGATGGAGATGGAGATGGAGATAGATATATATAGATTATATAGATATAGATATAGATATAGATGATATAGATATAGATATAGATATAGATATAGATGATATAGATATAGATATAGATATAGATACAGATATAGATAAAGGTATAGGTATAGATATAGGTACAGATATAGGTACAGATATAGATACAGGTACAGATACAGATATAGTACAGGTATAGATACAGATATAGATACAGATAGATAGAGATAGAGATAGAGATAGAGATAGAGATAGATGTAGATGTAGATGTAGATATAGATGTAGATGTAGATGTAGATGTAGATGTAGATGTAGATGTAGATTAGATGTAGATGTAGATGTAGATGTAGATGTAGAGATAGAGATAGAGATAGAGATAGAGATAGAGATAGAGATAGAGATAGAGATAGATATAGATATAGATATAGATATAGATATAGATATAGATATAGATATAGATATAGATATAGGTGTGTTTATGCCTGTGTATGTATTTGTAGAGGTGATGCTGGTCAAAATGTATGCACAGCTTTTCAGTACTTTGGGTATAGTTCAAAAATTGGACTCCAGAATTGCTGGTTCTATTTACATCTCTCCTGATAGTGCATTTTACGGTGCCTATTTTTCCAGTCTCCTCCAAATGTTCCTCTTCTTAATAATTGCCAATATCAAAGTTGTGTGTTGTTTTCATTTGAATTTCTCTAATTAATATTGATTTAGAGCATTTTTATATTACCAGCTGTGAATATCCTTTGACTGTCATTGGGGAAATTATTCCTATATTTATGATTTCATACAATTCTGTGTACTTGAGAAATGAGGGTTTTATCAGAGTAATTTCCTTTAAAATATTTCCCAGTTTTCTGCTTTCATTCTAAGCTTGGTTGCATTGGTCATATTTAAGCAAAACTTTTTTTAATTCATCATATTCAAAATTATCTTTTTTCTTAACCTCATTATAAATTCTTCCTTTTGCATATATCTAAATTATAAAATATTCCATGCTTCCTAAGTTTTTCTAAGTCACATTGTGATGTTGGACTCTACATAATTTATTCCAACCTTCTTTTTAGTTTTCCTGGAAACATTTTTCAAATAGTGATTTCTTTCTCTAAAAATCCTAGAGCTCTGAGTTTGCAAACATTAGAATATTATGTTCTTCTACTAGAAAGTAGTATATATCTATTTTTCTTACCCCATTGTTGTGATAATTACTGCTTTATAATATAATTTGAGATCTGGTGTTACTAGGTCACCTTGTCCAATTTTTTATCAATATTTTTCTTGATACTTTGGACCATTTATTCTTTTAGAAGAATTTTTTTCTTGAATTTTTCTAGTTCAATAATATTAATTTTGATATATTGATTGTTACAGCATTGAATAAATAAATGAGTTTAGTTCAAATTATAATTTTTTAACATATTGTACTGGCCTGACTCTGAACAATGAATTTTTTTGAACATTCAGATTTGTGTAAAAAGTGATTTGCAACTGTCTACATGTAGTTTCTTTGTTTGGTTTAGCACAAGAAATTCAAGTATTTCTTATTGTTTACAGTTATTTTAAATGAAATTTTTCTTTCTATCTATTGCTCCTGGACACTATTGATAAAATAAATATTAATATTTTATATGAATTATTTTATTTTCTACTGAGGAAGATAATTTAATTAGTGTTTTAGTTGATTATCTAGGATTATCAAAATGTACATTATATCATATGCAAAGAGTCATAGTTTTTTCTTCATTGTCTATTCTAATGTCTTCTTGCGTTACTGCTCTAACTGTAATTTCTAGAACAATGGCAAATGAAAGTTCTGATAATAGAATTCTTTTTTTCTCTCCTGTTCTTGTGAGAAATGCATTTCATTTATCCTTAATAGAGATTATGTTTACTGATAGTTTTACATAGATTGTAATTACCATTTTAAGAAAAGCAGCATATATTCCTATAATTTCTAATGTATTCAAAGAAATAAGTGTGTTTTATTTTGTCAAAATTTTCTGCCTCAATTGCTTTTATTATATGATTTTTTTGTTGCTTTTGTTATTGATGTTGTCAATCATACTTCCTAATATTGAACCAATCCTTCACTCCTGGAAAATGCCTCCTGGTCATAGTATATTGACCTTGTGATATATTACTAAAATTTACTAGCTAGTATATTAATAATTTTGTTTGCATCCCTATTCCTTAGAAAGATTACTCTATTGTTTCTTTGTTCTAATTTTCTTCTTCCTTGTTTACATATCAGCATATTTGTTTCAAAAAATGGATGTAGAGGAGGCTAGATGGCGTAGTGGATAAAGCACCGGCCTTGGAGTCAGGAGTACCTGGGTTCAAATCCTGTCTCAGACACTTAATAATTACCTAGCTGTGTGACCTCGGGCAAGCCACTTAACCCCATTTGCCTTGCAAAAACCTAAAAAAAAATAGATGTGACTTAACTCCTTCTTTGCCTAATGTTCAACATGGTTCATATAGTATTAGAATTGATTATTCTTTCACAATATTTGGAAAAATTCGTATGTGAATTCATTTAGTCCTGGGAATTTTTTCTGATCACATACTCAATTTCTTTTCTTAAGTTAGAGTTATGAAGTATTCTAATTACTTTTATTCCTTTTCTGCTTATCTAAGGAGTATATATTCTTGTAAATATTGATATACTTTGATTATATTGTCAGGTTTGTTGCAGAATGGCTCCTAACAAGTGCTCTAATTATATCTTAATTAGTGGTGAATTCATTGACTTCAGTTTTGATATTGTAAAATTTTTTTCAATAAAATTGTTCCATAGCATATCTATTTTTAAAAATAATTCCTCTTAGCTTTATTTATTAGTTTAATGATTTTCTTACTTTTAATTTTATTAATCTCTCTTTTAATTATGAAGATTTTTGACCAAGTTTTTAATGGGAATTTTTAATTTTTTTAATTACTTGCAGGCCCAAATTTATTGATCTGCTCCTTGTATTTTTATTTTGATGTCTTTAGAAAGATAAATTTTATCCCAAAAATATTGCTTTTGATGAATATTCCTATATGTATTCATTATTGTTAATATCTTTCAGGAAATCATTGATAGTTTTTTGATTTTTTCCTTTTATTCATTCATTCATTCCTTCTTTAGAATTAGAATATTTCACTTCCAATTAATTCTTTTTTTAGCAATGTATAGTCATTTATTGAAAGTCCCACAATTATAAGATTTGAAATCTTGTATTAATTTTTTATTAAAGATTTTATTTATTTTGAGTTTTACACTTTATCCCCTAATCTTACTTCCCTCCCCCATTCCCCACAGAAGGCAATTTGTCAGTCTTTACATTGTTTCCATGTTGTACATTGATCCAAATTGAGTGTGATGAGAGAGAAACCATATTCTTAAGGAAGACACAAAAAGTATAAGAGAAAAGAAGATAAGACAATAAGATATCAGGTTTTTTTTTCTAAATTAAAGGAAATAGTCCTGGGACTTTGTTCAAAGAACACTGTTTTTTATCTGGATACAGATGGTATTCTCCATTGCAATATTGTCCCTCATTTTTGGACAAAATACAGAATAAAGACATAAAAAATACTGTAAGCAAGTTAGAAGATCAAGGACTAGTTTACCTGCCAGATCTATGAAAAGGGAAGCAGTTTATGACTAAGGAAGAGATGCAGAACATCATTAAAAAAAACTAGGTGATTATATGATCATATCATTAGATGCTGACAGCACAAAATTGACCCTGATTGTGGCACTGATGAAATGACCAGGTCCATCAAGGGTGATCATTGCCCCCATGTTGCTTTTAGGGTGTACAGCATTTATCTGCGTCTTCTGATCTCACTCAGCATCAGTTCATTCAAATCCCTCCAGGCTTCCCTGAATTCCAGTCCCTCCTGGCTTCTAGAACAATAGTGTTCCATGACATACATATACCAACCAGAGTTTGCAAAGCCATCCACTAATTGAAGGAAATTTACTTGATTTCCAATTCTTTGGTACCACAAACAGGGCTGCTATGAATATTTTTGTACAAGTGATGTTTTTATGCTTTTTCATCATCTCTTCAGTGTATAGACTCAGTAGTGGTATTGCTGGGTCAAAGGGTATGAACATTTTTTGTTGCCCTATGGGCATAGTTCCAAATTTCTCTCCAGAAAGGTTGAATGAGTTCACAGCTCCACCAACAATGTAATAGTGTCCCAGATTTCCCACAACCCTTCCAACAAAGATCATTATCCTTTCTTGGCCAGTCTGAGAGGTGTGAGGTGGTACCTCAAAGAAGCTTTAATTTACATTTCTCTAGTAAGTAATGTTTTGGAGCAATTATTCATATGAGTATGGATTGCTTTGATCTCCTCATCTGTAAATCACCTTTGCATATGCTTTGACCATTTGTCAATTGGGGAATAGCTTTTTTTTTTAAAAAAAAAATATGACCCAGTTCTCTGTATATTTAAGAAATGTTTCCTTTGTCAGAAACATTAGTTGTAAAGATTGTTTCCCAGTTTAATACATTTCTTTTGATCTTGGTTACAGTGGTTTTATCCGTGCAAAACCTTTTTAATTTATTGTAATCGAAATCATCTAATTTGTTTTTAGTGATGTTCTCCATCTCTTACTTAGTCATAACCTGCTTCCCTTTCCATAGATCTGACAGGAAAACTAGTGCTTGATCTTCTAATTTACTTATAATATTCTTTTTTTATGTGTAAATTCTGTATGCATTTCAATCTTATCTTGGTATAGGGTGTGAGGTGTTGGTCTAATCTAAGTTTCTTCCATACTAACTTCCAATTTTTCCAGCAGTTTTTAATCAAGGGGAGAGTTTTTATCCCAATATCTGAACTTTTGGGGTTTATCAAACAGCATATTACTATAATTGTTTCCTGTTATTGCACCTAGTCTATTCCACTGGTCCACTACTCTATTTCTTGGTCAATACCAGAGAGTTTTGAAGACTAATGTTTTATAATATAATTTTAGATCAGGAAGGGCTAAGCTCCCTTCTTTTGCACTTTTTTCATTAAATCCTTTGAAATTCTTGACTTTTTATTTCTCCATATGAATTTACTTACAATTTCTTTCTAACTCATAAAAGTATTTTTTTGTAATTTTGATTGGTAGGGCACTAAACAGGTAGTTTATTAGTTTTGGTAGAATTGTCATTTTTATTTTATTAGCTCTACCTATCCATGAACAGTTGCTGTTTGCCTAGTTATTTAAATCTGATTTAATATGTGTGAGAAGTGTTTTATAATTGTTTTCTAAAAGTTTCTGAGTCTGCCTTGGCAAATAGATTCCCAGGTATTTTATATTGTCTGAGGTTATGTTGAATGGGATTTTTCTTTCTAGCTCTTCCTGCTTTATCATGCTAGTCATATAAAGAAAACTTGAGATTTTATGAGGGTTTATTTTATATCCTGCAACTGTGCTTAAGTTGCTAATTGTTTCCAGGAGGTTTTTGGATGATTTCTTGGGAATCTCTAGGTATACCATCATGTCATCTGCAAAGAGTGAGAGTTTTGTCTCTTCCTTCCCAATTCTATTTCCTTCAATATCTTTTTCTTCTCTAATTGCTGAAGCTAACATTTCTAATACAATATTGAGTATTAGTGGTTATAATGGGCATCCTTGTTTCACCCTTAATCTTATTGGGAATGCCTGTAGCTTCTCCCCATTGTATATAATGCTTGTTGATGGTTTCAGATAGATATTGCTAATTATTCTAAGGAACAGTCCATTTATTTCCTACACTCTCCAGTATTTTTAGCAGGAATGGGTACTTTGTTTTGTCAAACGATTTCTCAGCCTCTAATGATATGATCATATAATTTCTGATAGTTTGTTTTTGATATAATTGATTATACTGTTTTCTTAATACTGAACCAACCCTAAATTCTTGGGATTAATCCTACTTGGTCAAAATGTATTATACCAGTGATAACTTGTAATCATTTTGCTAAGATTTTATTTTAGATTTTTGCATCTTTATTCATCAGGGAGATTAGGTCTATAATTTTCTTTCTCTGTTTTAACTCCTCCTGGTTTAGGTATCAGCACCATATTGGTTTCATAGAAAGAGTTACGCAGAGTTCCATCTTCCCCTATTTTTCCAAAGAGTTTATATAGAATCAGAATCAATTGTTCTTTAAATATTTGGTAGAATTCACTTGTCAATTCACTTGTGACTCTGGAGATTTTTTCTTAGGCTGTTCAATGTTGCTTTGTTTCTGCCAATTCAATTCTTCTTTTTAGAGGAGAAAATTTTTCTTCATTTGTCTTTGCCAACTCCTTTTCCAGTTGGTCCATTCTGTTTTGAAGGACTTTTCTATTTGCCCAAATGTAGTTTTTTGTTTTTTTGTTTTTTGTTTTTATAGATTTTTGCAAGGCAAATGGGGTGAAGTGGCTTGCCCAAGGCCACACAGCTAGGTAATTATTAAGTGTCTGAGACCGGATTTGAACCCAGGTACTCCTGACTCCAAGGTCGGTGCTTTATCCACTATGCCACCTAGCCACCCCCCCCCCAATGTAGTTCTGATGGAATCATTTCCTTTATGCATGTGCCTAATTGAGGATTTGAGAGAATCATTTTCTTTTTGCATTTGCCCAATTAAAGATATAAGAAAATCATTCTCATTTTGTATTTGTCCAGGTGTTTTTCCTAAGGATTTCATTTCTTGTAGTGAGATGTTAATTTTCACTTGCAATGTGTTAATTTTCTCTTGAGTTTCTTTCCAAATTTTTTGAAATGATTTTTAAACTCCTTACTGATTTCTTCAAGGAATTCTTTCTAGACTGGAGACCAATTCATATTCTCCTCAGCAGTGCTAAATCTCTCTGGTTTAGGATCTTATTTTTCTAAGTATTTCTCCATGGGCCCCCCTTTTCTCTGGCCTTTTTCATCTTGTGTTGGGGGGAGGATAGCTCTCAGGGGTTTGCTTTTGAGGATCCTAGAGGCTTTGTTCACTTGTCTTAGTAATTCCAAATGCCAGACAGTAGGGGGTGCTGGTTCCTGTCTCTTGAGTGAGGTCCTCAGCAGCAGGGTCTGAGTTGACCTTGAAAACTGTGCTAGGCCCTGGGAGAAGGATTTAATATCTTTCTTTTGAGTGAGCTCTACCTCCCCTGGGGGGCAGGGCTTGTTTATTGTTTGTTCTGGGCAAAGGGCTCCACTGAAATTATGGAACTCAGTTCCCTGGCCCAGTTGTTGTTCTACAGTCTTGCTCTGACACTCTCCTGGAACTCTTCTCATCCTGGACAAAGAATCTGCAGCTAAAGCTGGATTTCACACCTGCCACTCACTAAAGTCACCAAGGCTGAGGCTGACCCTCTGCTCTCCCCAGCTGCAGGCCCTATTGCTGATCCTCTGCTCTCCTCTCCAGGTTGACCCAAGGTCCCCTGAGACAGACCTTTTTGGTAGTTCTTCTTTTCCTAGCTTCTCTTTCTGGGTTTTGTGGATCAAGTTTTTGTTAATAGGTTTCTCTCATTTTATTTTCTGAGGGGAAAGAGAGAGCACCTATTACAGTGTCTGTTTTCTCTCCATTTTCAAGGGAAAAGGGGAAGTAAAGCCCAACTACGCAGAGTGGGAAAGCCAACTGGAGGCTTCTAGCCAGTACAACCCAAGTCCCAGCAGCTAGAAAGAAGACAAGGTACTAACAGGCACAAATATTCCAGGTGAAAACCTTAGGGTGTTATACATAATTAAATTTGAAGTGACCTTACTTTATTAGATACTTTAATTAGTATAATAGAGGTAGAGTTATCTCCCTCCTATGGATGGATACAATTTAATATTCTTGACTAATATTTGGGGTTTTTTTGCCCCTTTCATTTACATTTTTTATGTGACATTTGGTTTTATATTTGAAGACTGAATTTTATGTTCAGTTCTCACCTTCTTAACAGAGAATTTTGGAAATCTTCTATTTCATTGAAAATGGCATACTTGGAAAGGTTGGACATAAATAGATTAGGAAGTGAGCTTTCCTTAATCCATATTTTAATTAACGTAATACCATAAGATAATTAGTAGATCATGAGTGGTCTATCAGATCCATGGAGAAGGGAGGATTTTATGACAAAAGAAGGTATAGGGAATATTATAGTTTGCAAAATGGATAATTTTATTTAATTAAAATATTTTTGTGCAATCAAGACTCAAAAGAATGCAAAAAAAACTGGAAAATAATTTTTGCAACTAATGCTTCTGATAAAAGATTTATTTATAAAATATATAGGGAACTGTTTAAAAGTCATTGTCCAATTAATAAATGGTCAAAAGAGGAACAGGCAGCTTTCAGATTAAGAAATTAAAACTATCTATAGTCATATGAAAAATATTTCAAATCATTATTGATTATAGAACTACAAATTAAAGCTGCTCTGAAACTATTAGATTACCTAATATGACAATAAAAGTCAATGTTGGAGAGGATGTGGAAAAACTGGGACAGAAATGTACTATTGGTGGTTGTGAATTCAACAAACCATTCTGGAGAGAAATTTGGAACTATGATACAAGGACAATATAATTGATTATATCCATTGATTTTTGTAATATCTCCACTGCTCATCTGAATCATGAAGAGACCATAAAAAGGGGAAAAGATCTATATGTATAAAATGTTTTAGCTTCTTATGTAATGACAAATAAGTGTAAATTGAGTGAATATCCATCAGTTGGGGAATGGCTTTAGTAAGTTATGAAATATGAATGTGGAGTAGTATTGTTCTATAAGAAATCTTGAGCAGCTTGACTTTTTAGAAAACCTGGAAGCACTTGAATGAGAAAAACCAGAGGGACAGTGTACACATAAACAGCAACATTGCATGATGATCAACTATAATGGATACAGCTCCTGTCAGCATTTCAGTGATCAAGAAAGACATGCGGGGATACAATACTGTATGAAACAGGAATTGATATGAACAAAGGACAAAGCAAACCTAAAAGTGCTATAGAAAGATTCAATGTTCTTAAAAAACAAACAATAGCAACAATAGTAATGAAGTTATTTGTAAGTAAATTTATGATCTTCCTGTATACGAAAGTAAATAGTTACACATTATTAATAACTTAATTACTTCTCTTTCACATTTACCTTCTCATGCTTCTCTTGAATATTGTATCTGAAAATCAATTTTTGATTCAGTTATGGTCTTTCATCAGCAATGCCTGAAAGTCCTCAATTTCTTTAATACCCATTTTTTCCACTAAAAAAATATTACTTTTTTGCTGGATTGATTGTTCTTAGTTGCTATCCAAGATCCTTTGCCTTCATGAATATCATATGGCAAGTTCTACAGTCCTTTAATGTGGAAATTATTAAATCTTTTGCAATCCTGACTGTGGTGGCAAAATTTAAATTATATCTTTCTGTCTACTTGAAGAATTTTTTCCTTGAACTGTGAGCCCTGTAATTTTACTATAATATTTCTGCAGATTTTAAATTTGTGATTTTTTTCAGTAGGCAATTGGTTGTTTCTTTAAATTACTGCTATACTCTCTGCATTTAACACATCTACTTTTCTTAAACTTTTTTTTTTGAAATATGATATACAAGTTCTTTTTTTTTATTCATGGATTTCAGGTAATTAAATGGATTTTAAATTATCTCTCTCCAATGCATTTTCCATGTCAGTTGTTTATCCAGTTCACATTTTCTGGATTCTTTTTTTCATTCTTTTTATTATGTTCGATTGTTGCTAGATGCCTCACAGAATCATTAACATTCACTTAACTCCAAATTTTCAAAAAAATACTTTAATGAATGTATTTTTTCCATTTGGTTAATTCTACTTTTTAAAGCTATTCTTGATTTCAATGAATTTTTATGACTCTTTTACCATTTGGCTAATTTTTTTAGTCATATTATTTTCTTAAGTATTTTTTGGTTCCTTTTTTGCCAAACAATTGACTCTTTTGCATAATTTTCTTGCATCATTTCTTGCTTTTCCCATTTTTCTTCTATTTCACCATTTTAAAAATATTTTGTGAACTCTTCTTTCAAGTATTTTTTGAACCTGTTATCAATTCACCTCTTTATTTGAGATTTTGAATGGAGTTGCATTGATGTTGTTAACTTTTGCTTGTTTGTTTTGATCTTTTATGCCACCATTGTATCTTTTTATGCTCAGGCTCTTTTGTTGTGGTGGTTATTTTTGTTTGCTCACTTTTTCTAGTCTAGTTGATGACTTTTCAGTTTATCTTAAAGTTGAGCTCCTCTCTCAAAGTATAGGAAGCATTGCCCCAAACGTCTGGCATTGCTTGCCCCAATTTCAGAACTAGATTGGAGACTGTAGGTTTTTGTTTTTTTGTTAAGTATAATTTGAAGAAAAGTTCATTAACTACTGATTTATGATCTCATCTTTCCCCAGAAGAGACAATGTTCCCTTGAACACGTCAGCACTAGCATTCCTCCTAGGTGTGGGAATCTGATTAGGGATTCTCCTCTCCTCTAGACACAATTGCCACTGTTCTCTTCTGTTTTGCAATTTGACTCATGTTTCCTACGGTACCATGAGTGACTCAAAGTTCTCCTCTCCCTCCTGCAACCATAACCAGGCCACCGCTTCCCCTGTGTTTGCAAGTAATATTGCTCCTTTTGCTCTGGTACTATGACCTAGATCTGCATATCAGCAATACAAAGTGCCCTGAACTCATCATCAACAATAGGTCCCCTTCAATCATCTTCATCCTAGGTGTCTGATCCTTCTTCTGGCTATTGGCTGAGAGCTCCTGAATTTGTTGCTACTACCAATACAGCTACCTTAAGACCTGTTGCTGAGTCTGTAGAATCCTGTTCTATATGTTTGTTCTGTGCTACAGGTCTACCCAAATTTAGATAGACCTCTAAATTTGTCTTGGGATGGAAATTTTTTTTTCAGTTGATATTTCATTGATTCTGTATTTTCAGAATTTGATTTGAGACATGCAGGATTATTTTCAGCAGAATTTGGTAGAATTTGACTGAATACTTCTCTACTTTTCCTTCTTGCTTCTGCCTCTCCTCCCCATGATCTCTTAATTGTTAAATCTACTGACTTTGTCTCAATTCTCATTGTGCTTAATCTCTCTGGGACATTTAATACTAAATCAAATTCTTCTCTTAAATAATTTTTGTTCTCTAAGATTCTGTAAGTCTGTTTTCCCCTTGTTCTTTAGGTTACTGTCTGATAACTCTTTCTCATGTTTCTTTGCTAGCTCTTTTTCCATCTGATACTCATTAATCATTTTTGTCCCTAGGGGTCAAATGTTGTCTAACTTCTCTTTATACATTATACTATCTCACTTGATTATCTCATTATCACCTTTGGGTTGAATTGTAATCTCTATGTAAATAATTTACATATCTGTATACCTAATTCTAGTAAATCTGCTGAGGTATAATCAAACATTTCTAATCACCTCTAGAACAATTACAACTGGATATCCCAAAAGTATTTCAAGATCAACCTGTCAAAAATAGTAGTAGTATATTTTTCTCAACCGCAAAACTCATGTATTATGAAATTTAAGATCTTTATTGGGAATATTATCACAATTCCAGTCCTCTAGTAAAAAAAATCTCAGTCAAATCCATGACTTTTACTCAACCCATATATACAGTTCCTTGGTCTAGTGATTGGTGCATTCAAAATATGTTATTCATCCTGTGTCCTCCGACAGCTACAGATTATATTCATGTTCTCATCACCTCTCACCTGGATATTGTCAATAGCCTTTTAAACTGATCTCCCTGTCTTAAGACTCTCCTGACTTAAATCTTTCATCCATTCAGCTACCCAAAGTGATTTTTTAAAATTGTAGGTCTGACTATATCACTCTTCTTTTCAGTGAGCTTCAGAGATTCTTTCTACAGGATCAAATATAAAGTACCCATTTGACATCAAAAGGTCCTTATGAACTACCACTTACTACTTCTCATACTTATACTTACTTCCCTTGATTTCCTTCACAACTCAGTTACCCTGGCTTACTTGCAATCCATTGAAAATTATCCTATTTTTCATCTCTGCATTTGCTTTGATTAATGAGGTACCTTGAATGTTTTACCTAGTATTTCTGTCTTTGCACACTCTATTCAAGATTCAGTTGGATATCTAGGCCTGCACCCAGAAGCAATCATAAAAAATAGGAAAAGTCCCACAAGTTCCAAAGTATTCAAAGCTGCTCTTTTTATAGTGGCAAAAAATTAGAAATTGAGGGGATGCCCATCAATTGGGGAATGGCTAAACAATTTATGATACATGAATATTATGGAATACTAGTGTTGTATATTTTTCCAAAGATGGTCATATTCTAGAGAAACATGTTAGGAATTACAGGATCTGATGCTGAGAAATGAGCACAGAACCCAAGAACACATTGTCCACCATAACAACAACACTGTGAGATGATCAACCCTGATGGATACTATTGCTCAGAGAGAGCTCAGACAGCATGATTAAACAGCCTCTGGACAATTCTATCCCCATCCAGAGATAGAAAAACAAAACAAAATTCTTCATAATATGAGGAACACTAAATTCTCTCTTTTTTAAAAAAAATATCTCTTATTTGTTATTTTCCCTTAATTCTAATTCCTCATACCAAAAATGTCTAGCCTGTGAACATGATTAACAGAAATGTGTAAAACAATATTAACCTGACATTTTGCAGTTGCAAGGAGGGAGGTGGTAAGGGAGGGTAGAAGGATATTTTGTAACTTAGAAATATGCATAGGTATATGGATGAATGTTTAAAAAACCTTTTATAATAGATATTTGGAAAAGTAAAACATCAATTAAACAAAAAGATTCATTTGAATCCCAGATACTACTCCCATTCTTTCCTGTTTCCTTTGTACAACCATCCATTTTCAGATTGTCTTTCATCTATATATATCTTGAAATGGTTAAAAATTAATTCTGGGGATGATGAGGAGGAATAAATACACATATATGGATAGGTAGCTAGCTAGGTACATATAAATATAAGTATGTAGATATACATATACCACAATTTTAATTTTAATATGTATAATTAATATTTCCTATTATTTTATTATTATCAACAGTTTTAAAAAAAGATAAAGTGGTGCCTAATTTTCAGCATTTTCTAGTTTCCAAGGTCTAAGTGTTCTTTTTATTTATTCATTTGCTTATTTGAAGCAATGGGGTTAAGTTACTTGCCAAAGGTCACACAGCTATAGGTCTCTCAATGTACTAAATTAAAAAATAATTACAATTAATTCTTATGTGCCAGATCACACCCATGGTTGTATGTATCTATTTACTAACACATTGGCTTCCCCATTACTGTAAATACTTCTTGCAATGGGGGACTGATTTTAGCTTATTTTTTGCTTTTTATTTGTATATACATTTTATTTTTATATCCTTTTTATTTGTATATAGAATAGTTCTTTGCATATACAAAATGTTTAATAATGCTTGATAACTGATTTGCTAAGTGATTTTTACAGATACTATAAAAAGAAAAAAGTTCAATAAAAATTAAAGAGAAATACGTCAATGAGATAAAAATCAATACAACATACGACATACATCTAAATCACGGAAAAGATGTACATCCACATATCTGCATCCACCAAAGATATGACCAGTCATCTGGGTTTCTTCGGATACGAAAATCATGGCTCAGTTGCCATTTTCATCTTCCCCACAGTCACCTTATCGTGTCAATTAGTTATTTCAAGAAATTTCATTTTAAGGAAGAACCTTTACCACCCATCCTTCTATTCCAAGATTTTCCTACCATTTCCCTGAAAGCATATCTTCTCCCCTGAAAGCATATCTTCTCTTCTTCCCCTTTTTCTAGTTTTATACATTTGTTTTACTTTTTATCTTCATACATTAGAATACAAATGCCTTGAAGACTGGGCCTAATTTTATTTTTATATCCCCAGTGCTTACTAGCATGCTCATCAGATGATATATATTTTAAAAAATGCTTATTGCCTCTTCTGTTTACCTAAAAATTGTATTAAAATGAAAGCAGTATGATATAGTCTTAGATTATAAAACTTCCTATTTTTCACGGTGTGGTAATTGTTTTTTTTTCTAAAATGGTCCTGATTTTTTTCTTCTCTTTGGCATGTTAAAAGTGTTCTGTCAGAAGAAAACCTGCTCTTTAAATTCTTCCCTAGCTCTTCACTAGAATCTAGATTAATCCTGGATTTTGAAAAGACCTGAGCCATTAGCTGGAAACCTGAGTTTTCCAGAACATCTTGCCAAGATGCAATAATTAATAGTAATGATAATGATAATAATTATAACAATATCAACAACAGCAACAATACACATTTTATCCTAATTGATTCTTACAATAATCCTGTGAAGTTAGGATTTACTCTCTTCCTTTTATAAATGAGAAACGCAAGGCTGAGAGGTTAAGTAACTTAGCTAGCTTCCAGCACAACTCTTAAGAGACACAAATGGAATTAAAATACAGCTCTTTCTAATACCAAATATAGCATTCTGTCACCATGTCAATTAACTGACTCTATCAAACCTACTTAGGAAACTCAAAAGACATATCTACATTTGCTATTTCTGCCATCTGTAAAATGGGACTCATTTTCATGGATGTGTCCTTAATTTTTCATAGTTTATAATGTCATGACATTTCCATAATTTTCTCCACATTACATTAGTCTGATCCCTTATCCCAAAGTTAAAGAAACATGCTCTCAGAAGAAGGAAAACCAGGATCTGTAATATTCTTAAATGAAATGATGGTATAGGATCAAAAACATTAAAACTTTTTCTAGACATCTTTCCTTGATATCTTTTTGTTACTGATTTTAAAAAAATTCTTATTCCATCTATAAATTTTTAAAATATGTTTTATAAGCACATTTCAAAATTATTTTGTGAGTAATGAATTTTTTTAATTTAAGTCACATGCATGTAACATTTCAAAAGGCTCATTTTTATGATATTAAGAATTGTACATCTTTTGGGTTCAGACATATATTTTATTTTTAGGCAGGATTCAATAATATTTCATAATAGAAAAATTGTAGCCTTTGAGCTATTAAGAAAATCTACCAACTAATGGCTTTCTGTCTCTCTCTCTCTCTCTCCCTCTCTCTCTCTCTCCCTCACATGCACACACACACACACACACACACACACACACACACACACACACACATTCACACACAGACATATTATCCAAACACATCTACATAAATGCACATGCACACACATAGATATAATAAAAACATACATTTGATCTCTATCACTCCAGACTCTAGAGAATATACCTACAAGACCTATTTTAATTGTAGTGGAAATGACTTTTTAACAGTTAAATGGTATATGATTTTCATACCTTCATCTCCATTTGGTTCTGTAATTAACAATTCAATGTCTCCCTAGCCTTATATTCAATCTCTTCCCAAGGGGTCATTTAAATGAGGTAGAATATTTCTCCATATATCTTTAGAAACCTGTTTTTCATACCGAAGCAAAATTCTACAGTGATAGCATATGTAAAGACATATGTCACTCATTAAGTCCCTCAAATTAACCACCTGAGTTGAAATTTTACATTACTATTCTCTTAGAAGAGCAGAGGTGAAGGCTCTTATGACCTATATTCATCTTAACAAGAAATTTCATTTTCCTCCTCTCCACCAGGGAATGTAGGGTCAGAACCTTTTTCTGTTTTATTAAGGCAAAACATACTGAAGCTGTTAAATATTTTATCAGTTCATCACCATTAATTTTCCATGATGCATTTTTTTGCTGAAATTATTATATGATTTTGCAGAATTACAGACTTGCATAGCATGAAGACCAAAATAACTCAGTAGACCATTTCTCATTGACTTGCATTGTACCACTTGAAAAATCTTAAAGGATTCAAATTGCTTAACTTAGTATCCACATTATATTAATTATACATATTGTAAGAATAATATTTTAATTCATTTTGAGTTTTTCTCATTACTTTAAATTTACATTTTAGTGGAACAAAAGTAAAAAAAAATATAAAAAAACATGTACTTTTGTAACAGATACTCATTGAACACTTCTTATATCCAAGAACCATGGATTTCAAAGGTGAATAAGTTGCCCTGATCTAGTGAACCTTAGAAAGTAGCAAATAACTGCCAAAACAAAATAAATATAGAAAAAAGGTAGAATTCTATTTCAGAAGCTGAGGGTCGATTTTGTGGAAGGGATATTCACTTTCCTTTTTCATCATTCTATATTTTGTGCCTCCACAATATATTTTTTTTCTCCTTACAAAACCAATCACTCATAAGATAATATTGCCATGTTGTTTAATATTTGAGATTTATATAACCAACCTACCATTTCTTATATATAACCATTTGCTTAACAGTAAGGAAAAAAATTGAAGCAAATATATAAATAATAAAATATATCAAACTGCACATAAAAACACTGAGTTCCACTCCCACGCTAATGTATTTAATATTTATGATGGAGATTGGAAACATTTGAGAGAATCTTTAAAGGGAAGCAGAGGAGAAAGCAAATTCAGGGGTTTAGGGTTACTAACAACTATAAGCTTCTGGAATTTATGTTATTATTCCATTCAGGAATATTTTTGAACCATATCAAATTGCTTCTACGACAGTTTTTAAGTTGAATAGATCCTCTTCCCTTGACAAAACATACGATTTTCAAATTCTCTCAATTTATAAGCCTCATTAAAAAGGATGTAGATAGTGTTTTTTTTCCTTAATGTGAATAATATGTCTCTTAAAGTCAGAGCATTTGCTCTCTCTCTCTCTCTCTCTCTCTCTCTCTCTCTCTCTCTCTCTCTCTCTTTCTCGGCTAAATAGAGCATATAAAACAATCACTTATGCATATGCTGTTCAATCAGAAGATAGTTCACAACTCAGAAAGACTTTTAAATCCCATCAGAAGAATACCAAAGTACCTGCAAAGTTAAGTGCTTTTTCTCCTTTGAACTAGAAGAGCCAAAGGAGAATAACAAGGCCTTATGAGAAGTTTGTTTGTTTTTTCTTTCTCTGACTTTGGCTGATGTTGAAAGGCAGTAATTGTTACTGAAACTCTTGGTCAATGAAATCAGTTCCTTCTCCATTTAGTCAGGAATCAGGCAGATAAAGTCTTCTATCAACTAGTTGCTTCTGTTATTGCTATAACTGAGAAACTTTCCAGTTCTCTTGCTTATGTATTCAATTCTTTTATTAAAGTTCCTATTTCAAGTTCTACTGTTATCCAATTTCTCTCCTGGTACCTACAAACTTCAGTGATTTGAATTATAGCCTACTGAGTCTCATTGATACATTTACCTTTCATCTAGTTTTACTTTCCAAATTTCTCCCGTCACATCAAGAGTCATTTATAAATTATACTTGTCTTTTTTTAAATTACTTTTTTGATTCTTAAAACAATTATGTAAATTAGTTGAAGTACTTAAATGCTTCACAATACAGAATTCTTCAACATGATCCACTATGTGTTTGGTACTCTCAATGCTGCTTTATTTTAAGATGAATAATAGAACTTCCAGTGCTCCCTTTAAGATAACAAACTCTTCTCAAACAGAGACATTCAGAGAAAATTCAGCCATTAGATTTATATCACAGATTATTTTTCCCCAAACTATCTGAATTCCTCCTGAAATTATTTCTTCATATATGTGTAGTAGTACTATACATTTAAACAAACAATTTTCTATTCTATTACAATTCAAATGTTCTTCTATATGAGGACATATAATCTTAAATCCTTTGTCAATTAATATAGTTTTCTTCACTCAAAAACCATTTAAAGCACTTTCATAACTAGATTGTTCCAGGTCATTTAGAGTTTATAAAGTAGTCAGGTCAAACTAAAATAGAAAAACACCACTAAAAATACAGTAGATTCTCTGCCAGTTGCATATAACATTAGAAAACTACATATGAACATTGTCTATACTACATTGAATTTTTATTTATTTTGCTTAATATTTGCCAATTACATTTTATTTTGGTTCCAAACATTCAGGATTGTTGCAGGTTAAAATGCGAACCACAGATCTCATGGCTGACAAACTATAGATGATATAGATAGATAGATAGATAGATAGATAGATAGATAGATAGATAGATAGAGATATAGATTATTTATACATATAGAAGATATAGCTAGATATAGCTATATATACAGATTATATAGCTATAGATAGCTAGATAGATAGATATACATATAGATGATATATACAGGTATAGATATAGATTTAGAAATAAATATAGAGATAGAGATATAGATAGATATATATCTCAGTTGTGATTCTGGAAAACTGATTTAACTACTCTCAAACTCAAATATCTAATCTGTAAAATGGAGATAAAAATAGCACCTAGATAACATATATAAAGTGCCTTGTAAAACAGAAAGTCCTACATAAAAACTACATAATTAATTGTAGTAGTAGTAGTAGTAGTAGTAGTAGTAGTAGCAGCAGCAGCAGCAATAGAATTAGAAGTACTAGGAGTAGTTGAAAGTGGTAGTAGAAGTACTAGTAGTGGTAGTGGTGGTGGTGGTGGTAGCATTGGTCATTGTCATGTTAAAATGATAATGTACCTAACAAAAAAAAGCAAAAAAGGAAGGAAAGGATGGAATGTGTCTTCTAAATAACTGATATAAAGCCTACATTTAGAATGTTCATATCTGACTTTTTTTGTGAAAACATTTTTTGTAATTGCATTCAAATTGTTTCTTGATTCATCTTAGCAGATAGATTCTCAGGTA
Organism: Macrotis lagotis; assembly: GCF_037893015.1. Lineage (NCBI taxonomy): Eukaryota > Metazoa > Chordata > Mammalia > Peramelemorphia > Peramelidae > Macrotis > Macrotis lagotis. The sequence goes on from NC_133666.1 coordinate 181,909,780, forward strand.
TTTTGTATTGTCTGTATTATTTTAAATCAAATTTTTCTTTCTCTCTCTTCTAAATATTTTTATGCAGAAATTGCTGATAATTTTTAGAACTGTTAATTTACATGCATTTATTTTCTATCTGCGATAATAATGAAACTGTCATATTTCAACTAATTTTAGTTGATTACTTAAAATTTTCTAAATATACCATTATATCATCAGCAAAGAGTGATAATTTTGTTTCCTCATTGCCTTTTCAAATTCTTTCAATTTCTATTTATTGTCTTATTGTTATAGCTAACATTTCTAGAGATATTCGAGAATATATATGATATGAAAGGGAGAAGTAGAAAGTAAATCTTCAAGGATAATTTCTCTGTCAAACTAATGACTTTGTAAATGATGATCTAATGAAATATGCTGAAAATACATTTTGCAGTTTTTAAATACAATTCAGCTAGTATAAAGAGAAACATTTAAATCCATTATCTCATACCATATAAAGTAAATCGCAAGATTATATGCCCTGGTACCTTCGTTAAGTGAGAAAAATCAATCAGATGTGTATATAAAGTGAAGACAAAGCTGAGTCTGCTCTAATTGATTTAAGAATGGACTTTAGACTAAATTTAAAAGATAATTTTTCAATATAGACGTCCATGAAAGTGATTAAATGAAGTAACATAATACTACATAGGAAGAGTGTTATTTTTGCTTGAGGAGATTCAATCATGTTCTAATGGTATTTTATAAAATATCAGACCAGAGGAAAACCCATATAATCAAACATTTGGTAGCTTCTTGCTCAAAGCTTCCAACAATGTATCTTATGGAATCAGCTAGGGTAAAGAAAAGAGTCATGAACTTGGCTTCAAACTTGATCACAGTCTCCTCTGTACAACTTAACTTAGAATAAGATTTTATGAAACTGGGGGTAGGGGGTAGGGGAAAGGTGGTTGAAGTTGTGAAGATTTCAGGTTTCACATTAATATCTTTGTTTTAGCTGCATCTTCAAATAGCTTATACAGTATATGCATGAGAAGCTAAGAACAGATTTGATTCTGAGTAAAGAAATCTTCAGGAAACCAGCAGAAAATCTACACCATTACTAACTTGAACTTAAAGAGTATTCTTTCAATAACACAAAGTAATTATTCATAAATTGTCCATAAACCTGAAATTACCCTTTTGACTCATGTGATCCCTAAACTTGAATTCAATTTCCCATAGTTTCTTCATATGAAAGAATATCTCAGAGACTTTCCATGTATTGTTTTGTTCCAACCATTCTTTGTATATCATCTTGGTAAAAATGTCTTTCTGAAAGCTGATTAAGTAAGGTTTACTAACTGATTTTAATTGGTATTAAATCGAAGTACAATAGCTATAGCTTTAGGAAATTTCTCAATCACTTAAGGATTTTCCCCTCTCTCCAAAAAAAAGTGCAATTACAAGAGGCGAAAGTGATCGATAACAGTGTTCTAATCCTGGGGAGATAACAGGGGCAAAGTGAATGAGACGGGAGATAGAATGTTGTGAATGAGCTACAATAAATAGGACAGTTTAGTTGAAACTGAGAATTGCATGGGAATGTAATTTAGAATGGAAAGCTAGAACTAGATTGTTATGGGCTCAAAATGTCTAACAGAGGAATATGTTTGATTCCAAAGGTATTCTGGAGCTATTTGTTGCTTAAGTATGGAACGTATTGTAGGGGCTGAAAGATGAGAGACACTATCACTATAGCAAGATGGAAAACTGAAATAACTAACATTTATATAACATTTCAAGTTTTCCAAAGAGCTTTGCAAATGTTTTCTCATTTGATCTGTAGAACAAGCATAACAGTTATTTGCAATTATTATCCTCATTTTACAGCTTAGAAAAAAGGAGTAGATAAAGTGACTACCTCAGGGTCCATATTGTTAATAATTATCTATGGCTGGAATTTAACTCAGATGATCTTAACTCCTAGATTTAGTTAGTTAGCTTTAATATGATTAATTTTAAGTATTTTTTATCCATTTGTACATGGATATTTCCAAGTTACAAAATTCCCCTCCAACCTTCCTTCTTGCCCCCCCTCCCCTCAGTAGGGAACATTCAGGTTAGTATTTTACATACATATTTTGTTAAGCATATTTACAAATTAGTAATTTTGGGCATGAAGAATTAGGATTAAGGGAAAGAGATATATAAGAGATAATTTTTATAAAGTGTTCATCAGATTTGGTGGGAGTTTTTTTCTTTGTTTTTCCTGTGATATGTTTTGTGTTGTTTTTCTTCCTCTGGTTGGTGATGATATAGACCATTACTTGTCTAATACAATTTTTCTAGTTATCTAGACTGTCAAAAGGAGCTGCTTCCATCAAGGTTGTTTATCTCATAATGTTTTTGATGTGTACATTATTCTCTTGGCTCCACTTCCATTGCTTAGCATCAGATCCTATTAAGTCATTCCATGCTTCTCTAGAGTCCTACCAGTGATGATTTCTTATAGAAAAATAATATTCCATAGTATTTGTGTACCATAATATGTTTAGCCATTCCCCAAATGATGAGCATCCCCTTAATATCCAATTCTTTACCACTACAAAAAGAGCTGCTATGAATATTTTGGAAGATATAGGACTTTTCCCATCCTTTACAATTTCTTCTGGAGTACAATCAGTTTTGAATACCTGATCTAACATGTTAATGGTAGAACCAGAGAATACAGAAGAGATAAAAAAATGATATATACATTCAGAAGTAAAACCAGTGGCTCTTATTAACTGATTATGTAAAAACAAAATATTAAGAAAAAAGAAAGATAATTGGATTCAGCATAATCATAAGAAAAATGGTAAAACCATTAAATAATCAAATACTGAATAGAAGCTGGTATTATCAAGAAAAGAAGTATGGACAAGAAAGCATACATAAAATGATGCTATAGAGGAGGGCAGGAGAGGGTAGATGAAGAAAGAATAAGCAGTCTATAAAAGAATACTTGCATAGGAAAAGGACCTTTTAGGCAAGCAGCTTTTCTTTTAGTTTTAAAAATCAAACCAGGATAAAGAATTCTGAGGGACTAGAGAAACAGGACTGAAGTCTTCAAGGGAAAACAACTTGAAGAAAGAAGATATATACAAATGATTCCCTCCAGTTTATAAGAAATCATTATTAAGGACCATACTAAAAAGATGATTTATAGATCATTCAGAAATTGAATAGGTCTGAATTCATGTGGAATTAGGACAAATAACTGACATAAATGGGAGAAAGGAAATGATGAGTCTGTGACTACATGCATGAGAAAGGAGCATAATATTATATAGGATTCTGCAAGGATGATTAGAGTTGAGTTGCATTTAGGGATTGTGTCAGCTTTGCCTCCTGGTGGGCCATGAAGTCAATAATGAAACTGCTTTTCATTTTCAACATAAACTTCTTAAGTTGCTGTGCCCTTTGGGATCATGGCTACAGGACTTGCTGAGGAAGATCTATTGCCTTAGACATCTCCCTTATAACAAGATAAGCCAGGACCTCTATTTTATTCTAAAAATGTTTAGACTTCAGTTGTCCCTTAGGTATTTAAGAGCAACTTATTGAGTTTTTGCACTAACCATGGGAAAAAAAAATGCAGTTCCTTCTGATTACATTCGATGACAAGAGTATATGGTTGGATTTCCATGTTAAATCCCCACAGATGTTACAATCTCAGTCATTTATTCTAATTTACACTTTCAATCCATGGGTTATCTTTCTTTGTTCAGTCCTCTTCCTTACAAATTTAAATATTATTTTTATTCTGTCCTTTTATCTTACCTTGATTTTACTCCATTAGGTACCTGGTTATTCCTTTGCACTGTAATCCTAAAAAACAAAACAAACCAAAACAAAACCCTATTTCTTTTTACTTAAGCCTATTTAGATTTAGCATAAGCTATAAGAATATGGTGTTATAGAAGGGGTTATTTAATAGAAGAGATTCTGGCTGTATGAAATTAAGTGAAAAAAATTTTAACAATAATGTTGAAATCCTGCACTTTCAGAAACCTGTCTTGCTCCTTCACACATATGTCTTGATCAGAAGGATTATCTGTTTTCCCCTCCCAACAAGAGCTATCTAAACATGTCTGCTTTTCCCATTATTTTTGGTACATTTATGTTGAAACCAGTGACCCAGATTAATATAAGAAATAATTTGTTGATGCTTTTCTTACTATGATATTTTATTAAATGCCTTAGCTGTGCCCATTGTTCTCACTGACTAACAAAGATAAATACATTACTGAAGGCTGCTTTTAGGGTATGTTGACTCACCTAGAACCTGTAACCTTGAGTAATCACTCCATGAAGGACTTTACCTATGATTTAGGGACAGAAGGAGTGCTCCCAGATCTTACAAACACAAAAAATATATAGGTTAATAAGAATTGCTAAGCTTAGGGCTGTCATCTTGTCAGTTATCATTCTTTATGATGCGAAAGCTTTCCTTTCTACTATATGACTTCTGTTTGCCCCTAAAACAAACTGCCTTTCTAAATGAACCCAGGGACTCTTCCAATCACAAGGTTATTGCTACTGTTTTACTCACCTATATAAGTACTCATTTATCACGCTAGTCTATTCAGAATAAATATACGTTAATTGTGTGCAAGATGGAATAGAGAATGGAGTCAGAATCCAAGAAGTGATTAGGACTTTAGGACCCAATTCAGTCAATCAATACTTTAAAATTTTTCATCATTACATAGTCAGCAATGAGCATTCTATTCTCTGCTTAAAGACCTACAAATAGAGGAAAGAACTGTTACTTGAGTATCCTAATTTTTGTACAACTTTCATTGCTTTTTTTTTCCCTGAAAGCAAACCTAAATTGCCTCTTTAACACTTATGTCAATCCCTCCTGATAATTTCAAGTACTAGAATTTCTAGTTTAAAGAGTATTATGTGCACCAGCCCTGTAGTCAGGAGTACCTGAGATCAAATCCAGCCTTAGTTTGTTAATAATTACCTAGCTGTGTGGCCTTGGGCAAGCCACTTAACCCCACTGCCTTGCAAAAAAGTAGAGTATTATGCTTTTATTATTTTATTTTCATAAGAATTTTAATTGCTTGCCAACATTGTTATAACAATTCATAGTTCTGATATACTATATACTTCCTTACTCTTTGTTTCACTCACAAGTGATTCAGAATTTGTTACATGCTTTGGTTTTTAAAGCATAAATCATCACTCAGAAGATTATTTGTATTAAAAAAGGAAGGTATTAAGATGACTACGTGGCACAGTTCATAGAGCACTGGCCTTGGAGTCAGGAGTACCTGAGTTCAAATCTGTCCTCAGACACAATAATTACCTAGTTGTATGGCCTTGGGCAAGCCACTTAACCCCATTGCCTTGCAAAAACATAAAAAAAAAGACAGGTATTGTTTCTGGATTCAGTTTTGGTTTTTTGCAAGCATATGATCCCAAGGTAGAAAAAGGTGTGTTAAAAGAAAAATTGTTTTACTAATGAGTAGTATGAAATATTAAAATCATTTTTTCAGGTATTGTTACAAAAGGAAAACTCCCCACCAGTATATATGTTACCAAAAATTATATCTGTTGCTTCTAATTATTGTTCAGACCTGAGTGTGAGTGTTGACAAAAAAAGGTTATTTTACTGAGGCAGTATTAAGGGATAGAAGAAGGAATTCAGGAAGTGAGGGCATGACAACAGAGACTAAAAAGTGGGGAGAAAACTCTATCTGTTCATATTATGTATCTCTACTTCCCAGGGTATATAATATAGTTCCAAGAATGTGACTTATAGATTAATGGATAAGCATGTACCTTTCCCCATATATTAAAGTGAACAGGGGTTGGGGCAGCTAGGTGGCGCAGTAGATCCAACAACCTTTGAGTCAGTAGGACCTGAGTTAAGATGTGACCTCAGACTACAAATGTTTGACCTTGGACAAATCATTTAATCCCATTGCCTTATGAAATAAATAAATAAATTGAATAGATCTATTCTCATTTATGTGAATATTTCCTCCAGCAATGAAGATCACAACCAACTATACCTTTTCATTATGCATGACTCTTGTACAAGCTCTCCTATAGGTTCATTAGAGGATATTCATCCATCATTCAGGAGACTTCCTGTTAGCAATAGAGGAATTCAGGCTATTCCTCAGCTATCATCAGTGAGGCAGCTTATGGGTCTATGTGGGTTCATTTTTAGTGAAAAAAATCATTGATCTCTGACTCAAGAGTATAATAAAAAATTTAAATTTTAATTCATAGCTTAATGCAAAAGTTCACAGGTTAATTCACATAGTTATTTAAAAAGGTAAAGAAAACTGGTTTCAGTAGAAGTAGTGAAGCTAAGTAAAGCATGGACAATAGTTCCTTAACAGTACAGAAAAGACTAGACAAATATTTCTCCAATATTTCTCCTTCAACAATGAAATTCTTTACTTTGGAATATCTATTTCATAGTTCATTTTATAGATAAATATATATACATATATACATATATATATATATATTTATATATATATGTATGTATATTTACCCTCATACATCCCAATCTCTATATTGGTTTTGAAAAATAGGTGTAGTTAAGCAACAGTTACTAGAAGAGATTAAGAATCTCTTTTGTTGGGAAGGCAGAGCCAAGATGGTATCATGAAAACAGGCTTTCCCAAAAACTCTCTCCAAAATATTTCAAAAACCTTAAAATTATAACTCTAAACTTTTGAGAGACAGAAACCCACAGCAAGATCCAGTGGAGCAATTCTCTAGTCCAAGGTAGCCTGGAAGATCATGGGAAGTCTCTGTTCCTTGAGGTTGGAGGGGAGTGACAGTGTAGCCAGGATCACCACTTCAGAACAAAGGAGCTCTTGCCTTCTGGAAATAGCCTGTGGAGAGTCTGGGCCATTTGGAGCACAGACTCCTGGCAGCAGAAGCAGTTTCCTGACCTGCCAACGTAGGAAACACCAAGAAAAACTTGGAAGATAATTGGGGGACACCTCAGCCAGAGCAGGCCTGAAGCCCAGGTCAGCTTGGCCCTCAACATAGCCCATCATTATAACCAGAGCTCTCATTCCATGGAAGGCAAAGGGGTGGGGGGTGGGGGAGGACTGTTGAATTCTTTCCTCTGTCCCTGGGACAGGATTCTTGTGCTTTGTTCATATTCAGAACCTGGTCATACTCTGGGCACCTATACTGCCATAATGGAGCAGGAACCCTCCTCACAGTGACAGGGCAGAAGGGAGTGCTTGTATTCATCCAGAGACCAGAGCACAGACAGGAGAGAAGTTAGAGTTTCTCATAAGAGCTTGAAGGAACTGAGGTCATTGCAGGAGGTGTCCCAAAAACACTCAAACACTCAGGAAATAACAAAAAACAAGGGCATAGACTGGGGATATGAATAAATAGAAAAAAAGGAACCTGACCTTAGATAATTACTTTGGTCCCATGGAGGATGAAAACACACATTCAGAAGTTGACAAAGTCCAAGCTTCTGTATCCAAAACGTCCAAGAAAAATCAGAGTTGCACTCAGCCTATGACAGAGCTCAAAAAAATATTTTGACCATCAAGTGAGGGAGGAAGAAGTAAAAATTGGTAAAAGGAATGAGAGAGATGCAGGAAAAATACAAAAATCAAGTCAGCAGCTTAGTCATGGTGACACCCCCTCCAAAAAAATGTTCAGGAAAACCACATCTTCAAAACCAGTTTAGGTAAAATGGAAAAAGCAGGCTAAAAAGTTAATGAGGAGGAAAATTCATTAAAAAGCAGAATTAGCCAGACAGAAAAGGAGATAAGAAGGTTCTCTAAAGAAAACAAATCCTTCAAATGTACAATGGAGCTAAAAGAAGCCGATGACTTTGCAAGGACTGAAGAAACAATAAAACGATACTAAAAGAATGAAAAATTAGTAGAAAACATGAAAAATCTCATTGAACAAAACAACTGAGCTGGAAAACAGTTCTAGAAGAGACACTTTATAAATTATTGGGCTACATGAAAGTCATGGTCAAGAAAAGAGCCTTTACTTCAGTTTTAAAGACATTCTACAGGAAAATTGCCCTGATAAACTAGAAGCAGAGGGCAAAATAAAGATTGAGAGAATTCATATATCTCTTCCTGAAAGAGAACCAAAATAAATAAACAAACTAACTAACTAATCAATAAAAAAAAAACAAATAACCCCAGGAATATTATAGTCAAATTGCAGAACTCCCAAGTCAAAGAGAAAGTATGTCATGCAGCCAGAAGGAAATAATTCAAATATCATGTAACTACAGTCATGATTACAGAACTTAGCATTATCCATGTTAAGGGATCATAGGGCTTGGAATATAATATTCCAGAATGTAAAAGAGCTTCAAATGCAACTGAGAATCAGCTACCCAATAAAACTGATCATCCTCTTCCAGGGGAAATTATGTACATTCAATGAAATGGGAGAATTTCAAATGTTCCTGTTTAAACAACAAGTTTTAGAAAGTTTGATCTTCAAGTACAGGACTCAGACAAAGCATAGAGAGGGTGGATAAGAAGGGTAAATTAGGAGGGTTTTAATGATGATGATCTGTGTGTTTTCCTGCATGGAAAGATGATAGTGACACTACTCACATAAACTTTCTCATATATTAGAACAGTTAGGAGCATATACAAGACACAGGAGGGAGCTGAATTTGAAGGTATAATATACTATACAAATGGAGTCAAGGGGTGAAAAGGGAATGTACTGGGAGAAAGGGAAAGGAGATGTAGAACAGGCTAAGTTATTTTATGTAAAAGAGTCAAAAATAACTTTTGCAATGGTATGGAATTGGTGGAAAGTGACAGGGGGATGAGGGAGCCTTCATTCTCATTGAAAATGGTTCAGAGAGGAAACAACACACATACTTAATAGAGTGTAAAAATCTAGATTGGAAAAAGGAGACAAAGGTGATGGGATAAAGGAGACAAGGGGAGCTGAGGGGGAATGTAGGTGTTTGAGGACAGGTTAGATCAAGGAGAGGACAGTCAGATATAACACATATTTTCTTTTATTTTTTGCAAGGTGGTGGGATTGGGTGGACTGTCCAGGACCACAGGCTAGGGTGGTTGCTGGGTCTCTGGAGTGGGATATAGGATTGAGGCCTCTTAGCCACAGGGTCAGTGCTCTGTACACTGGCCACTCAGCTGCCCCACAGCACACTTTTGAAGAGGGACAGAGTGAAAGGAGAGAGAAAATATATTAAATTATTGTGGGGAGGAGTGGATGAAGGGAATTACAATCAGCAATAGTAATGGTGGAAAAATATGGAAGTGACCTCTTTGATGGAATTATGATAAAGAATGCTATCCACCCCAGAGGTAGAACTGATAGTATTTGAACACAGACTGAAGCACATTATGTTTTCTTTCTTTCACTTTATTTCTCATGAGGTTTTATTTTACTTTTATGGGGTGAGGGGGAACTATGTTTACAACAAGACTATTTTGGTGGTGTGTAAATAAATAAAAATATTAATTAAAATTTAAAAAATTATAAAATAAACTTTTTAAAAAATATCTAAAAATAAAATTATAAAAATTCTGCATCCAGAGAAAGAAAAATATAAATATATGCACATATGTGTATATACATGCATATACACAAACACCTACAAAAATACATAAACATATATAAACATATAATTACATATTATATATCAATATATATGTGCTAAATGGTAATCAATATCTAAAATCAGAATGTTTGGGAGGGAAGAAAACCAGAAATTGACATTACTATATTGTTGTATATTTAAAAAGAAAAGCATTTAAAGGATATAAAAAATTTTGAAAAGAAGCAAGTGAAGCTATATATATATATATATATATATATATATATATATATATATATATATGTATAATCATATAAAAAAGGCACTCCATATCATTATTGATTAGAGAAATGCAAATTAAAACAATGAGATATCACCTCACATGTACCACATTGGCCAAGGGAAAATTATCACTTTTGGAGAGATGTGGGACGTTGATGCATTGCTGGTGGTGTTGTGAATGGATTCAGGTATTCTGGAGAGAATTATGACCAAAGAGCAATGAATGTGTTCATACTCTTTGACCTGGAAATTCCAATTTTTGGTCTACATGCAGAGAAATTATATAAGAAGAAAAAAGTCCTATATTTTCCAAAATATTCATAGCAACTCTTTTTGTTGTGGCAAAGATTTGGAAATTGAGGGCATGTCTATTGAATGGGGAATGACTAAACAAGTTATGATATGTGAGTACTATGGAATATTATTTTTCTGTAAGAAACCTTAAATGGTTTGACTCTAGAGAGGCATGGAATGACTTATGGGATCTGATGCTGAGCACAGGGAGTAGAACCAAGAGAACAATGTACAAATTAACAAAAATATTGTGAGATCAATAATGTTAATGGAACCAGCTCTTCTCAACAGTCCAGAGAGCTAGAAAACTATATTAGAGTGACTATAGACAATGTTATCCCCATCCAGAGGAAGAACAAAACAAAACAAAACAAAATAAAACACACAAACAGCCCCCCAAAATAAAAACAACCTTTCAAAATCTGATAAGCATTTTGTAATGCTTATATATCTCTCTCCCTCTTAATTCTACTTCTTTACAATAAAAATAACTAATCTGTAAAAATGTTTATCAAAATTATGTATGGACAATGCTAACCTGACTTTATCACTCAGGGGAGGGGGTGGGAAGGGAGAAAAGAAAGAAATTTTTTAACTTAAAAATGTACATGTGCATATCAATGAAAACAGGAAAAAAGAAAAAAGAAAGGAAAAGCAAATTGCAAGTAGTAGATTTTTGTTTTATGTTATGGAAATGCTTGTTTTATTCCATTAATTTGAAATAAAATTTAAAAAATAAATAACATTCACATACTATTTATTGATGTTATTTTTAAAAAAATCAAATTCACATATGAACACATGTATTCTAACAGAAATTCTACAAATCCCAGTAGAGGTTGATGTAAGTTAGAATAAATATTCTCCAAAGCATATAGCAGCTTATGGTGAAATTGAACTGGAAACAGTTTTTCTTTAGCATTTCCTTTATCTTCACTTGATCATTGTGATAAGAGATCATTTTCTGAAATAGTTTGGCCTAAGAAAAAGAGATAAAATTAAGCTAAATAAAAATAAATGAATTAAACCTAGAGTACTAAATATAGAAAGGCAATATTCTCTAAAAATGCCTCTTATTCAGCTCAAGTATTTTTTTTTTTTAGTTTTTGCAAGGCAAATGGCGTTAAGTGGCTTGCCCAAGGCCACACAGGTAGGTAATTATTAAGTGGCTGAGGCCCGATTTGAATTCAGGCACTCCTGACTCCAGGGGCTGGTGCACTATCAACTGGGCCACCCAGCTGCCCCAATATTGCTTTTTAAATTATAACCAGAATCTCTGTTATCTCTTTTTTATTACATAAAGAATATATTCTCTAAATGTTGCTTTCTATATTAAAATGTGAGCTCCTTGATGTAGGGACAATTTAACATATGGCTTTTTATTCCCAGCACTTAGCATATAGTCCATATAATGATGAGAAGGGGGAAGCAGTTTACTCCCAGACTACAATTGTGATTATGGTTAGCCAGACTTAAACATTCTGTCCTAGGTGAAGGGATAAAAAAATCCATTCAATGATTTGATCTACATGAGTCTTTCTCTGTTATACTTTGAGTCATGCTACATATTCCAACCTAAACTAATTATAAAAGTCATGGTAGTACTAAATTTAAATTCTAGAGAGGGAGGAGTGGAGGAAGGGATAGAGATACAGAGACAGAGAAAGAGAGACAGAGACAAAGAGAGAGAAAAGAGAGACAGAGAAATAAAGAAAGATAAATAAGATTACCAATATTTGTCAATTATAAAAGAAATATAATTCCAGAGTTATCTTTTGCCTATCTACGTAAGGATTTATTTAAGCAGTGTTTACTGTATTCTCTTCTAAGGAAACTCTTAGAATAAGAATAGATTATGGAGTCATCATTAGTATAAGTACTAAGAATTCCAAGTTTTTACTGAACTCACTTTTCAAATACAAGTAGGTTTAATTAAACTAAATGATAATAAGGTGTGGGACTTCCCTTGAGGCAGAAAAAAAGAAAGAAAAATATAACCCCAATATTTTTTAGATCATCCCTTATAGCAATCTTAGGTTTTATTAATATTTTATTTGTTTTTTAATTATATACAGTAGTAGTTTCTACCTATCATTTTTTGGTAAGGTTTTGAATTTTACAGTTTTCCCCCCTACCCCCCACAGAAGGCAGTCTGATAATCTTTATGTTGTTTTCATGCTATACATTGATCGGAATTGAATGTGTTGGGAGACAAATCATATCCTTGAGGAGAAAATAAATTATTAGATATAGTGAAATTATGTAGTACATAAGACACTTAAAAAAATTGAAGGTATTAGACTTTGGTCTTTGTTTAAACTCCATAGTTCTTTCTCTGGATACAGATGATATTCTCCATCACAGGATGGAGAATTGTCCCTGATTATGGCATTGATGAAATGAGCAAGTCCATTAGGGTTGATCATCACCGCCATGTTGGTGTTATGATATACAACTCTCCTCTGGCTCTGCTCTCTCACCCAATATCAGTTCATGCAGGTCTTTCCAGGTTTCTCTGAAATTCCATCCCTCTTTATTTTTTTTAGGTTTTTTCAAGGCAAATGGGGTTAAGTGGCTTGCCCAAGGCCACACAGCTAGGTAATTAATTATTAAGTGTCTGAGACCGGATTTGAACCCAGATAATTCTGACTCCAGGGCCAGTGCTTTATCCACTGCACCACCTAGGCACCCCTCCCTCTTTATTTCCAATAGAACAATAGTCTTCCATAACATACATATACCACAATTTGTTCATCCATTCCCCAATTGGACATTCACTCAATTTCCAATTCTTTGACACCACAGAGCTGCTTTGAATATTTTTGTACAAGTGATGTTTTTACTCTTCTTCATGATCTGTGCAGGGTATAGACCCAGTAGTGGTATTGCTGGATCAAAGGATATGCACGTTTTTATTACCCTTTGGGTATAATTCCAAATTGTATAGCAATCTTATTTAGCCTTTGCTTGAAAACCTTCAGTGAAAGAGAACTCATTCAATCCTAAGCAACTTATTTCAACTTTGGAAAGAGAGATCTTCCTTTATTTCAATCTTAAATTCACTTTTGTTGTTGTTGATTTTTTTTATTAAAGATATTATTTGAGTTTTACAATTTTCTCCCAATCTTGCTTCCCTCCCCCCACCCCCACCCCACAGATAGCACTTCGTCAGTCTTTACTTTGTTTCCATGCTGTACCTTGATAAAAAATTGAGTGTGATGAGAGGGAAATCATATCCTTAAAGAGAACATAATTCTCAGAGGCAACCAGATCAGACAATAAGATATCTGTTTTTTTTTTCCAAATTAAAGGGAATAGTCCTTGTACTTTGTTCAAACTCCACAGCTCCTTATCTGGATACAGATGGTACCCTCCTTTGTAGACAGCCCAAAATTGTTCCCAATTGTTGCACTGATGGAATGAGCAAGTCCTTTAAGTTTGAACATCACTCTTCCATGTTGCTGTTAGGGTGTACAGTGTTTTTCTGGTTCTGCTCATCTCACTCAGCATCAGTTCATGCAAATCCCTCCAGGTTTCCCTGAAATCCTGTCCCTCCTGGTTTCTAATAGAACAATAGTGTTCCATGACATACATATACCATAGTTTGCTAAGCCATTGCCCAATTGAAGGACATTTACTGGATTTCTAATTCTTTGCCACCACAAACAGGTCTGCTATAAATATTTTTGTACAAGTAATGTTTTTACACTTTTTCCTCATCTCTTCAGGGTATAGACCCAGTAGTGCTATTGCTGGGTCAAAGGGTATACACATTTTTGTTGCCCTTTGGGCATAGTTCCAAATAGCTCTCCAGAAGGGTTGGATGAGTTCATAGCTGCACCAACAGTGTAATAGTGTCCCAGATTTCCCACATCCCTTTCAACAATGATCATTATCCTTCCTGGTCATACTGGCCAATCTGAGAGGTGTGAGGTGGTACCTCAGAGAAGCTTTAATTTGCATTTCTCTAATAATTAATGATTTAGAGCATTTTTTCATATGGCTATGGATTGCTTTGATCTCCTCACCTGTAAATTGCCTTTGCATATCCTTTGACCATTTGTCAATTGGGGAATGGCTTTTTGTTTGAAAAATATGACTCAGTTCTCTGTATATTTTAGAAATGAGTCCTTTGTCAGAATCATTAATTTGTAAAGATCGTTTCCCAATTTACTACTTTTCTTTTGATCTTGATTACATTGGTTTTATCTGTGCAAAAGCTTTTTAATTTAATGTAATAAAAATCATCTAATTGGTTTTTAGTGATGTTCTCCAACTCTTCCTTAGTCATAAACTGTTCCCCTTTCCATAGATCTGACAGGTAGACTAGTCCTTGATCTTCTAATTTGCTTATAGTATTGTTTTATATGTCTATGTCCTGTAACCATTTGGATCTTATCTTGGTAAAGGGTGTGAGGTGTTGGTCTATTGTAAGTTTCTTCCATACTAACTTCCAATTATCCCAGCAGTTTTTATCAAAGAGGGAGTTTTTATCCCAATGGCTGGACTCTGTGGTTTTATCAAACAGCAGATTACTATACTCCTCTCCTGCTTTTACACCTTGTCTATTCCACTGGTCCACCACTCTATTTCTTAGCCAATACCAAACAGTTTTGATGACTGATGCTTTATAAAATAATTTTAGATCGGGCAGTGCTAAGCCACATTCATTTGCATTGTTTTCATTAAGCTCCTTGCAATTCTTGACGTTTTATTTCTCCATATGAATTTACTTATAATTTTTTCTAACTCTAAAGTAATTTTTTGGAATTTTGATTGGTAGGGTACTAAACAGATACTTTAGTTTTGGTAGAATTGTCATTTTTATTATATTAGTTCTCCCTATCCATGAGCACTTAATATATGCCAAGTTATTTAAATCTGATTTAATTTGTGTGAGAAGTGCTTTATAATTGTTTTTAAAAAGATTCTGAGTCTGTCTTGGCAAATAGACTCCCAAATATTTTACACTGTCTGAGGTTACTTTGGGTTTTTGCAAGGCAATGGGGTTAAGTGACTTGCCCAAGGCCACACAGCTAGGTAATTATTAAGTGTCTGAGACCAGATTTGAACCCAGGTATTCCTGACTCCAGGGATGGTGCTTTATCTGCTGCGCCACCTAGCCACCCCTATTTTATTTTATAGTTTTTTTTCACTTTAATAAATATTTATAAAGAGAAGAAAATAGGCATTTATTAACTGTTTGCTATGAACCAGGCACTGTCCCAAATATTTCATTTTATTGCATTTATTTTACAGGTTCTGTGTTAAATACAGAGAATAAAAATATACATAAAAGAAAAGATAGTCTCTGCCCATAAGGAACTTGCATTCTAATGAGGGGAGACAACAAAAAAACTGAAAAAGGTTGTTGGTGGTAAAGAGATAAAGATACCTGGCACAAGAGCATTGTTTAGAAAGTCTAAAAGAGTTGAGAATACAATTGGGAGACTAATGGAGACAGAGATGACCAGAGTTTTCTAATAAAAATCAAGGTCCTGGGAGAAACCAACTAATCAGAGGGAAGAAGGTAACTCCCAGTGTTTGAAGACCAGGGGTAGAATGAGCTTCCATGGTAAAGAGGTTTCTGGAACATTGTAGTTAAAGACCAAGAGACAGTGGATCATAATGAAGGCATTTGGTCAATAACTACAGTGTTATTGTTAGCATCAATTGGGAAGCAGCAGAAATAACTGAGTTGAGAGGGGTTTGGGCATGTTATTGAATGATGCTAAAAACAGAAAAAAAAAGATTTCCCCCAAGGGGAAGCTTTAAATGTTTTGGTTTTTTGCAAGGCAATGGGGTCAAGTGACTTGCCCAAGGTCACACAGCTAAGTAATTATTAAGTGTCTGAGGCTGGATCTGACCCCAGGTCCTCCTGATTCCAGGGCTGGTGCTCTATCCACTGCACCACCTAGCTGCCCGGATAGTTTATGTTTTTTATTTATTTATTTTTTTATTCTCATTTTGTACAAATGTTTTTTTTTACATTAATAAAATATACTTGTTTACAAGTAAACAAAATACCCCTCCCCCCATGAATATAGATAGACTTGCTTGGGTGAAAAAGTAAAGGGGAAAGAAAAAATATTAAAATTAAAAAAATAATAGTAATAATTGTAGGTATGGCCAGGTGGCGCAATGGACAAAGCACCAGCCCTGTAGCCACAAGCACCCGAGTCCACACCCAGCCTCATAAACCCAATAATCACCCAGCCATGTGACATGCAAGCCACCTGATCCCCACTGGCCTGCAAAAACCAAAAAGAAGAAGAAAAAAAAAGACAGAATAAAATAAAATAGTAATAATACTAGGGGTGGCTGGGTGGCAGACAGAGTATTGGCCCTTGAGCCAGGAGCACCTGGGTCCAAATCTGGCCCCAGACACCCAATGATCACCCTGCTATGTGGCCCCATGCAGGCCACCCAGGCCCACTTGTCCTGCACAATCCCCCAAATAATAATAACAAAAACTGTGTTTCAGTCTTTGTTCCAACACCATCAACTCTGTCGTGGGTGAATCACATTCTTTATGATTTGTCCATCACAAAAGTTACTTCCATATTTTTCCAATGTTGACATTGCTGATCGCAACCCTCTCCTTTCATATTTCTCCACTACCATGTACTATATTTTCTTTCTCCTTTCACTCTGACTCTGCTATAGGGTCGCTGAGTGGCACAGCAGACAGATCCCTGGTCCTGGGGGCAAGAAGCCCTGAGTCCCCATACCACCCCTTAGGCCCAGAATCTACCTGGCCTTATGGTCCTGGGCAGGCCTTCCAATCCCAGCCCTTTGCAAGAAGTAAAAATGAAAATGTGTTATATCTGACCACTGTCCCCCCATGGTCCATCCTCTCCTCCTTTATTCACATCCCCACCCCTTCCACCTCCCCCACTCCTTCTTACTCCAGTTGTCTATACACCATTGAGTATATATGCTGTTTCCCCTCCTAGCCATCTCTGATGAGAGCAAAGGTTCCCTCATTCCCCCTTGCCTCCCCCCCCCCTTCCATATCATTGCAATAGCTCATTGTAATAAAAAAAATCTTATTATGTGAAATATCTTGGACTATTCCCCCTCTCCTTTTTCTTTCTCCATTCCATTTCCCTCTTTTTCTATTGACTCCATTTTTACACCATATTTTATCTTCAAATTCAGCTTTCTCCTGTGCTTCAACTATAAAAGCTCCCTCTACCTACTCTATTAACTGAGATGGTTCATATGAATATTATCAGTGCCATTTTTCTATACATGCAGTTCATCCTCATTAAGTCCCTCATATTTCCCCCCTCTCCTCCAATCTCCATGCTTCACCTGAGTCCTGTATCTGAAGATCAAACCTTCTGTTCAGCTCTGGCCATTCCAAAAGGAACTTTTGAAATTCCCTTGGTTCATTGAAAGTCCATCTTTTTCCCTGGAAGAGGACATTCAGCCTTGCTGGGTAGTTCATTCCTTGCTGCATTCTAAGCTCTTTTGCCTTCTGGTATATTGTATTCCAAGCCCTACGAGCTTCCAATGTAGTTGGTGCTAAGTCCTGTGTGATCCTGACTGCAGCTCCACGATATTTGAACTGTGTCCTTCTGACTGCTTATAATATTTTCTCTTTGACTTGGGAGTTCTGGAACTTGGCTATAATATTCCCAGGGGTTGGCTTTTTGGGATCTCTTTCTTGGGGGGATCGGTGGATTCTCTCCATTTCTATTTTACCCTCTGCTTCTAGAATATCAGGGCAATTTTCCTGTAGTAATTCTTTGAAAATGATGTCAAGGCTCTTTTCCTGATCATGACTTTCAGGTATTCCAATAATTTTCAAATTATCTTTCCTAAGTCTGTTTTCCATATCAGTTGTTTTTTTCAATGAGATATTTCACATTTTCTTCTAATTTTTCATTTTTTTGGTTTTGAAGTATTGATTCCTGATTTCTGGTAAATTCATCAATCTCCCTGGATTCTATTCTTTGTCTGAAGGATTTGTTCTCCTCAGAGAGTTTTCTTATCTCTTTTTCCATCTGGCCAATTTTGGTTTTTAAAGCACTCATCTCCTCAATAACTTTGTGAACTGTTTTATCCATTTGACCTAAGCTATTTTTTAGCATGCTATTTTCTTCAGTATTTTTTTGGATTTCCTTGACTAAGCTGCTGACTTCATTTTCATGTTTTTCCTGCATCTCTCTCCTTTCTTTTCCCAGTTGTTCTTCCAACTCCCTCATTTGATTTTCAAAGTCTTTTTTGAGCTCTATCATAGCCTGAGCCCAATTTCTGTTTTTCTTGGAGTCTTTAGATGCAGGAGCTTGTTCTTTGTCATCTTCAGACTGAGTATTTTGATCCTTCTTGGGTTCATTTGCAAAATATTTCTCAATGGTCTTCCTCTTGTTTTTATGCTTGTTCATTTTCCCAGCCAAAGCCTGTTTTTTGGGGTGCTTCCTGAGCTTTTAGGACACTATCATAAGGGTCTCAGTGTGTGAGGTTCTGTCCTCCCTCCTGGTCTGTGAATGACCATAAGCGCCCCCCTCTGCCACAGGGCTGAGGTAGAGGGGGCTCTGCTGTTCTATGGGGGGGCCTAGACTGGGATCAGGATCTGAATGTGTTCAGAGCCCCAGAGTCCTGTTCTAGGGGCAGAGGACAGAGGTCAGCAGTCTCTCTCTTTTTGCTCCCCTCCCTCAGCTCAATGGGCTCATGCCCTGGAGGCTCCTGGTTACAGGCTCCACCTGCTTCTGTTTCCAGGTCTAGGATGCTGAAAGACCAAGCTGCTTGCTGTGTGCCCTGGGGGCTGGGCTCCACATGCTCACTCTGGCAGAGGTCCCCTGCTGTTCCCCCACTTTGTGCCCTGTGCTCCCCGGGGTGCAGCTTAGGAGACTCCCCTGCTGTTGTGAGCCATGGCTCCCAGCACCCTGGGGCTGCCTCCGGGAGGCTGAAGGTCTTTGGCTCTGGCGGGCCACCCCTCTGGCAGGCTGCCTCTCTGATCCCGGGGAGCAGAGCCTTTCTGCTCTTTTCCAGGTTACCTTGAGTAGGAGAACTGCCTCACTGGGTCCCTTTGTGGGTTCTGTCTCTCGAAAGTTTAGTTAGAGTCCTTAGTTTATGAGTTTTTATCAGAGAGCTCCTAAGACTCCCTTCATGTCGCCATCTTGGCTCCGCCCCGTAGTTTCCTGAGGTTACTTTGAATGGGATTTCTCTTTCTAGCTCTTCCTGCTGCTTCTTGCTAGACATATATAGAAAAATTGAGGATTTATGGGGGTTTATTTTATAACCTGCAACTTTGCTAAAATTGCTAATTGTTTCCAGTAGTTTTTTAGATGATTTCCTGGGATTCTCTAGGTCGAACATGATGTTATCTGCAAAGAGTGAGAGTTTTGTCTCTTCCTTCCCAATTCTAATTCCTTCAATTTCTTTTTCTTCTCTAATTGCTGATGCTAACATTTCTAATACAATATTGAATAGTAGTGGTGATAATGGGCACGCTTGTTTGACCCCTGATCTTATTCGGAATGCCTCTAGCCTCTCCCCATTGAATATAATGCTTGTTGATGGTTTCAGATAGATACTGCTAATTATTTTAAGGAACAGTCCATTTATTCCTACACTCTCTAGTGTTTTTAATTGGAATGGATGCTGCATTTTGTCGAAAGCTTTTTCAGCATCTATTGATATGATCATATGATTTCTGATAGGTTTGTTATTGATATAATTGAGTATACTAACAGTTTTCCTAACATTGAAACAACCCTGCATTCCTGGAATAAATCCTACTTGATCATAATGTATTATCCTAGTGATGACTTGTTGTAGTCATTTTGCTAAGATTTTATTTAGGATTTTTGCATCTATATTCATCAGGGAAATAGGTCTATCATTTTCTTTCTCTGTTTTAACTCTTCCTGGTTTAGGTAACAGTACCATATTGGTTTCATAGAAAGAGTTAGGCAGAGTTCCATCTTTCCCTATTTTTCCAAAGAGTTTATATAGGATTGTGACCAATTGTTCCTTAAATGTTTGGTAGAATTCACTTGTGAATCCATCAGGCCCTGGAGATTTATTTTTAGGGAGTTCCAAAATGGCTTGTTGAATTTCTTTTTCTGAGATAGGGTTGTTTAGGTATTTAATCTCTTCTTCATTTAACCTGGGCAACTTATATTTTTGTAAATATGCATCCATTTCACTTAGATTATCAAATTTATTGGCAAAGAGTTGGGCAAAATAATTTTGAATGATTACTTTAATTTCCTCCTCATTGGTTGTGAGTTCACCTTTTTCATTTATAATACTAGCAATTTGGGTTTTTTCTTTCTTTTTTTAATCAAATTGACCAGAGGTTTATCAATTTTATTGGTTTTTTCATAATACCAACTTTTGGTTTTATTTATTAATTCAATAGTTTTTTTGCTTTCAATTTTATTAATTTCTCCTTTAATTTTTAAAATTTCTAATTTGGTATTTGATTAAGGATTTTTGATTTGTTCTTTCTCTAATTTTTTTAGTTGCATGTTTAGTTCATTGATTTCCTCTTTCTCCAATTTATTTATATAAGCATTTAGAGCTACAATATATCCCCTGAGAGTTGCTTTGAGTGAATGCCATAGGTTTTGGCATGTTGTTTCATTATTATCATTATCTAGGATAAAATGGTTAATTCTTTCTATAATTTGTTTGTTGGCCCACTCATTTTTTAAAATGAGGTTATTCAGTTTCCAATTTGCTCTGGGTCTATATCTCCTTGGCCCAGTTTTGCATATGACTTTTATTGTATTGTGATCTGAGAAAGATGTATTCACTATTTCTGCCTTTCTGCAGTTGATCATTATAACCCGAAATTTTTAACAAAAGATGTTCCTGAAAATCTCTCACTCTAGGTTCTCTGAAGACTAATGCCAGCAAACAAGACCTCTGGTTAGAAAATTGAGATATGTCTAAACTGAAATATGATAATAGTTTATATAGTTGCTAATGTATATTTTAATTTTGTAATAACATGCTCAATGAGCTAGAATGCAAAGGTAAATGCATTTTCTGCAAATGTCACAGGTAGACAGGTGCTCTATTTTAAGATCAAATTAAAGTTCTAGATTTTAAGTATTTGAAACAAAGACTAGGGAATGCAATTAACCAGAAAGCTTGAGCACACATTGGTTTCCTTCATGTCTTAACCTGCTGTTTCCCATGTGTGTGTATCTTGTCTCCCTGATGAGATTTTAAAACCAGAGACCATATCAGCTGCTGCCTTTGTTTGCTATAAAAGTACTAAAAAACAACAAAAAGATACTCAATAAATATTCAAAGAACACTAATATTATCATTATTTGGGTATCTTAAAAGGGGGTGGGATGGGGATTAAATGGATGGAGGGATGACAAAATTCCTCATGTCTCCCCATCCCAGAATAGCAGAAATGGTGGCTATGCAAGGCTAGCTGTGAACCTGGGCACAGAAACCTCTTCAAAATGGATTCAAGCTATGGGATGAGCAGCTACATATTTCCCTGTGACAGCTCATGAGAAGATGTATGTTCACACAGACTTTAATTTTCAAAAATAGACAGTCTAGAGCCTGCTATCACTCTGACACAGAGCATCAGGTGTCTGGTGAAAATTGTATGTGGTTCCTCTTTCCTCTTGCAATTGCCTTAAATTACTTCCAAATTTTATTTATTCTGAGAGACAATGGGAATATTGGAAAAGTCTTTCCTTGACTAAAATCTGAGAGTCTAATGTATGGAACTCTTTTTTAAAATATATTTTATATGATTTATTTTTCCCAAATTACATGTATGCATGAGTTTTAAGAATCATTTTAAAACATATAATTTCAAATTCTCCTTCTTTTATCCACTCCATACCCTCTCATTGAGATGGCAAGTAGACTGATGTAGGTTAAAAATGTGTAGCCATGCAAAGCATTTCCATTACAGTTGTGTTGTAAAGGATAAATAGACTCCTCCCCAATCTGAAAAAAATTCAAGAAAAATAAAGTATGCTTCCGACACCAATAGCTCGCTCTCTCTCTCTCTCTCTCTCTCTCTCTCTCTCTCTCTCTCTCTCTCGTTAGATAGCATCTTTATCACAAGTCCTTCAAAACTGTCTTGGGTCACAGAACATCCAAGAAAATCTTAGTCATTCACAATTGATCATCCTACAATATTGTTGCTACTTTGTATACAGTGCATTTCACTTTGCATCAACTAATGTAAGCCTTTCCAGATTTTACTGAGAGAAGCCTGCTCATCATTTCTTACAGGAGAATAGCATTTTATCATAATCACATATAAAAATTTGTTCAGTCATTTTTTGTAATTGATGGGAATCCCTTAATTTTCAATTCTTTGCCATCAGAAAAGAACTGCTTTAAGTATTATACATAGAAGTTATTTTCCTTCTTATTTTTTCATATCTTCTGGAATACAGTGGTATCACTAAATCAAATGATTGCCTGGTTTTATAGTCCTGTGGACAGTTCCAAACTGTTCTACAGAATGGTTGGAATCATTTCACAACTCCAAAATTCATGCTTCATTTCCCCTTTATCCTCTCCAACATTTATCATTGTCCCTTTCTTTCCTATTAGCCATTCCAATAGGTCTGAAGTAGTAACTCAGAATTGTTTAATTTTCATTTCACTCAATAGTGAGTTACATTTGTTCTTTAAATGGCCATAAACTCATGTATTTTGATAATTTATAAATTGAGTAATATTTGTTATTTTTTTTAAATTTGACTCAGTTCTCCATATTTGAAAAAATGAGGTCTTTATCAGAGAAAGGTGTTTTAATATTTTCCCCACAATTACTATTGTTAATTAACAATTCCTAATTGTAAATCCTATCCCCTCAGTCCCATTTATTCTATTCTCTCTCTTTCATCCTGTTCCTTCTCAAAACTGGTTTGCTTCTGACTATTCACTCCCACAATCCTCCATCTCTTCTATCACCTGCCCCTCCCTTGTCCCATACCCTTCTGTGCCTACTTTTGATTGGGGTAAAAATCTATTTCAAAACCCAAATGAGTGTGTATGCTATTCCTTGTCTGAGTCAATTCTAAGAGTAAGGCTCACTTACTGCCCATCATCTCCCTGTTCTTTGACTCTACTGGAAAAGTTTTATGTTGCTAATTTATGTGAAATACACTAATCTGCCCTTCCATTTCCCTTTCCTCTCTTACTACTTAATTACATGTTTTTAATATATTATCTTTTCATATTCAACTCCCACCTATGCCCGCTTCTCTCTCTCTCTCTCTTTCTCTCTCTCTCTCTCTCTCTCTCTCTCTCTCTCTATATATATATATATATATATATATATATGTATATACATATATTGTTTCCTCCTTCTAACTCTACTGTAATAAATGAAAAAGCTCATATGAGTTATCAATATCATCTCCCCAGCTTCCCATGTAGGAATTTATTCTTTATGATTTGCCTTTCTTGTTTACCTTTTTATGGTTCTCTTGAGTTCATTTTTGAAAATCAATTTTTCTTTTTAGTTCTGTTCTTTTCATAAGGAAAATTAGAAAGTCCCCTATAGGGGTGGCTAGGTTGCACAGTGGATAGAACACAGGCCCTGGAGTCAGGAGTATCTGAGTTCAAATCTGGCCTCAGACACTTAATAATTACCTAGCTGTGTGTCCTTGGGCAAGCAAACTAAACCCATTTGCCTTGCAAAAAGACTAAAAATAAAGTCCCCTATTTTATTAAATTCTATCTTTTCCCTTGAAAAAATATGTTTGTTTTTGCTGGATAGTTGATTCTTTGTTGTAATCCATGCTTTTTGGCTTCCTGGAATATTATATTCCAAGTTCTACAATCCTTTAATGAAGAATTTGTTAAAACTTGTGCTATCCTATTGTGACTCCATGATAATTGAATTGCTTCTTTCTAACTGTTTGTACTAGTTTTCTCCTAGATCTAGGTATTCTGTAATATGGCTATGCTATTCTGAGGAGTTTTCATTTTCAGATTTCTTTCAGGATGTAATCAGTGGATTCTTTCAATTTTTATTTTACCTTCTAGGTCTAGACTCTGACTCTCAGCAGTTTTCTTTAATAATTTCTTGAAAGTTTACATCTAGGTTTTTTTTATCATGGTTTTGAAGTAATTTAATAAGTTTTTTAGATTATCTAGGCTATATCTATTTTCCAGGTCACTTGTTTTTCCAGTGAGATTTTTCATCTGGTATTCCTATTTTTTCATTCTATTGTTTGTTTTATTGTTTCTTGATTGTTCACAATGCCATTAGCTTCCCTATAGATCCATTCTATATTTTAAGGAAATATTTTCTTCAGTGAACTTTTGTATTTACTTTTACTATTTGGTCAATTCTGTTTTCAAGGCATTCTTCTCCTCAGTGACTGTTTGGATTTGTTTTCCTCTGGCTCAGTCTGGTTCTAAAATGTGGTTTTATTCAGTATTTTTTGTGTCAAGCTGCTCATTTTATTTCCCTGATTTGCTTGTATCATTCTCATCACCCTCCCCCCAGTTTTTCCTCTTCCTCCCTTACTTGATTTTTCCAAACCATTTTGTGAGTTCTTCCGCTGAGACTAATTCATATTTTTTGGAGACTTGGCATCTAGGTGATTTAACTTTGTTATCTTCTTCTGAGTGTGAATTTTGATCTTCCTAATTACCATAACAGCTTTCCATTTTTTTCTCCTGCTGTTTGTTCCTTTCCCCAGTCTGGGATTTGATTTTTAGCAATTCTTGTTAGTGTTAACTATCTCTGCTTCTGGGGTGGAGGTTCCACTGTACCAAGGTTTGGGGGATTTTTCCAACAGTTTTCAAAGATATTTCTGGGTACTTGTAAGTTTTCTATTCTAAGGAAATGTTTTTACTCCTGTCTGGTCTTTATTCTGGTCTCCGGGTGACCACAAGCATACCTTTCCACCCTAGAACTGTGAGGCAGACCCTCCCCTCCCTTCAGGCAGCCAGCTTTGTTGGGCTACTGCACCTCCTGGACTTTCTGGTACTAGGACCAGAGACTAGGACCCAGCGCTAAGTATGGGAAAAGAAAAAGAATCCTGCATCAGTTATAGCAAAGACTCCTCAGAAAATATTAAATTAGCAAACTGTAAATAGTAAAAAAAATCCATACTCAGACTATTTTGGAGGTCTGCATAGCTAGCTGTCTGTTGCACTGAGAATTTGCACTTAAATTTAAAGGATGTAGATAATATATTTATTTCCTCTTAAATACATTGTCTTATGACCTAAACCTTTTTAGGAATGTTTTGGTAAGAGTATGTGACTAATTAATTTTATAATGTATAGCATTCACTTAAATACTGATTTAAAAAAAATACTAAATATCTGTGCCACAATCCCACTATTCATTATTATTAAAAATTTAACATTATCATTTGCCCACCAGCCTCATTTGGCTCAAAATGAGAATTTAAACAGTTTATAAAGTATGTCAAATTAACATTATATATGTGGAAAATTTAAAAACTATTTTAATATAATTCTGACCAGTGTTATTCTATATTTCAATATGTTTTCATTTTGTCTGTATTCTTTGAATTCATTTTCATAGAATGGACAACCTCTTTATGGCAAATTTGTTTTAGGTCAAGTAGAAAATGAAAGATAGATATAACTTTATTATGAATATTCATTTCTTTGGCTAGTCTTTGTTATTATAGAATTATTTTAAATTGGTGTACTTGATTGAAACTGGTGATACATGCAAAGAAATAGTTTGGTTGTTAAGTTCTGAATATGTAAGAAACAACACATTGCAAATTGATTAAATAAATGAATTGTTCAGAAGTGGGAAATAATGGCATCATAGGCTATGTCAGAATTAAAGATTTGTAATAATGATAATTTTATTAAAATATTTTCCTTAAAATATAATTTCCTTTCTAAATTTTCAGAAATAATATTGAACTATATATCCCATTCACATTATTTTGCTAGTACTGGAGGAAAAATGGACTGTCTCTGCCTCTATCTCTCTCTCTGCCCATATTTCATCTCTTTCTCTCTCTCTCTCTCTCTCTCTCTCTCTCTCTCTCTCTCTCTCTCTTGTTCTCACTCTTGCTTTTTCCATATATATATATATATGTATATATATATATATATTATATACATATAAATATATGTTTTTTCATTGATTTGATTTGATTTGTGCATATATGTGCACACCAAATAGTTATAGCATCTTCTTTTTTCTGGTCTGATATGTTCTCATTAAACACCACAACTGTGACTACAGCTTCCCTTTTTAAGTGCTCACAGATCACCTCTTTTATAATCCAACATAAACTCACTGACTTATATTTGTTTTAATTTGTTTGTGAGATTGAATTTCTCTATCTAGCACAGACTAGAAGTAAAAGGCCAAGTAATGGGTCTGATTCCAATATTAATTGCCACAGAAGCTTCAATTTTCTCTGGTTTTGTTTTTTGTCCTGGACAAGTTCTCCCCTTTAGGTAGCCTGATAGATGTTTGCTTCCTAGAGCTCAGTATATGTAAGTCATTTAGTAGATAGTATCTCAGCTTAATGTCTATTACAACTTAAAACTATATTCAAACAGTCCACGGGCCTCATTCACCTTCAGTAGTAAAGATAATAAGCAATTGCTACCATGTCTGATGCACTGATCCTTATGCACTGAAGAATACGTCTTATTTTATTTTTAATTCATTTATTCATTCACTTTATTCATTAATTCATTTATTCACATACTTATCACCTCTGTCTCTGGGATGGATCATATTCTTTAGCATCAGTCCATCAAAGAAGTACTTCCATATTTTTCCACTACTGTTGTTGCTGATTTTAATTCCCTCCATCCATTCTTCCCCACTACCATTATTTACATCTCCTTTCACTATGCCCCTCTTCAAAAGTATGCTGTGGGATAATCCTATGGAGCAGTGTACAGTGGACTGGCCCTGGGGCCAGGAGACCCAAAGCTACATCCCAACCCAGAGACCCTACAACCACTTATTCCTGTGTTCCTGGACATGCCAGCCAATCCCACTACCTCGCAAAAAGTAAAAAAGAAAATGTGTTATAACTGACTACCCTCTCCCATGATCTACCCTCTCCTCTATTGCCTACATCCACCCTTCCCTCCCCCATAGCCTTTATCCCATCCCCTTTCTCTCCTTTTTCTTCTAGATTTCTATGCCCTATTAAATATGTATTTGTTTCCTTTCTGAGTCATATTCATTGACAATGAAGGCTCCTTCATCACCCCCTCATCTTTCCCCCTTGCATACTATTGCAAAAGTTATTTCTTGACTCCTTTACATGACTCCCAGTACATTTTTTCACCCATTGACTCCATTTAAAAAATATATTGTACCCCAAGTTCAGCTATCTCCTGTGTCTCTGCTATTAAATCTCCTTCTAACTGCTCCAATAAATTAAAATGTTCATATGAGTATTATCAATATCATCTTCCCATTCAGGAATACACACAGTTCATTATCATTAAATCCCTCATAATTTACCCTTTTTGTCCACCCTCTCTAGGCTTCACCTAAGTCCTGTACTGGAAGATCTAACTTTTTGCTCAGCTCTGGGTTTTTCCACAGAAATAACTGAAATTCCCCTGTTTGATTGAAAGTTCATTTTTTCCCCAAAAGAGGATATTCAGTTTTTCTGGGTAGTTGATTCTCAGTTGCATTACAAGCTCTTTTACCTTTGGGAATATTATGTTCCAAGGCCTACAAGCCCTTAATGCAGATGCTACTAAGTTCTCTGTAATACTGTCTGTAGCTTCAGAATATTTGAATTGGTTGCTTGTAATATTTTCTTTTTTGACTTGGGAGTTCCGGGACTTGGGTATAATATTCCTGGGAGAGATACTTTTTGGATCTCATTCAGAAGGAGATGTTGTATACAAAGCTCTGTTCTGATCTTGGCATTTTTTCTGAAGTTGTCATGCAAATCAACTTTTCTTCAACCTTTTCTGAAGCCACACTGACTCTCAGGTAGGGGACCATCTTCCAGGAAACGTTCCAGCCTACTGGAAATATTCTGGCAAGAATCTTACAGGTATGAGTAAAAGATAAATGCCCCTGTGGTTGTCACAAGACAATCTATTCCCTTTACCTTTATAGAGATGAACAATGGTGGCATCCTTGAATTCTTAAGGGATAACCTGTTCATACCATATAACCTAGAAAATTTCATCCAGCTTTTATCTAAGAAATTGCCCTCACCTTGTAAATCTCAGCTAGAATAGTAGTAGGGCAGATTGTAAAATGGCTCAAATTTATAGTTTGATGGAATGTGAAGCATTCTGTTGTTTATTTAGAGAATTTTATATATTCCTCTTGAGTCAACTTCTCTTATCAAGTTATCAGATTCTATCTTTGAATTCTCTGAAATAAATCCCTTCTAAAACCTTAGACTACATGAGCTATTTCCTAGTTTATATCTTTCAGTTTCTCAGTTAATCCTAAGTAACAACCTATTATATCTCAGCGATAACTCTGACAATTAAGACTTATCTTTAAGATATGATTTCAATTGTATATTATTGCCTGATTCAAGCCCTATTTAATATCAAAATATACCTGCCTTTTTTCTATCACAGAATTTAAGATATAAGGCTTAATTCATACAAAAACTATAACAAAGGATTAGTGACATGATCTATGATTTCATTGGTTGCATCTTCTCACAATTTAATTCTAAAAGTTTATTTAGAGTAAAAAGGGCAAATTCTGAAGATAAAAACTCTTTAGGATGATGGGAAGAAGAATAAAATGCATTTAGGAGAGGCAGCTAGGTGGTACAGTTGATAGAGCACTTGCCCTGGAGTTAGGAGGACCTGAGTTCAAATGCGGTCTCAGACACTTAATAAGTGGTGAAACTCTTAACCCCATTGCCTTGCAAAAGACAAAAAAAAAAAATGCAATTAGGAATGAAGTGAAAAACACAGAGAAGGAACTACCCATCTGATTTCTTCCAACAGTCCTCTTCAAATAACTTTACATTAATGACTCAAATTGAAATATAGAGTAGCAGTACTAATAGATGGTCAAGATGAGACTTTTTTTAAGTTTGAGATAAGAAGGTATTTGGTATGACAGTTCTGAACATGGTGAGGGATGCTCCAGGGCACACAGATCATTATCAACTCTGATGCCTTAGTGGCAGTAACTTTGGGAGCTCTTAGCCAAGAGACAGAAAAGGTATCTGAGAAACAGTCAAAAAGAAATGTATTTTCTGACACTATGTGAAGATGATACTAATTGTTCACTCTATTGAAAAGATTCATTTCTGGGTGTTAGTTCCCAAATGAAGAGGAGTGTTTATGGTTGGTCATAAGGGAATAGGAGCCCTTGCTACAGTTCCAAGTCAGAGTATAACATACTTCAAGACAAAAGGTAAACCAGATACAGTCCTAGTCCTTTTTAGGAAAAGTTTAAATTTTGCTGCTGATACTTATGAATTTTGTAAAGTTGATCAAGTCACTTAATTTTTATGAGTCCCAGTTTCCTCATCTGTAGAATAAAGCGAGATTTCTAAAGTCCCATACAGTTAAATCTATCATCATATATTACTATTGACTATATAATTTTAGATAAACATGAGCATTGTCACTGCAACTCTCCATATAAAAAATAAAGAATAGTGCCTCAATTCCTGTTTGGATATTATAGACTTGTTTCTCATTTTTTGTATCTTTTCCCACAAACATTGTTCAAATGTGGTCCTAATACTGATTTTACAGGGTATGATAAAAAAAATCAACAAGGAATTACAAATATTTGTTCAGCACAGTAGCATGTGATATGAAAATTGCTAGAAAACTTGATTCATTTTTGGCAAATCATCAAGTAAAACAGGGTAAAAAACCAAAGGGACAATGTTTTCTCCATATAATTGGTTTTTTCCCTATTGAAACTATTTTAAGGAAAACTTTAGGAAAGAAAGTCAGCTTAAAATATTTTGTAATACATTGGGATTGTTTGTTTGGAAACACTTTCTCTCTCTCTCTCTCTCTCTCTCTCTCTCTCTCTCTCTCTCTCTTTCTGTGTGTGTGTGTGTGTGTGTGTTTGACAGTTTTGCACACCTAGCAGTATACTCCATATAAGAGCAAATGTTTTAAAGTCTTCAACTGTCAGTATGCCAAGCAATACAAATTACCCAGGTAAAATTTTTTATTATAGTCTTTGAAGGCCTTTATGAATATGTTTAAAAGCACATGTGTGCATTCATGCATGTGTGTTTGTATTTATAAATGATTCAATTGTAATAAATATTCATATGATGATAAAAATTACATGCATTTTGTTACAGTAGATACAATATTTCTGTAAAAGCTCTCAATGTGAAAAATTAGAGTAATCTCACTCAATCATTTAACCTTCTAGCGTTTTTGTAGTATGCCTTTGTGACCCTTCCTTTCAACAGTTCCTTCATTATTTATAGGACCTTTCACAAAGATTCCCAAAGTGTTTCATATCATAAAGCCAAAAACATTTAAAAGAGAAACAAATCAATAATAACAAAGGACGCCTTAACAATGAGAGTACAATGAAAGGTAAACAAAAAGAAAAAATTAAGTATGACTTTAATTCAAAATATACATGTTAAAGCAATAATACTCAAAAAAACCCAATCAATAATTATATACAAAGAATAATTCTTCATAATGCAGTGGAAAAACTAAACTAAACTAAACTAAACTAAATCTGGATTTAAATGACTTTGGTTCAATTCCCAGGCCTGGCATTTACTTCATTGGGGAGCTGGGGAAAGTCATTTAACTTATCTAGATTCCAGTTACCACATCTGCAAAAAGATGTCATTTACCAGGGCAACATGTCCTTTAATCCCTTAATCTATAATCCCACATACTAATGTATATTATAAATATATATATGAAAAAATATTTTATGTATGCATTATATAATCTAGGCCATGTGTGTATAATTATAGAAAGCATAGTCTCTAAGTATATATACATCATGAAATCCAAACTAAACTAGAAGTAATTATTAAATTCCTTCTATATATTATTATTGTGGTCATAAAACATAGTCTAATTATAGAAGAGGACTTGTGGTGTTTCTGTTATGTTTTAGTAATTTTCAAAGCAGAATGGAAAAGAAAGGGAAATAATATACTTGGGGGAGAAAGGGAGAAGATGGGTTAGGAAAAATTATTTTAAAAGATGGATGTGGTAGGTAAAGTCTGTGCTAATAAGGAAGCAGGGAAAGTGACTGATTGAATTGATTCAAGGAAGGAATTATATACATAAACCACAGTTGGTAACATAAATTTTTCTCTCCCCAGGGGACTAGAATGGAATGTGGAGAAGGAAAATGGTGTCTTATTCCTAAGGATTGATTGAGAAAGTATTAGTCCTAACTCAAACAAATTTAAAGATTAACAAAAAAATTTATAACAGATCTTCTTGAGTATTAAAAAAGGAGTTTCATATCAATTATAGACTGGCTACACAAGTGTTGAAGTGGTTATTATTATAATAATCCACATTTATATAGTGCTTTCTACGTGCCATACACTGTGCTACAATTGTTCTTTCATTTAATACAACAAGCTGGGACAGAGCCAAGATGGCAGAATAAAGGCAGCATTTCATAGAAACTCCTTCATGAAACCTCCACAAGCTGTCAAATTATGACTCTAGACAAAGGTTAGAAGGGGAGAACCCACAGAAAGACTGAGTGATACAATTTCCCAGTCTAAGATAACCTAGAAACTCTGGGAAAGGGGCATTCCACAAGAACCAGGGGTTGAAAAAAGTCCCGGCCACAGTGCATCACAGTGCAACCCAGGGATAACTGGGAACAGCTTGAAGAGGAAGTTAAAGAACTCTACAGCACCAGAATGAGTGTAGAGTGAGGAGCACCATTATTAGAACAACCCTGCGGCAAGAACCTGAAGCTGGAATAGGGGAAGCCAGCCTGTACCTCCAGAGCACAGCCCACAGCCAGTAAGGGGGTAGGGGGAGACTTCAGAAATCTCTCTTGTCTCCCTGGGACAGGACTCTGCTGTTTGTCCACAGTCAAATATAGATTGCAGTTTGGGCTTCCAAACTAAGATAGCCGAGCAGGTATCCTCCTCACAGCTCCAGGGCAGAGGGGAGAATTTGTGGTCATCTACATATCAAAGTATAGGCAAGAAAGCATAAGACCTTGGAGGAATAAATGTTCTGGTGAGGTGTCCCAAAACTCCTCCAAAGCCTTAGAAGTGTGGTAAATTAGTCTTGGGCTGAGGAAAATGTGCAAACAAAAGAAAATGAATAATCTGACCATAGAAAATTACTTTGGTCCCATGGAAAATTCAGAAGATGACAAATTCAAAGCTTCTGTATCCAAAGCCTCTAAGAGAAATAGAATATGGGATGAGGCTATGGATGAGCTTTAAAAAGATTTTGAAAAGCAATTAAGGGAGGTGGAGGACACACTGGGAGGAGAAATGAGAGCAATGCAGATAAATCATGAAAACCAAATAAGCAAATTGCTGAAAGAAATACAAAAAACGTTGAAGATAATATGTTAAAAATCAGTTTAGGCCAAATGGAAAAAGCAAAAGAAAAGGTAAATGAGGAGAAGAATGCCATAAAAAGCAGAACTGGCCAGCTGGGAAAGCAGATAAAAAGCTCTCTGATGAAAATAACACCTTCAAATGCAGAATGAAACTAAAGGAAGCTAATGAATTTTTGAGCAATCAGGAAGAAATGAAGCTTTTACAAAGAAGCCAAAACTAGAAGAAAATGTGAAATATCTCAGTGGAAAAACAACCAAACTTGAAAACAAATCCAGAACAAATAATTTAAAAATAATTGGGCTACCTAGAAGTCATGACCAGGAAAAGACCCTAGACTTCATTTTTTTTAAGAAATGATATAGCAAAACTGCCCCCAAGATCATAGAAGCAGAGGGTAAAAGAGAAATTGAGAAAATTCACTGGTCACCTCTTGAAAGAGATTCCAAAATAAAAACTTCTAGAAATATAATAGCCAAATTCCAAAACTCCCAAGTCATAGAGAAAACACTAAAAGTTGCCAGAAACAAACAATACAACTGCCATGGCTCTATAGTCAGGATTACACAAGATCTGGCAGCATCTATATTAAGGGCTAATAGGGTTTGGAATATAATATTCTGGAAGGCAAAAGATATTGGTTTATAACCGAGAATCAACTATCCAGCAAAACTTACCCTAGACAAAAATGAGAAGAAAAGGATAGGATAGGGGCAAATGGAGGGAGGGAAGTGGGGAATAAGTGATAGAAGAGTGATAGAAGAGAGGGAAGAGTGTGGGAGAGGGTACTCAGATACAACATACTTTTGGACAGGAACAGGATGAAAGGAGAGAGAACAGAATAAATCAGAGTGGGAGAAATAGAGTGGAGGGAAATACAGTTATTAATAGCAACTGTGGGAAAAATATTGAAGCAACTTCTCTGGTGAACTTATGATAAAAAGGCAACTCACCCCAGAGACAGAACTGTTGGAATATGAACATAGATTGAAGTACATTTTTTTTTCTTGCTCACTGTAGTTTAGGGTTCTCATCTTCTTGGAGGGGAGGGTCATTTATATTTACTCTTATAACAACACTATTGTAATAATATGAAATAAATGAAGCAAAAAATTAAAAAGACAACTTCTAAAAATTGCTTTGGTTGCTTCCCATAAATTTTGTTATGTTGTCACATTGTTATTAGTTATTTGTATTAAATGATTGCCTATTTAATTTTTTTCATTAATTTACTCATTCTTTAAAATTAAGGTATTTAATTTCCAAATAATTTTTGGTTTATCTTTCTATGATCCTTTATTTCATGTAATTTTTATGTCATCATGATTATGCATTTATCAATTCTGCATTTGATTATAAAGTTTTCAGCCCCTAATACATAGTGAATTTTGGTATAGGTGACATGTACTATAATGAAATTTAAACCAAGAAAATATAATAATTTGGATCAACAGGAGCTTAAGATTGTTTGATTTCTTACCTAGATGTGTGACCTTGGGCAAGTCACTTAACCCCATTGCCTTGCAAAACAAATAAAAGATTGCTAGTGATGGCACAGTAGTGCAGTATACCAAGTACTGAACTCGTAGTCAGAAAGATCTAAGTTCAAGTCTTCTTTCAGACACTTTGTATAAACCTGTGCTAGTCACTTAACTTCTTTATCCCTCAGGTTTCCATGTAAAAATTGGGAATGATGATTTTGTCTAAAATAAATGTAAAGCATTCTAGAAATACTTTTGTTCTTCTCTTATTAATATTGTTGTTGTTGTTGTTGTTAATTATTCTACTTTCCTTTCCCCTGCAATTTTTAATGAGTTTGTAGTAGCCAAGGCTTTTTCACTTAAGAATATTTGCTAGTATTGGTCAATATAGAACTTCAAGGGCAATTTTTTGTTAAATTTGTATTTGTACAGTTATTTTTCAGTTTTTGTCCAACTTTTTGTGACTCCATTGGGGTTTTCTTGGCAAAGATAATGAAGTGGTTAGACACTTCCTTCTCTAACACATTCTCTAGAAGAAGATCCTGTGGCAGAGTCAAGTTAATTGCCAAGGGTCACAATGGCTAGTAAGTATTTGAAGCCAAAGCTGAACTCACAAAGATGAGTATTTCTGACTCCAAATCTGGCAATCTATCCACTGTAGCACCTAATTGCCCCATAATGCTACACACAACAGTACATATGTACACATACACAGAAACATATATGAATATATATGTATTATGAATATGAAAAACCTTCTGGAGCTATAAGTCAATGAAAGCTCTCTTATCTCCATCTTAGAATAGTCTAACATCATTCCCCAACCCTTTTCTCCTTTTCTCTGTTCTCTAATAATAGAACTTCTCCATTCAGCTTATTTCCTCCCATTTTTCATAACAAATTGCCTGTTCAACCATCCTTTTCTTACCCTTGCCCTGCTCTAATCGTTAACATCTCCCTATCTACTGCTAACTTCCTTTCTACCTTGAAACATGCCAGTATCTACTATCTCAAAAATAAAAAACCTTAATAGGCCCTACTATCCTCTCAACCAATAGTCATCTGTCTTCCTTTTCTCAGTAAAATTGTTATAGCTCAACTATCCTGACTTAGAGATATATAGACTCAACTTCCTCTCTTCTCTTTCACCTCTCAAACTTTTGAAATAAAACTTGACCTCATCAACTTGAAGGAAATTTCTCTCTTCTGTTACAATGCTACTTAATTGCAAATTGGGTCAGTCCTTTCTTAAACCTTAACCTTTTGAACTATAATTAGATAGTAGGATAATTCTTATTTTATCTCTTCTTGACTTTTTTTTTCAGCTTATTTGCTCTTTTTAAATTAGATTTATTCAATACTCTCTGTTTTACTCAGACTTTTGACTTTGCTTTGACATTTCTTATTGACTCATTAAAATTGTTTTTTTTTTAATCATTTAATTTACCAAGGCCCCTTAGCTCTTGGGTAGGGTTTTTCACTATTCAAAGTTTCAATTCCTGATGCCATTTCTTTCCTCTTTAGTTATTGCAAAGTTTATCTCTCATTTAATTGCTTGCTTGTAGTTCTTGTAACCAGAAAATATAAAAATATATATGCACATATATATAGTATATATATTTATAGTTACACGTAAATATGTATGTATATATTTATAAACATTCAAAACATATTTATATGTTGATAAATACTTACATTCATGTGTTTGTATTATGTGTATGTTGTGTTCCTTATGTGAATATATATCTATATAGATATATACAATAAATAAATAACTTTCATAGATATAGATATATAGATAAAGATATATTAATTTTTCCCTGAATCTCTCTTGGAATTTCCATCCTCTTTTCAGTTTAATCCATGAACATCTCTTAAACCAAAATTCTTAGTATTTTCCTTGTTTTGCTCATTTGATCTGATTAGATTTCTAGGTGGTGGCAGTAGTACAAATGTGTGCACTTAGGTCATGTCCTCTTCCTATAGAACTCAACAGTGTTGGCAGGTCCTGGTTGATCATATTTGAATGACTAAAACCAGGGAATATCAGAAGCAGGAAATATTTCATCTTGTTTTTCAATTGTAATTTAGAGAAGTGTGGAGCCAAGAAAGCAGGGACTCAACTAAGTAGATGTTATCTGAGTAATTCAATAGATGTTGGAAAAGCTTTTGACAAAGTACAGCTCCCGTTCCTACATTAAGAAACCCTAGAGGGTCAGCTAGGTGGTGCAGTGGATAGAGGGGAACCAGAGTTCAAATAGTGTCTCAGATACTTAATAATTACCTAGCTGTGTGACCTTGGGTATGTAATTTAACCCAATTGCTTTGCCTAAATAAAAAAACAAACAAACAAACAAATAAATAAACAAACAAATAAATAAATAAATTGATTGATTGATTTAAAAAAATACTAGAGAACATAGGATTTTTTTAGCTTTTTGCAAGGCAAAAGGGGTTGTAACTTGCCCAAGGCCACACAGCTAGGTAATTATAAAGTGTCTGAGGCCAGATTTGAACTCAGGTATTTCTGACTCCAGGGCCATTGCTCTATCCACCGCGCCACCTAGCTGCCCAGGATTTTTTTTCTTAAAATGATAAGCAGCATCTATCTAAAACAGCCAGAAAGCATTATATGCTATGGAGATAAGCTAGAAGTTGTCCCTAAAAGATCAGAAATGAAAGAAGGATGATCATTATCACTACTATTATCCAATACTGCATTATAAATGTTTGCTTTAGCAATAATAGCAGAATGAATAAGCAATGACAAAACAATCTTTTACTCTTTGTAAATGATATGATTGTATATAGAGAGAATCCTATAAAATCAACTAAAAATATTTGAAATAATTAGAAACTTTAGCAAGCTTCACAATATAAAATAAATGGCCATAAATCATCAGCATTTCTATATACTAACAACAAAGAACAGCATGACAAGATAGAAAGTTAAATTCCATTTAAAATAACCATAGAAAACTTAATATATTGAGAGCCTATCTGCCAAGACAAACTCAAAAATTATGAGCACAATTGCAAAACACTATCAGATCTAAATATTTATACAAATGCCAATGAGGGTCCTAGGGAGGCTGAACTAATATAATGAATAATAATATCATTAATATAATATCCTTAATTAATAAATAATAAAAGTGACAATTCTGCTTAAATTAAATTATTTATTCAGTTCCATGCCAATGAAATTATCCAAAAAATTTTTTGAGCTTGAAAAATATTAACAAAATTCTTATGGAACTGAATGTCAAAATTATCAAAGGAATTAATGAAAAAAATGAAGGGGAAATTTGTGCTATCCATACACGATCTAAAATTATAAACAGTAGCCATCAAATCTGTTTGCTACTTGCTAATAAATAAAATGATGTATTAGTAGAATAGATGAAGTACAAAAGAAAAAAGCAGTAAAGGGCTATACTTATTTCCTGTTTGATAAACTGTAAGACTCTACCTTATGTAATGAGAACTCTTAAACTGGAAAAATAGAAATGCCAGAAATTATACAAAGGCCATGATCTAACTCTATTTCAAGAAAATGGTTGAAAAGGCATAGGATTCTATATGCATGTAATGAGAAGAAGAAATAGTTTACCTGTCAGATATATGAAAAGGTGAATATTTTATGATCACAAAAGATAGAGAATATTATTAAATGAAGAATTGATCACTTTAATTACATTTAATTGAAAAGGTTTTGCACAAATAAAATCAATACAACCAAATTGTCCATGACTCCCAAATATGCATCCTTTTTCACTATTATGGGAGCCTCTGCTGCCACGGTTTTCAGCGGTCTTGGGAAAGCTTATGGCACAGCAAAAAGTGACAATACTATTGCAGCCATGTCAGTCATGCAACCTGAGCTGATCATGAAGTCAATCATTCCTGTCGCCATGCCTGACATCATTGCTATCTATGGTCTGGTGGTGGCCGTTCTCATTGCCAACTCTCTGACAGATTATATCACCCTGTTCAAGAGCTTCCTTCAGCTGGGAGCAGGCCTCAGTGTGGGTCTGAGTGGGCTGCCAGCTGGCTTTTCCACTGGCATTGCTGGAGATGCCAGTGTTCAAGGGATGGCACAGTAGCCCTGACTAATTGTGGGGATGATCCTGATTCTGATCTTCACTGAGGTGCTTGGCCTATATGGCCTAAAAATATAATTCATTACCAAATCGATAAAGGATTAAATGATATAAACAAACAGTTCTCTCTACAAAGTAGACCCTCTTTTCTCCTTTTTCTCAGTGCCCAACCAAACCCCCAGTCACCCCTAAGCCACAGAGTATGATGTAAAGACCTGTATTGAACCACCCCATGCTTCCCAATTTGCTCCAGAACAAATGGCCTGACATTTGATGCAGTTGTCCAGTCTGTAGTTGGTTTTGTAAATGTGCAATATCTTAGTGACTCTTCTGTCTGTTTTGCTCCACACTGCATTGGATGGCACCTGAACTGGACTGGCTGTGGCCGAGACCTCCTGGGGTCCACCAGGCAGCTGTGCAATCTCTCTACACATTTGCTGTAAGTACTCTGTGTATACAGATGAATTAGAATTGTCATTGTTCTCTTCACTGGATGTTTACATATAAATATTTGATATGTTCATAATGTTTATGGAGCAAGAATTTAGAATTCCCCATGCTATAAATTAATTTAAATAAAGGTCGATTATTCCACTGTGGGGTTAAATGTCAAGTGATGAAAATTTCTTTGATGTGATCACTTTAAATTCAAGATTGCTGTAGTGTCCTGGTATGAATAAGAATTGTATGATTCGGGAACATGTTGAAGACATGTTTCCAATGGTGCTGTATAGCATGGACCAGGACTCACATTTATGTTTCCAAATAAAATTCTGACTGAAAAAAATAAATGTCATCTTTAGCAATAAGGGATGAAAACAATGAAGGAATTAGAATAGTTAATGACAAAAGAAATTCTTACTCTTTCTAGGAGATATTTTGGTGAACTTAGAGAATTGTACAACTAAACAACAACAAACTACAGTAACTAAAAAACTTCTTGATACAAATACTAACTTTAGGGACATATCAAAATATGTAAAAAACTTACATGTATTAGCAGAATTCTTATATATTGCTATAAATCCCACCATCAATAGACAGAAAAAGAAATTCCATTAAAAATA
This sequence comes from Macrotis lagotis, assembly GCF_037893015.1. Taxonomy (NCBI): domain Eukaryota; kingdom Metazoa; phylum Chordata; class Mammalia; order Peramelemorphia; family Peramelidae; genus Macrotis; species Macrotis lagotis. The sequence goes on from NC_133666.1 coordinate 181,949,038, forward strand.
ACTGTAGAGAACATAAAATACTTGGGAATCTATTTCCAATGACAAACCAGGAAATTATATAAACAAAATTACAAAACATTTTTTACACATATAAAGTCAAATTTTAACAATTGGAAAATATTAATTATTCATAGGTAGGCTAAGTTAATATAATCAAAATTACTATTCTACTCAAATTAAATTATTTATTCATTGCTATATCAATCAAACTACCAAAAAACTATTTTACAAAGCTAGAAAATATAGCAACAAGATTCATATGGAGAAAAAAAAGTTTAGAACTATTAAGAGAGGGGAAGGATGGCTAAGAGAAGACAGGCACTGTGTTAAGTGCTCCTCTTTCCCCTCAAAAATAACATGAACAAAACCCTCTTTTTTTTAGATTTTTGCAAGGCAAATGGGGTTAAGTGGCTTGCCCAAGGCCACACAGCTAGGTAATTATTAAGTGTCTGAGACCAGATTTGAACCCAGGTACTCCTGACTCCAAGGCCAGTCCTTTATCCACTACACCACCTAGCCATACCATGAACAAAACCTCTTAACAGAAATTTGATCAACAAAACCCGGAAAGAGAAGCTAGAAGAACACCTACCAACAAGGTCTGTCTCAAGGGACCATGGGTGAACCAGGAGATGAGAGCAGAGACTTTGGTGAGTGGTGGGCTCTAGATCCAAGTTAAGTTGAGGAATATTTGACCAGAGACCAGGTTGAGAGGAGCCATGGGAGGATGAGTTCCAGCACAGAGAGTTTCAGAACATGCCTGGAGAAAAACCAGCTGGACCAGCTACCTGAGCTCCATATTTTCAGCAAGGGCCATTTCACAAGAACAAACAGGTGTCAGCAAAGGAGTTCACTCAAGGCAAAGAGGTATTAACCCACTACCCCAAAGCTCAACATGTTGTTCAAGGACAACTGAGACCCTGCTGCTGAGGGCCTCAAACTCTAGGTAGAAAGCAACCAGTGTTCTCTAGTGATCTGCTCTAGGAATTACTAAGCCAAGTGCACAAAGTCTCCAGGATCTTCAAAAGCAAACCTCTGAGAGCCACTCCCCCAACACAAGAACCTAGAAAGATGAAGAAAGACCATCAAAAGGGGGGCAATGGAAAAATACTTAGAAGAAATAGATTCAAACCCAGAGAGAACTAGCATTTCTGAGGAGAATATAAATTGGTCTCCAGCCCAGAAAGACTTCCTAGAAGAAATCTGAGAAAAGAAACTCAAAAGAAAATTAACACCTTGCAACAAGAAAACAAATCCTTGGAAAATATAATTGGACAAATACAAAATGAGAGTAACTCCCTCAGATCTTCAATAGGGCAAATGCAAAAAGAAAATAATTCTCTCAAAACTACGCTTGAACAAATGGAAAACTCGTTCAAAAATAGAACTGACCAACTGGAAAAAGAGTTGCAAAAGGTAAATGAAGATCTCTAAAGAAATGATGTAATCCATGGAAACTAATGAATTCATTAGACAACAAGATTCTGCTAAACCAAACCAAATCTTCGAAAAAATAGAAGAAAATGTAAAATACCCCATCAGCAAAACCACTGACATTGAGAACACATCAAGAGGGGACAACCTGAAATTTATAGGCCTTCCTGAAAAATTGAAGAGAAAAAAAAAGGCTGGGCTTAATATTATAGAATTTAGTGATAGAAAATTGCCCTGATATCATGAAACCAGAGAGCAAAATAGTTATTTAAAGAACAGATCATTCTCATCTGGAAAGAGATCCTAAAATGAAAGCACCAAGGAGTATTGTGGTCAAATTACAGAATTATCAGATAAAAGGAAAAAATCCTGCAAGCATCCAGAAAGAAAAAAAATTAAATACTAAGGAATCACAATAAGGATGACGGAGGTCCTGGTGACATCAATGTTAAGGGATTGAAGGGCAATGGAAGAGATATTCTGAAGAGCAAGGGAACTTGGAATGAAGCCAAGAATCCATCATCCAACAAAGCTGAACTTTCTTTTCTGGGGGAAAAGATGGACATTTAACAAGTGGGACACTTCCAACATTTCCTGATGAAAAGACCATAGCTAAATAGAAATTTTAGACATAAAACAGGAGGCTCAAGACAGGTTAAAAAAGGAGGGGAGTAAAGAAAATACCTTCTATCCAATGTGATGAAAGAAGCTATATACCCACTTAGGAGAAATATTCTCATAACTCTTGAGAATTGTAACTCTATTAGAGATGCTTAGCCAGAAGTGATGGACACTCATGACTTTTCTGTGACTCAGATAGATTGATTTAAAAACAATATCTCCTTTAAAAAGTGGGGCAGTAAGGAAATGAGAGGATGGAGGAGATTGAATGGGCTAAATCTCATTACATCAAGAGGAACAAAAGACTTGTTGTAATAGAGGGGAAGAAGGGAGGAGGTGAGAACCACCTGAATCTGCATCTCATCAGACTTGGCTAAAAGTTAACTTACACACACACTCAGTGAAGTTTAGAAACTTATTTTACTTTTCAAGTATTAGAATGGGTAAAGGGGAGGTGGTTGGGGGGGGGAGGAACTAACAGAAAGAAAAAAAGAAGGGAAAAAGGAAAAGGGGAAAGAAAGGAGAGGGGTGGTTTATAGGAGGGCAGACAAACTGAAGGTGGTAGTATTCAGAAATAAAACAATGGGGAATATGGATAAAGGGGGAAAAGGGGAAAAAATACAAAAAGTGGGAAGATAGCATGACCAGAAAATGCAATGATTAATGTTGGAAGGATGTGGGAAATCTGGAACTCTAATACATTGTTGGTGGAGCTGTGAACTCATACAACCTTTCTGGAGATCAATTTGGAATTGTGCCCAAAGGGCAACAAAAATGTGCATACCCTTTGATCCAGCAATAACACTACTGGGTCTGTACCCTGAAGAGGTCATGAAAAAGTGTACAAATATCATTTGTTCAAAAATATTCATAGCAGCCCTATTTGTGGTGGTAAAGAATTGGAAAATTAAGTGAATGTCCTTCAATTGGGGAATGGGAACTGTGGTATATGTATGCCATGGAACACTATTGTTCTATTAGAAACCAGGAGGGATGGGAATTCAAGGAAGCTTGGAGGGATTTTCATGAACTGATGCTGAGTGAGATGAGCAGAATAAGAACATTGTATACCCCAACAGCAACATGGGCATGATGATCTAACCTGATGGACTTGCTCATTCCATCAGTGCAACAACCAGGGACAATTCTGGGCTATCTTCAATGGAGGATACCATCTATATCTAGAGAAAGAATTGTGGAGTTTGAACCAAGACCAAAGTCTATTACCTTCAATTTAGAAAAAAAAATCCCATTATCTATGATGTAATTTTGTTGTCTCTTATACTTTATTTTTCTTCCTTAGGGATATGATTTTTCTCTCATCACATTCAACTTAGATCAATGTATACCATGGAAACCATGGAAAGACTAGCAGTATGCCTTCTGTGGGGGCTGGGGGAGGGAAGCAAGAATGGGGGAAAAATTGTAAAACTAAAAATAAATAAAATCTTTCTAAAAAAAAGTAATATTAAGGGAGTTAATGAAAACTGAAAAGAAAGGAGCCCTGATGTTCTAGAAATAAAATTATATTATAAATTATTAATCATCTAAAATGTCTGGTACTAGCTTAGAAAGGGATTTGCATGGAAGACATAATGTATGGAAGAAATAGTCATAAATGACTATAGGAATCCAATGTTGATAAACTCATATTGATAAACACAGACACTAGCTCCTTGGATATGACTCATCATTGACAAAAAATGCTGAGAAAAGCATAGGGGGCAACTAGGTGGCACAGTGGATAGAGCACCAGTCTTGGAGTCAGGAGGACCTGAATTGAAACTTAATCAGACACTTAATAATTGCCTAGCTGTGTGACCTTGGATAAGCACTAAATCCCATTGTCTTGAATAAACAATTTTTTTGAATCAAAGCATAGAACAACATTTTATGCAATAATAATAAGTATATTATATTTCCCTGAAGTGGCTATGGATTTACACATAAAGGATGATAGATAATCTAAGTCAATTCTTCCAGACATGTGGAGATGAGAAAAGTTGATAACCAAACAACAAATAGAGAATACTATAAAATGCAAAATGGATAATTTTGATTAAATTAAATTAAATATTTTTGAACAAATAAAATAAATTTAACCTAGATTAGAAGACATGCAGGAGGGGGAAGGAGGGAGCCGAAGAGCCTGGTGCCGGTGAGGGGATCTGGGGGGGGCCGGGGTGTGTGTGGGGGAGTCCAGCGAGGCCCCACCCCTCTGCCCGCCTGGCGTCTGTCTGTCCAAGGGGAACGGGGGCGGCACCCTGAAACCCTGGCCGCAGCCTCTCAGCAGACCCGGTCGGGAAGTCGAGTGAATGAAGGCCCGGCCCGGCCCGGCCCTCACGAAACCGGCCTTGTGTTTTACCCAAAGCGCAATCATTCACCCCAGCCAGAAGCCATGAGTGTCCAGTATAGCATTCTCTTCAAACAAGAACAAGCTCATGATGATGCCATCTAGTCAGTTGCCTGGGGGTTGAATCAAAAAGATAACTCTGAAATGATTGTGTCAGGATCCTTGGATGATCTAGTCAAAGTATGGCAATGGAAAAATGAAAACTGGAGTTACAGTGGAGTTGGGAGGGCCATCAGTTGGGTGTGGTTTCTGTGGACATCAGTCACACCGGAACCATCGCTGCCTCCAGTTCACTTGATGCTCACATTCGTCTGTGGGATTTAGAAAATGGCAAACAGATGAAGGCTATTGATGCTGGTCCCGTGGATGCCTGGTCCTTGGCTTTTTCACCTGATTCCCAGTCTTTGGCTACAGGAAGCCATGTGGGGAAAGTAAACATTTTTGGTGTCGAGACTGGAAAAAAGGAATACTCTTTGGATACAAGAGGGAAATTCATCTTCAGCTTTGCCTATAGTCCAGATGGGAAGTACCTGGCCAGTGGAGCCATAGATGGAATCATTAATATTTTTGATATCGCAACTGGAAAGCTTCTCCATACGCTTGAAGGCCATGCAATGCCCATCCGCTCTCTGACCTTCTCCCCCGATTCTCAGCTCCTTGTCACAGCTTCAGATGATGGCTACATTAAGATTTATGATGTACAGCATGCAAATTGGGCTGGTGCACTGAGTGGCCACGCATCCTGGGTTTTAAATGTAGCATTTTGTCTAGCTTTTAAAAACTTTTATTCCCTGAATGACAGCATGAGGACATTGGCTTAGGAGAAAGTCATGTCAGTGTGAAAAGTGGAAGGGAAAAACTAAGACAAAGTTGGGGAGAAGACAAAGGACAAGCAAATGTTCCTATTGAGTAAAGACTTTAACCTCTAAATACGGCTAGAAATGAGAAGTAGATTGGGAATGATATTTGCTTCTTTTTTTGATATTTGATTTTTCTTTTCTTAATTCTTTGTCTTTTTCAACAAAGTCTCCAGATAAAATTATTTGAGGAACGTCTATTTTGGAAAATTAATTTTGGAATTGAAAGAATAATTTTTATATTTTACATATTTTTCATTTCTTTTACCATTTTAGATTTTAATTTGAGTGTAAATCAGTGTTTCAGGACTGGAGAAAAATAGTAGTTGTCTAAGTAAATAAATGTAAATGAATTATGATCATTCTGATAATAGGATAAGCCACACTTTTTTTTAAGTTTTTGCAAGGCAATGGGGTTAATGGCTTGCCCAAGGCCACGCAGCTAGGTAATTATTAAGTGTCTGAGGCTGGATTTGAACTCAGGTACTCCTGAATCCAGTTCTGTTACTCTATCCACTACACCACCTAGCTGCTCCTAAGCCACAGTTTCTAGAGAGACAGGTTTGTAAATGAGTAGAAATCAGTACTGTGTAAAGCAGTTGGCTCAGGTAACTTCTCATATTATCTCCCACAGAAGGTTTTAAAGAACTTTCATTCCCTGAATGGCAGAGTGAGGATAATGATTTACGAGAAAATTATGTCAGCAGGGAAAGAAGAAGGGGGGGAAAAAGACAAATAATTTAAAAAAAAGAAATATTTCTGGTCTAATAAATATTATCTTTATAATGAATGCAACAATGGAAAATAGAAACAAAAACAAAATCACAGAGTCCTACAGATATATGACTGTTGTTCCTCTTTGTCCTTCATTTTCAAATATGACCAAAGGTATCTTAGTGTTTTCTTCACTGAATCATTAACTAGATTTAAGTGAGGCTGTTGGACAGTGTCTTCAGCCTCATTCTTTCTTCCTGAAGCATAAGTATCCAAAGTCAAGACAAAAGTCAAGACAGTTGAAGATGAATTAGGGATACAGGAGATACCTCATCATCTTTGATATCTGACCAAGTTCTCCCCTGTGCCTGCTTAGCTGCCTGCATGGCCATTTGAATAAATTATCTTGTCTGTCCATTATATTGGGGAAATTGTCATGTTTCAGACAGACATCCCCTAATACATCAACAGCATTACCTTCAATCTAAATTTGCCAATCTGCTGTAATAGTTTTATTGGGTTGCAAACAATCTACATGCTATAGTATCTTAGAATCTTAGAGACAGTAGAGGTCCAAATAGTCACAAAAGATAAATGATAAGCCTTGAAAATATAATGCAGATCTCATACATTTACATAAAAATAGCATATAAAGTACAATGACTAATCGTAGCCCCAAAGAAGAGATATGAGACTGTTCCAGGTTCCAATGTTTACAAATTCAGGCTATTGCTTTTATCAGTAGGAGTTGGAGAATGTGTGAGGTAAGGGTAATAAGAGAAGTTATAACAGTTCTCTGGTAGATGGATGAGATGGATATATTTGAAGGAGATGTCAAAACCAAAATAATCCATCAAAAATATTTTTATAGAAAACAACAAAGAGTAAGGTGGAGATATAGAAAATATACCTTATCTATTTGTTAAACCAGGAAGCACAGTAAGTACTGTAATGACAACAAAGGCAGGATAGAAACAGAAAGGATGGGTGATTCATGAGAAACAAGAAGAAAACATAATTCAGAGAACAAATAATTCACAAACAAATCTGTCTATACAAAAATGATAGCATATGAGTAATAATCAGGGAGCAAATTAAGGCCATCATGCAAAGATCTTAATTTGATAACATGGGAATGACTTAGTTTTGGTCCAATGAGTATAAACCCTGCTCCATTCAAGAAATTATTCTAAGCATTCAGGAGACAAAAATTAAAAAAAAATCACCATTATCAAAGAACTTATATTTTTATTATAATAAATACATAAACAGATGAGTAAGTATAAGATAATTTGTAACAGATAGGAAAATTGAGATGTCAGGAAAAACAACCCATATGAAATAATTCTTTAAGAAAAGGAAATAATTCAGCAACATTCTTTCTTAAAGACATTTTGAAAATTGATCCTTACTCCCCTTAAATCTGTGACACTTCTAGTATGAAATTACCCTACTTGTAGCCAAATGACTCTTCTCATTTTAACTTTCTTCTTTTAATGCTATTTCTACTTTATCATTGAACATATAAAGGGTACTGCTGTTAGAGTCCAAGTGTAACCCTTAATGAAGAAAAGTATTTGTTCTTCAAATCATGATATGTCTTTTTCATTTTCAGACTACTGTCCTCATTCTAATTTAATTCTTGCATATTCTTTGTATATATTGAATGGAAGAGAGTAGTTAGATCTGTGATTGCCTATAGAAACATAGATTTCGATAGAAAAATGGCCTTATCTAGCCATATTTTTAGATCTCAGAAGGTTCTAAGGTCTAGCCCAACCTAATTAAATAAAAAAAAATTTAAGCCCAAAATATTAACTGACTTGACTAAGATAACCCATAAAGTAAATAGCATAGCTGGGATTTGAACCCAGATCCTGGAATTTTCTCTCAGAGTTCCAGTACTATTTCTGTTGTACCACCATCCCATAAATTAGCAAGATTACCAATTTCTTCAACTTATCTAAAATCAAATTCCCTATTCACTGGTGGTTAGATTATTTGCAAAGCCACACAGATGGTACTTGTCAAAAATAACTGAGATATTATTGACTATAAGGTTTATTCTCTATCCCCTACAAAGAACTTTCTATTATCACCACACTGAGTGATATACCTGCCAAGCTTTTAGTATGTTTGTGAGGTTTTTTTTCTCCTTTGTTTTTCACTAATTCATGAGTTGATACTCTTCATGAAAGTATCCTTCATAGGAGAATATAGATGTTTCTTCTTCTTTAATCTAGTATTTTTCTTTGTTTCCATAAGTTTCTGATGATCAAAGAGCTCAAGTGTTTGGTGACTGATGTTGTTTTAGGTAATACTGAATACTTCATTGTGGTAATTATTTTATATTAGACAAATCTTTCTCAGGAGCTAAGGATGAACTATGCCATCTCTATTTCCTTTTTTTGGTGCTAAAATTATTTAAGTAGGTCTGAATGAAATTAGATCAATTATATAGCAGAACTCATTTGTTTTCATATTTTGATTTTAATTTTATCTTTGCTTGATAAATTACTGTGCATGAGTATCTGAAGAGAAATAAATATCTCACTGGTAAATCGGTTTTGGCTGATAAGATAAAATTAGTGTGATTTTACATAATATTATTCAATGTTTAATATGCTGAACAACTTGACTTGAAAGCTTTTCTCTAACTTAGTGTCTTTCAAGTGTCAAAATACTAAAATCATAAGACTGAATGATAAAAAATCTGGAAGCAGAGGGTAAAATGTTAATTGAAAGATTTCACCTATCACCTCCTAAAAGAGAGACCAAAATGAAAACTGACAGAAATATTTTAGCCAAATTCCAGATTTTCTATGTCAAGGTGAAAAACAGCCAGAAACAAACAATTGAAATATCATGGAGTTATAATCAGCATAATAAAAGATTTAGCAGCTTCTACATTAAGGTATCACACAGCTTAGAATATAATATTATGGAAGGCATTAGAGTTTGGATTACAACTTGGGATCAACTACTGAGTAAGACTTAACTTATTCTCTAGGAAAAGATGGACATTTCATGAAATAGGTGATTTTCAAACTTTCCTGATGAAATGATCAGAACTGAATAGAAAATTTGATAATCAAGTACAGGACTCAGGTGAAATATTGAGAAGGTGTTTGGGAAGGGGAAATTAGGAAGGATTTAATGATGTTGAACTGCTTGAGATGATGATAGTGATGACTCTTATGAACCTTCTCATTTATTAGAGTAGTAAAAAGGAATATATGTAAACAAGATACAGGAGGGAGTTAAATTTGAAGGTACATTATAAAGATGGACTTAATGAGGGAGAAAGAAACGTATTGGGAGAAAGGGAAAGGAGAGCTAGAATGGGGTTAATTATTTCACATACTAGAGGAAGAAAATGTGCAATGGAGTGGAATTGGGTATAGAAATATATCTTACCCTAGAAGAAATAGGAGAGGAAAGGATTGGGAAAAGGGGGACTGGAGTGAGAGTGTTGAAAGAGATGGTATATGTGATAGAAGGGAGAGAAGATTGTGAGAGAGGGTAATCAGTTGAAGCACACTTTTGGGGAGGAACAGGATGAAAGGAGAGAGAATAGAATAAGTGGTAGTAGGGAATAGGATGGAGGGAAATACAAGTTTGCAATGGAGTTTGGTGCGGGAAAATATTGAAATAAATTTTTCTGATAAAGACCTCATTTCTAAAACATAGAGAACTGAGTCAAATTTATAAAAATAAGAGCCAATTTGCAACTGCTGGAGGATACAGTGGTGTGAAAAGTTTTCAGATAAGGTTATCAATGGAATCTATTTAAATATATATATATATATATATATATATATATATATATTAATTGTCCTACCTCACTATTGATAGAAGAAATATGTAACAATTCCAAGATATTGCCTTGTACTTATTAGATCAACTAATAGGACAGAAGAAGAAAATGAACAAATGTTGGAAGGTTTATAGGAAAATTGAGAGATTGATGCACTATTGGAGCAGTTGTGAAATGGTTCAACAGTTCTGTAGAACAATTTGGAATGATGCCCAAAGGGCTATAAAAACATGTGTACTCTGTCTCCTAGAAGTGCCAAAGCTAGGTCGGTCTCTCTCTCTCTCTCTCTCTCTCTCTCTCTATATATATATATATATATATATATATATATATATATATATATATATATATACACACACACACACAATACTGCAGGGTGATCAGCTGTGAATGAATGTCCTTTTTCTCAGCAATGCTATGATCCAAGAGAATTCTGACCTATAAATAATGCCCTCCATCCCAAAGACAGAGTTGATGGTGTCTGAATACAGGTTGAATCATACATTTGTTTCAATTATTTTTCTGGGAGGAGTGTTGTGTTTACTTTTACCATATAATTATTATAGTAATGTATTTCATGGATATATATTTTTAATCTATACCAGATAATTTGATGTCTCAGTAAGGAGCAGTAGAATGAGAGAAAGGGAAAGAATCTCAGGGTTTTGGAAGTAAAAATTGAAACTTCTTTTTGTATGTAGCTGGGAGAAAAACTTATAAATAAATAAGAAACAAAATTTTGCACAGTGATAATATGATGATGTGATATTAGAATTGTGTCCAGAACCAATAAAGAACAATCCCCTATGATCTCTTGTAGTATAAGATCACATCTGAAGCATTGTGTTTAGTTTCGGGCACTGAATTTAAGAAAGAGACAAAAATGAATGTGATTTCAGCCTTGGGAAACCAGGATTGTGAGAGAAACAGAGAACATTCCATTCAAAATTTAGTTGAAGAAATTGGGAAAGCATAATTCAATGATGAGACTACTTAAGGGAAAGGAAATAATTATCTTTATTATTTTATATGCTATAATGTAGAAGAAGAAGATGTATTCTACTTGACCTTTCAGGAAAGAGTAATGGGTAAAATTTTCCAAGAGGTGGACTTAAGTTTCATGTAATAAATAATTACAACAATTCCTTAATATAGATTTAGGAGTGTTTGAAATACCGAATTAAAAAGTTATACAAGCCTACTTTACTAAGGGGAAATGATAACAAAACAAAAAAATGAAGTCAGCAAGAATTATGAAAATAGATTCAACAAGCCATTGTTAGGAACTGAGCACCCTACTGGAATTCTGGCATCAACCTCTTCCAAGACTGTAGAAACTAGTGGGTTTTATAGGGTTCTTTTCTGGATCTAGGAGAACCAGACATTCTGGAAGGGAATAAGGAGTCTATAACAGGATACTGATGTTAGTTCATGTTAGTGGGAGAAATGAAGTAGGACCCTGGTAACTAGACGATATTGAAACTCCACATTTGGTGGGAAAGAGGCTTTGGGCCCACTGTTTTGACTTGTTGTCTGACTTCTCCTAACAAGAGATTTTGAGCTTCCCCAAGGCTTGTTTGTTTGTCATAAAAGGACGACTACAGAGCTGTACAAAAATGACCCCTTAGAGAGCTACTGGTATAGCCATAACAGGAGTCATTCAAACTGACATCTCAAGACTGTTTCTTGAACATGTTGTAGAAAGGAGTTCTGCTCAGGTATGGCTTGAATTAATACCTTTTGAAACCCTTTCCAATGCTTGAATTGTTTGCTATTGAGACATAAATATAAGGATCATAAAATATCTAGATATAAAAGACTCAAGTTCTAAAAGTATTTTATTGATATTTTATTTTTCCATATACATGTTATGACAGTTTTCAACATTCATCCATATACATATGTATATTTTTAAACTACAAAATTTCCTTCACATCCTCCTCCAATCAGAGATGAACAGTCACTGTTAATATTGTACAAACACATTTGTGCTAAACATGTTTAAAGATTAGTCATTTTTGGTATAAGGAAATAAGATTAAGGATAAAATACATAAGAAATATTTTTAAAAAGTGAATGTAATGTTCATCAGATTGGGAAGGATATTTTAGTTTGTGTGTTTGATTTTGTTTTCTTCCTCTGGATGGGGATAGCATGGTCAAAGAGGGTTGTCGTCCTCTATGAACTGCTGAGAGGAGCTGCTTCCATCAAGGTTGATCATGTCTATTTTGTTTTCTTGGTTCTGCTTCCTTCCCTCAACATCAGATCCTGTAATTCATTCCATGTTTCTCTAGAGTCCAACTATTCATAGCTTCTTATAGGAAAAATGGTATTCCCTAATAGTCATATGCCATAACTTTCTTAGCCATTCCCTAATTATTGGACATCCCTTCAATTTCTCATTCTTTGCCACTTCCAAAAAGGTTGCTATGAATATTGTGAAACATGTCATATTTTTCCCATTTTTAATGAATTCTTTTGGATGTAAACCTATAATTGGAAATGTTGGCTCAAAGGGTATGAACAGTTTTATTGCTCTTTGGGCAGAGTTCCTTTGTGGTGTCCAGAATGTTTGGATCCCTTCACAACTCCACCAGAAATGCATTAATGTTCCAATCCTCCCACAATCTTTCCAACATTGATAATTTTCCCTTTTTGTCATTTTAACCAATCCAATAAGTGTGAGGTGATACCTCAGAGTTGTTTTAATTTGCATTTCTCTAATCAAAAGGGAATAGGAGTATTTTTTTCATATGATTATATATAGCTTTAATTTCTTCATTTGAAAACTGTCTGTTCATATCATTTGACTTATATCAATTGGGGAATGACTTGTAACTTTATAAATTTGTTGCAGTTCTCCATATATTTCATAAATGTGACCTTTATCACAACATTTATTTGTGAAGATTGTTTCCCCAGCATTCTATTTTCCTTCTAATTTTGGCAGCATTGATTTTATTAGTGCAAAAACTTTTCAATTTAATATGGCCAAAATTATTCATTTTGCAGTTTATAATGTACTCTATTTCTTGTTTGTGTATAAATTTATCCCCTTTTCATAGATCTGATAGAGCATTTCTAGATCTAATAATTTTTTTATGGTGTTGTACTTTATGTCTAAATCCTGTAAGCATTTTGACCTTATTCTTGCATGGGGTGTGAGATGTGGGTCTATGCCTATTTTTGCCATACTATTTTCCAGTTTTTTCAACCATTTTTTATCAGATAGTGAGTCCTTATCCCAGAGGCTAAGACACTAGTCTTTGGGTCTAACCAACAGTAGATCAGTAGTCTCTTACTACTGTTTCTTTTGAATCTATCCTAATACACTGATCCATTACTCGATTTCTTTTTAAAAATTTTAATTATTTAAGGTAATTGGGTTAGTTGACTTGTCCAAGGTCACAGAGCTAGGCAATTATTAAGTGTCTGAGGTTGTTTGAACTCAGGTCCTCCTGACTCCAGAGCCAGTGCTTCATCCACTGTGCCACCTAACTGCCCCCATTACTATATTTCTTATCCAGTATCAGGCAATGTTGATGACTGCCACTTTTTATAGCATAGTTTTGGATCTGTAAGAACAAGACCACTTTCCTTTACAGTTGTTTCATCAGTTCCCTTGCTATTCTTAAAATTTGTTTTTGCAGATGAATTTTTTTACTATTTTTTCTAGCTCAGTAAAATGATTATTTGATAGTTTGATTGGCATGGCACCAAATAAGTAATTTGGTGGGTAGAATTGTCATTTTTATGATATTAGCTCAAGCTGAGCATAAGTAATAGACATTTTTCCAACTATTTAGATTTGACTTTTTTTTGGATGATAATTACTTTATAATTGTGTTCATGCAGTTTCTGGGTGTGTAGTGTGAGGTAGATTCCCAAGTAGTTAATGTTCTCTAAAATTACTTTAAATGTAATTTCTCTTTCTGTCTCTTGCTCTTTGAGTTTTATTGTTCCTATATGGAAATGTTGTTCATTTATGTGGGCTTATTTTTATATCCTGCTACTTTGATAAATTTCTTAATTGGTTCAAGGATTTTTTTAAGATTTTTTTTTTTGGTTTTACTAATTATACCATTTTGTAATCTGCAAAGAGTGAAAGTTTTGCTTACTCATTACCAATTCTGATTGCTTTCCTTTTTTCTTCACTTATTACTAAAGCTAATATTTCTAACACTATATTTTTATAGTAATGTGATAAAGAGCATCCTTGTCTTATTGGAAATGCTCCTGATCTTATTGGATCTGATCTTATTGTAAATGCTCTGATTTTATTCCTATTGCATATAATATTTCTTGGTGTTTTAGAAAGATACTTCTTATTATTTTAAGGAAAACTCCATTTATTCCTAAAATTTCCAGGATTTTAATAGAAAAGATTCTGTATTTTATCAAAGACTTTTTCTACATAATCATATGATTTCAGTTGCTTTTGCTATTTTTTCTCCTTCAAGAAATTAATATTCCCGTTAGAGGAATAAAATATAAAAACATAAAACTAAAAAACAATGCAATAACTAAAAATTATTAGACTGATATAAGATATGACAAGATCCTAAAGGAGTAATAAAGATAATAAATGATGCTACAGAAGTCTAGAAAGATTAGTTGGAAAGGTTTAGAAATTTTTTATTGATATCTTATTTTTCAAAATACGTTCTATAAAAGCCTTTCAACATTCTTCAGTATGTCCGTTTATTTTATTTTTAAGTTTTTGCAAGGCAGTGGGGTTAAGGGATTTGCCCAATGTCACAAAACTAGATAATTTTTAAGTGTCTGAGGTCAGATTTGAATTCAGGCTCACCTGACTCCAGGGCCAATGTTCTAGCCACTCTGCTACCTAGCTGCCCCTGACTTTATTTTTATGTTACAAAATTTCCTTCTACCCTCAGTATTGCTATTTTATTTATTTATTTACTTTCATCCATATGCAAATGCATTTTTTAAGTGACACAATTTTCTTCCACCCTCCCTTCCCATTCCCCTAAGTTTGCTATTGATATATTTAATCATATTGAGTGTTTTCCTAATATTGAATTATCCTTGCCTACCTGGTATCAATAGTACCTGATCATAATCTATTATCCTAGTAATTACTTGCTTTCATCTCATTGCTAAAATTTTATTTAAGGTTCTTGCATCAATTTTCATTAGGGAGATGGGTCTAAAACTTTTTAGCTACTATTGTTATTTTTTTCCAAAAGATTATCTATTTTATTTTTTAGCATTCATCCAAGTGCATATGTATATGTTTAAATTACTAAATTTCCTTCCATCCTTACTTCCCATGCCCCCCCCCCCCAGTAGCAAACAGTCAGGTTAGCAATTGTCCATAGATATTTTGATAAACATGTTTACAGGTTAGTTATTTTTGGTATGAAGAATTAGGATTAAGGGAAAGATATACATAAGGGACTATTTTTTGAAGTGTTCATTAGATTCAGAAGGGTTAGTTTTTTTGCATGAATTTTTTTTTTCTTAATCTGGATGGCGATAACATATGGCCAAAATTATTTATTTTGCAGTTTATAATGTACTCTATTTCTAGTTTATTCATAAATTTATCCCCTTTTCATAGATCTGATAGAGTATGTATTAGTCTGTAGCCAATCTAATAGTTATTCTAGCTCTCTGAACTGCTGAGAGAAGTTGCTTTCATTAAGTTGGATCATCTCACAATGCTAGGGGTTTTTTCCCTGTTTTCCAAGGTTTTTTACAAGTTTTTATTTTATTATTTAACTTAGCAAAAACCTAGTAAATGTTGAACAATCTGAAACCTTTGCAAATCTCCTTACTCATATCATTCTTAAGAATTATTTTCTGGGGGCAGTTAGATGGCACAGTGGACAGAGCACCAGCCCTGGAGTCAGGAGGACCCGAGTTCATATTTGTCCTCAGACACTTAATAATTGCTTAGCTGTGTGACCTTGGGCAAGTCACTTAACCCCATGGCTTTAAATAAATAAAATTTTTATAAAAGAATAATTTTCTGAAGACAAATGTACTCCCGACCCGGCTGCAAAACTGTGTATTTTAAAGAGCAATTAAAATAATATTTATGAGCACATATACATAGTTCTCCAGAGTAGTCTTGGGCACAAATTCTCCCTTTGATTATTTTTTTAATGTTATTTTTCATTATTTTCATCCATTTGTTCATGCATATTTCTAAGTTACAAAATTTCCCCCTACCCTTACTTCCCACTCCCCTCCCCTCATTCGGAAACAGTCAGGTTAGCATTTTACATGCATATTTTAATCATAATTAAAATGAGTAATTTTAAGCATTAGAAATTAAGGGAAAGAGATACATAAGAGTTAATTTTTATAAATTTATATAATTTTTATATAATATAGATAATTTTTATTATAATTTGGAAAAATAGATATTTTCATAAAGTTTTCCTCATATTTGGTGGGAGTGTTTTCTTTTCTTTTCTTTCTGTTTTGTTTTCTTTTGTTTTTCTTCCTCTGGTTGGGGGCAATATAGATGATTAGCAATCTAATACAGGTGTCTTGTCTCTCTGACTGTCTAGAGGGTTTGCTTCCATCAAGGCTGTTCATCTCATAATGATGCTGATGTGTAAATTGTTCTCTTGGCTCTACTCCCTCTACTCCCTCTTGTTCCCTTGGCTCTACTCCCAGTAGATCTCAAAAATTCTTCCATGTCAAGTTTTAATAATTAATTAAAATAATATTCTAGTCAATATTAAATCAAAAAGAACATAAAGAATGAACTGTATTTCAAAGTTTCAAAAATGAAGTTTCAATTCAATTCAAAATTTCAAAAAATTTTAGTGTAAAAGAAATTCAATTAACAGAAGAAAGAAAGTGATAAATTATAAGATTTTGATACCACATTATAAACATTCATAACTACAGATAATTATAGATCATAAACTCACTTCCTACTCTATCACTTTATCTAGGGATAAGAAGAATAAAACCAGTTAATATCATAATATTGCCACCTGGATTCACAGAAGTCAAGGTATCATAGTTAGCAAATGCAGTAGTCAGGAATCAAGGTCATAAACTTAGATTCACTTAATCAGGTTAGCAAGCCAAAGTTAGGTAGGCGAAAATATAGGAGAAGAAAAAGGAGCTGGGGTAGACCCAAAGCTTGTTATCTTGTTTTAGTCTGAAACAAGGTAAGAATTGAAAGGCAGATCATCACCAGAAAGTGAAAATTTGAGATTTTTGTGCTAACCAGCTATAAGTAATGTTCTTTCCTCTTTCATATGACTCATATGATTATAAAGCCTAGCCCACCTAATTTGCAATAATATGATTAAATCTTTAATGGTCAAGAAAATATAATAACAGAGGTGGAGTTAAGATAGTAAAGTAGAGGGAGAATTTTAATTGAACTATTCCAATATTCTCCTCCTACTACTTGAAAATAATGTGTCGAAAGTTTTTCTCTAGTATCATAAAAGGCTTGGAAGATACATTTTTCTAGACAAGGACAAATAAGGATGTCCGGAGGGACAGATTGGCTGTGTAACATGGTATACCACCAGCCAGTAGAATTGACAGTAATAGCAACAGCAGTAAAATATCAAAACACTCTCACCAACAGAGACAATGAGTAGATTAGACACCTGATCAGAGATTACAGTGTAGTTCTGTAGTGTAAGTGAGAAAAGGATCAGGGGTCATTTAGTAGCTCCACTGCAAATTACTAAGACCCAGTTCACAGTTCGAAAGAAGATAGGATCATTTGTGGTTTCAAAGGGGAGGATGATAGTTTCTGGATAAAGATCCAAAACAGAGGGAACACTAGCACTTGTAGGAACAAAAAACAGACAAGGGGAGTAGTAACCATACCTCTCTCTGGCTTTTTGAGCTTTGGAAGCATTGACAATTTAAATATTTCCAGAAGTAGCTATCAAATTAGCAGTGTAACAAAGCCTGAAGTTTCAAGAATTAAGACAGAATAAAGAGAACACATATAAGTTACACCCATTTAATGAAGAGGAAATTAAAAACCTAAATAGCCATATCTCAGAAGAAAAGGAATTCAACAAGCCATTATTGAAATCCTTAAGAAAAAAAATCTCCAGGGACAGATGGATGGATTCACAAGTGAATTCTATCAAATATTTAAGGAACATTTGGTTCCAATTCTATATAAACTCTTTGAAAAATAAGTGAAGATGCAACTCTGCCTAACTCTTTCTATGACACCAATATGGTACTGATACCTAAACCAGGAAGAATTAAAACAGAGAAAGAAAATTATAGACCTATCTCCCTGATAAATATAGATGCAAATATCTTAAGTAAAATCTTAGGAAAATAAAAGGCAAGTTATGACTAGGGTAATACATTATGATTAGGTAGGATTAATTCCAGGAATGCAGGGGTGGGTCAATAATAGGAAAACTGTTAGCAAAATGAATTATTACAATACCAATATTATCAGAAATCATATTATTTTTATCAATAGATGCTGGAAAATCTTTTGCAAAATACAGCACCCATTCCTTCTAAAAACTGTAGTAGTAAATGGATTATTCCTTAGAATAATAAGCAGTTTCTATCTGAAGCCACCAAGAAGCATTATATGTAATGGGGATAGGCTAGAGGCATTCACAATATGATCAGGGTTGAAACAAGGATGCCGCATTATCAACACTACTATTCAATATTGTATTAGAAATATTAGCTTCTGCAATAAAAGAAGAAAAAGAAATTGAAAGAATGAGAAATAGGATAGAAGAGACAAACCTCTCCCTGCAGATGACATGATGGTATACCTAAAGAATCCAAAGTTATCTCTAAAAATGCTACTAGAAAACACAAAATAATAAAATCTTTAAGTGCAAAAAACCTAATAGAAATAATTAGCAACTTTAGCAAAGTTGAAGAATACAAAAGAAACCCCATAAATCCTCAACATTTTTACATATGCCTAGCAAGACAAAGCAGAAAGAGCTAGAAAGAGAAAGCCCATTCAAAATAACCTCAAACAATATAAAAGCCCTGGGAGTCTACCTGCCAAGGCAGACACAAAAACTTTTTGAAAACAATTACAAAACACTTCTCACATAAATAAAATCAGACTAAAAAACTGGCCAACCATCAATTCCTCATAGATTGGCCGACTTAATATAACATAATAAAAATGACAATTCTACCAAAACTAACCTACTTTTTAGTGCCCTACCAATCAGAATTTCAAAGAATTAATTTAATGAGTTAGAAAAAGTTGTAAGTAAAGCATATGGAGAAATAAAAAGTTAAGAATTTCCAGGAATTCAATGAAAAAAGTGCAAAAGATGGTGGCTTACCAGATCTAAAATTATATTATAAAGCATCAGTCATCAAAACTGTCTGGTATTGGCTAAGAAATAGAGTGGCAGATCAGTGGAATAGACTAGATGCAATAGCAGGAAAGGATTATAGTAATCTGCTGTTTGGCAAATCCCAATAGTCCAGTTATTGTCATCGTCAATAAAAATTCTTGGGAAAAATTGGGAATCAGTATGGAAGAAACCTAGATTAGAACAACACCTCAAATTCTATACCAAGATAATACAAAAATGGATACAGGGTTTAGAAATATAAACAATATTATAAAAAAATTGGGAGATCAAGTTGTAGTTTACCTGTCAGATCTATGGAAATGGAAGCAATTTATGACCAGGGAACAGATGGAGAATATCATCAAAAACAAACTAGGTAATTTTGGTTGCAATAAATTAAAAAGCTTTTGCAGAGAAAAAAAAAACACTGTTACCAAGATCAAAAGAAAGTAATAAATTGGGAAACAATTTTTACAACTAGTATTTCTGACAAAGGACTCATTTCAAAATATATAGAAAACTGAGTCAAATTTTCAAAAAAAACAAGCCATTCCCCAATTGATAAATGATCAAAAGAAATGCAAAGGCAATTTATAATTGAAGAAATCAAAGTGATCCATGGTCATATAAAATTTTTCTCTAAATCATTACATATTAGAGAAATGTAAATTAAAGCATCTCTGAGATACCATCTCACACCTTTCAGACTGGCTAATATGACTAGAAAGGACAATTATTAATGCTGGAATGGATGTGGGAAATCTGGCACAATAATACTTTGTTGGTGGAGCTGTGAACTCATCCAACTTTGCTTCAGAGCAATTTAGAATCATGCCCGATGGGCAATAACAATGTGCATATGCTTTGATCCAACTATATACTACTAATAGGCCTATACCCTGAAGAGATTATGAAAAAGGGAAAAAATCACTCACTTGTATAAAACTATTCATAGCAGCCCTGGTTATGGTGGCAAAGAATTGGAAATTGTGTGAATAGCCATCAATTGGGGATTGGTTTAATAAATTGTGGTATATGTATGTGATGGAACACTATTGATACATTAGAATGCAGGAGGGATGGGAATTCAGGGAAGCATGGAACGATTTGCATGTTCTGATGCAGGGCAAGATTAGCAGAACCAGAAACATATTCCACATTCTAACAACAACATGAGGATGATGATCAACCCTAATGGACTTGCTCTTTCCATCAGTGCAACAAACAAGCACAATTTGGGGGTACCTGTGGTGGAGAATACCATCTGTATCTAGAGAAAGAATCATGGAGTTTGAACAAAGACCAAAAAATATTACCTTATCTTATGTAATTTTGCTATCTCTTATACTTTATTTTTCTTCCTTAACAGTATAATTTTCCTCTCATCACATTCTACTTAGATCAGTATATACAATGGAAACAATGTAAAGATTAACAGACTGACTTCTGTGGATGGTGGGGGGAGGGAAGTGAGATTAGGGGAAAATTGTAAAACTCAAATTTAATTAATTATTTTTTAAAAAGAATGGAATCTTTAGAAACTAATAATTCCATGAGACAGCAAGAATCTGTTAAAACAAAAAAAAAATCAACAAAACAGAAGAAAATGTAAAATATCTTAGTGGCAAAAACACATACTTCAAGAATAGAACCACAATGGACAACCTAAGAATCATTACCCACCCTTAAAATATTGAAGAGAAAAAAAGCCTGGACTTCATGTTACAGGATTTAGCGATGGAAAGCTGCAAGTGGGGGGCAAAATAGTTATTGAACAAATATATTGATTGGAGTGGCTAGGTGGCATAGTGGATAAAGCATGGGCCTTGGAGCCAGGAGTACCTGCATTCAAATCCAGTCTCAGACAGTTAATAATTACCTAGCTGTGTGGCCTTGGGCAAGCCACTTATCCCCATTTGCCTTGCAAAAAAAAAAAATACATTGATCCACTACAAAAAGGGGATCTAAAATGAAAATACTAAGTAATATTTTGGCCAAAATCCAGAACTTACAGATAAAAGAAAAAATCCTGCAAGCAACCAGAAAGAAAAAAATTGGATAGCAAGGAGGCACAGTAAGGATTACACAGGATCTGGTTGCATCAACATTAAGAGATTGATAGGCCTGGAATAAGATATTCTGAAGATCAAGGGAGCTTGGAATGCAGTCAAAAACCCACTATCTGACAAAACTGAGCCTTTATTTCCAGGGGAAAAGATGGACATTTAATGAAATAGGAGACTTTCAAATTTTCCTGATGAAAAGACCAGAACTAAATAGAAAATCTGACCATCATACAGATACTCATGTAAAGGTTGAAAAAAATGGTAAAGAAAAAAGACTGCTATCCAATAGGGTGAAACTGGTTATATCTCCACCTGGGAGAAAGATTCTCATAACACTCAAAAATTTTAATTATATTAGAGAGAATATACATAGCCAGAAGTCATGGGCACTTATGACTTGTCTATGACTCTGAAGGAATGATTTAAAAACAATATCTCCTTAAAAGGGGGGCACAGTAAAGGGTTAGGAGGATGTAGGAGATTGAATGGGTTAAATCACATTACATAAAGAGGTACAAAGGAGAGGAGAAGAAAGGAGGAAGTGAGAACTGTCTGAATCTTACTCTCATCAAATTAGGTCTAAATTTATCATACATAGTTAAGTTGAGAAACTTATCTTACCTTTCAAGTATTCAAAGGAGAAAGGGGGAGGGAGAGTAAAAGTGGAACTAATAGAAGGAAGAAGGGGCAAAGGGCAATGAGAAAGAAAGGGGGGAGGCAGTTGGATAAGGGAGCAAATACCTTGAACTGGTGATATTCAGAAACATAATATTGGAGAGTACGGATAAAGTGAAAAAGGTGAAAA
Organism: Macrotis lagotis; assembly: GCF_037893015.1. Taxonomy (NCBI): domain Eukaryota; kingdom Metazoa; phylum Chordata; class Mammalia; order Peramelemorphia; family Peramelidae; genus Macrotis; species Macrotis lagotis. The sequence continues at coordinate 181,971,022 of NC_133666.1, forward strand.
TAAAAAGAGAGTGAAAACAGCATGGAGGGCAATAAAGAGTTAGTAATTATAATTTTGAATGTGAATGGGATGAATTCTCCCATAAAACTTAAGTGATAGCAGACTGGAATAAAAAACAGAATCCTACAATACACTGCCTATAAGAAATTCATTTGAAGTAGAGAGATGCATACAGAGTCATGGTAAAAGTTTGGAACAAAATATTTTGCTTCAACTGAAGTGAAAGTAACAGGGGTAGCAATTTTTATCTCAGATAAAGCAACTGCAACAATAGATATCAATAAAAGAGATAAGGAATGAAACTATCCTCTTAAAAGGTAGCATAGACAATGAAGCAATTTCAATAACAAATATGTGTGCACCAAGTGGAATAGCATCCAGATTATTAGAGGAGAAGTAGAATGAGATATGGGAAGACAAAGACAGGAAAACTGTACTGGTAGGAAATCTCAACCTCTTACTTTCAGATCTAGACGATATAACCATAAGATAAACAAGAAGGAAGTTATGGAGGTAAATAGAATTTTAGAAAACATGGACTTGATAGGCCTTTGGAGAAAGTTAAATGGGGATAGAAAGGAATATACTTTTTTTTTTTTCCTGCAGTACATGGCACTTGCACAAAAACAGGCCATGTACTGGTGCATAAAAACCATGTAATCCAATGCAGAAAAGCAGAAATAATGAATGCATCATTCTCAGGTCATAATGCAATAAAAGTCATATGAAATAATGGGTCTGGGAGAGATGGGAAACAAAATAACCTCATTTTAAAGAATGAGTGGATCAAACAACAGATTATAGAAAGAATGATTTCATCCTAGATAATAACAATAATGAGACAACATGCCAAAACAATTGGTAAACAGCCAAGGCTGTTGTCAGGGGATGTATTATTTCTTTAAATGCTTAATGAATAAATTGGAGAAAGAGGAAATCACTGAATGAAACATGCAACTTAAAAAAATAGAGAAAAAAAGATTAAAACCCCCCAATTAAATACCAAATTAGAAATTATAAAAATTAAATAAAAAATTAATAAAAGTAAAAGAAAGAAAACTATTGAATTAATAAATAAAATGAAGAGTTGGTTTTATGGAAAAATGATAAAATTCAATTAATTTTAATTTAATTTGATTTTTAAAAAAGTAGAAAACCAAATTACCAGTATCATAAATGAAAAAAAGTGAACTCCCCACCAATGAGGAGGAAATTAAAGTAACAATGTGGAATTATTTTGTCCACTGTATGCTAATAAATTTGATAATCTAAATGAAATAAATGAATATTTACAAAAATATAAATTGCCTGGATTAAATGAAGAGGAAATTAAATACTTATATAACCCTATTTCAGAAAAAGGAATTCAACAAGCCATTATTGAACACCCTAAGAAAAAATATCTCCATGGCCAGTTGGATTCACAAGTGAACTCTATCAGACATTTTAAGAAGAACAATAGGTTCAAATTCTATATAAATTTTTGGGAGAAACAGTTGAAGACAGACATCTGGCTAACTCTTTCTATCATACCAATATGGTGCTGATACCTAAACCAGGAATAGTGAAAACAGAGAAAGAAAATTATACACCTATCTCCCTACAGAATATCAATGTGAAAAATCTTACATAAAATCTTAGCAAAACAATTACAACAAGTTATCACTAGGATAATACAATATGGCCAAGCATGATTTATCCCAGGAATGCAGAGTTGGTTCAATATGAGGAAAACACTTAGTTCAATTAATTATATCAACAACAAACCTATCAGAAACTGAAAAAACCTTTGAATAAATACAGCATCCATTCCCACTAAAAACACTAGGGAGCACAGGAATATATGGATTATTCCTTGGAATGATAAGCAGTATCTATCTGAAACAATCAGCAAGCACCATATGCAATTGGGATATGCTAGAGGCATGCCCAATAGGATCGGGGTGAAACAAGGATTCCTGTTATTATCACTACCATTTATTATTGTGCTAGAGATGTCAGCTTCAGCAATAAGAGATGAAATAAAAATTGAAGGAATTAGAATTGGGAAGGAAGAAATAACACTTTCACTATTTGCAGTTGACATGATGGTATACATAGAGAATCCTAAAAAATCATTTCAAAAAGCTACTAGAAATAATTATCAACTTTAGCAAAGTCACAAGATATAAGATAAATCCTCATAAATCCACAGTATTTCTATATATTATTAGCAAGATACAGAAGCAAGAGATAGGAAAGTGAAATCCTGTTCAAAGTAATTTCAGACAATGTAAAATACTTGGGAGTCTACCTGCTAAGGCAGACTCAATAAACTCTGTGAAAATAATTACAAAACACTTCTCTCACAAATAAAACAGAACTATAAACCTGGAGAAATATCAACTGCTCAAGGTTATGCTGACCTAATATAATAAAAATGACAATTCTACCTAAATTAAGCTACTTATTTAGTGCCCTACCAATAAAAATTTGAAAAAGTTACTTTAATAAATTTGAAAAAAATTATAAATTCATGTAAAGTCAGGAATTTTCATAGATTTAATGAAAAATGTGTAAAAGAGGGTAGCTTCATCCTACCAGATTTAAATAATATTATAAAGCATCACTCATCAAAACTGTCTGGTATTGGCTAAGAAATAGAGTGGTAAATTACTGAAATACATTAGGTGCAAAAGAGATAGAAGGAAATAATGACAATTTGATAAACTGAAAGTGACCAGCTTCTGCACTAAAAATTCTCTCTTCAATAAAAATTTTGAGAAAAATTGAAGTTTGTATGGCAGAAATTTGGATTAGACCAACATCTCACACCCTATACCAAGATAAAATCAAAATGGGTAGAAAATTTAGACATAAAAGACAATATTATAAGCAAACTAGGAGATCAAAGATAACTTTACCTGTCAGATCTATGGAAAGCAAAGCAGTTTATGACCAAAGAAGAGATGGAGAACATCATTAAAAACAAACTAGAGGGAGAGGCTAGGTAGTGCAGTGGATAGAGGAACGGGCCTGGAGTCAGGAGTACCTGAATTCAAATCCAGCCTCAGACATTTAATAATTACCTAGCTTTGTGGTCTTGGGCAAACCACTTAATCCCATTGCCTTGCTAAAAGTAAAAAAAAAAACTATATAATGTTGATTATATTAAATTAAAAAGCTTTTGTACAATTAAGGCTTCTCTAAGGTACCACCTCACACCTCTCAGACTGGCCAATATGACCAGAAAGAATAATGATCATTGTTGGAAGGCTTGTGGGAAATCTGGGACACTATTACATTGTTGGTGGAGCTGTGAACTCATCCAACCTTTCTGGAGAGCATTCTGGAACTGAGCTTTTATAATAAAAATGACAATTCCTTATAAAGTATATTACTTAGTGTCATATAAACCAAAGCACACAAAAATTATATTACCTTGAAAAAGAGCAACAAATTTCTTCAGGAAGAATAAAAGTTCAAGAATATCAAGGGAAGTAATAAAAATATGCACAAGAATGTGGTCTAGCTTTTTCAGGTATAAAACTATATTATAATGTGGTCATCATAAAATACTATCTGGTAAGGACTAAGAAACAGAGTAATGTATCAGTGAAATAGATTAAGGACAAAAGAAATAATATTAAATGACTGTAGCAGTTGATTGTTTGATATACTCAAAGACTCCAACTTCTTTGATCAGGCCTCACTATCTGTTAAAAATACTGAGAAAACTGCAAAATAGTATAGCAGAAACAATGCAGAGAGGAAGACTATACATCCTAAACCAAGATAATGGGTCAAAATGGGTAACCAATTTAGATATAAAGCCAATTAGGAGAATAAGGTTTAGTTTATATATGATCTATGGAGAGGGAAGGAATTTTGACCAAAAAAGGAATAATGTTATAAAGTATAAAATACATATTTTTTATTATATATGATTAAAAATGTTCACACAAATAAAATCAATGTAACCAAGATTAAAATGAAGTAAGTTGTGAAGCAAATTTTGCAACCAGTATTTCTGACAAAAGACTCATTTAGATCATATATAGAGAAATGAGTCAAATTTATAAGAATGCAAGTAATTTGCTAAATGATAAATGGTCAAAAGATATGAATAGTCAGTTTCAAATGAATAATTTTTTAAAATTTATTTATTTATTTATTTATTTCCATCCATATGCACATGTATATTTTTAAGTTTCAATATTTCCTTCCACCAACCCTTCTCACCCCGCCTCCCATCAGCGGTGAACAGTCAGGTTAGCATTGTACATACATATTTTGGATAAACATGTTTACATATTAGTCATGTTCAGTATGAGGAACCAGGATTAAGAAAAAGAGATACTTAAGAGATAATTTTTATAAAGTGTTCATTAGATTCTGAAGGGTTAGTTTTTATTTTTTTTTTAGTTTTGTTTTTCTTCCTCTGGATGGGAATAACATTGTCCATAGCCAATCTAATATTGTTTTCTTAGCTCTCTGAACTGCTGAGAGGAGCTTCTTCTATTAAAGGTTGCTCAACCTACAATGTTGTTGTTAATGTGGGCATTGTTATTTTGGTTCCAGATGAAAAAAATAAAATTAATTATAATTATAATATATAATTATTGATTAGAGAAATGTAAATTGAACACCTTTGAGCTACCACATCATATCTATAAGGTTGACTAAAATGATAGAAAAAGAAAATGATCAATTTGGGAGATGGTATTGGAATACTGAGACAATAAAGCATTGTTGATGGAGTTATAAACTGTACCAACTATTCTGCAGAGTAATTTGGAACCATGCCCAAAAGACAATAAAATTGGCCTTTTAACCAATTATAGCATTATAAGATTTATATTCCAAAAAGAATATAAAAAGATCCATGTGAACAAAAATATTTATAATGCCTTTTTTGTAGTGGCAAAGAATTGGAAAATTAATTGATGCTCAGCAATTGGGGAATGGTTAAACAAATTATGGAATATGAATAAGGGAAAACTCTTTTTCTATAAGAAATCATGAATGAGCAGACTTCAAAAAAGCCTGCAAATGCTTAATGGAGCTGATGAGAGATGAAATCAGCAGAACCAGGAGAATGCTGTATGAATTAACAGCAACTTTCTGAGATGAACAAATATGATGGACTTAACTCCTTTCAGTAGTTCAATGACCAAGGACAATTATAAAAATCTGCAATGGAAAATGCCATCCACATGCAGAGAAAAATCTAGGGAATTTCAATCAAGAACAAGGCATACTAGTTTCACTTTTCTAAAACTTTTTTTTCTTTCTTCTACTTTTTTTCCCTCTAGCTCAGATCTTCTTTCAAAACATGACTAATATAGACACATGTTAAACAAAATTATTCACTGTGATGGGGTGGGAAGATAATGTGGTAGAAATGTAGAACTCAAGAACCTACAAAAAGATGGATGCCAAACATATCTTTGCATATAATTGGAAAAAAAACAATGTTCAATAAAATATAATTGGCCAAATAAAAAAGTTTCAAAAATAAATTAATGAAAATAATCCCTTGAAATATTAGAATTTGGCAAGTGGAAGTTAAAAACTTTATGAGATAACACGGATGAAGCAGGGCAGCTGGGTGGACCAATGAATAGAGCAAAGGCTCTGAGGTCAGGAGGACCTGACTTCAAATCTAGCCTCAGACATTATAAATATATAGATACGTGGCCTTGGACAAGCCACTTAACCCCATTGCCATGCTAAAACCTAAAAAAGAATTAAGCAAAACTTTTTAAAATTAAAAATGCAAAGTAATTAAAAGGCTTATAAAATTCTTGGTAGACTACCTGTCAAAACACACTTCAGAACTATATGGATAAAAATGCAAAATACTTTTTTTTTCCACAAAAGAGGCAGATTTAAATATTTAATGATGTAGTTTAAAAGAGTATAATCATGAGTAAAATATTTGAGTATGGAAAAAATATTGTCCCTTTGTCCTATGCATAAGAGAAGTGTCATGACTAACAAGAGATATAGAGCATTATGGGAGAAAAGATGAATAATTTTGATTTCATTAAATAAAATGTCTTTTTTTCCATATATGAAATTAATAAAATCAAATCTAAAAGAAATGCAGGAATCCGGGTTGAAAAATTTTATAGTATTTTTCTAACAAATGTCTCTTTTCTCCAATAGATAGAGAACTTGCTGAAATTTATAAATTGAGCTATTATCCAACTGATAAATGATCAAAAGACATTAATAGGAAGTTTTCAGGAAAAAGAAATCAAAGTCACCAAGTTAAATAAAGTGCTCTAAATCACTATTAATTAGAGAAATTTAAATTAAAACAATCATGAGTTTGTGCTTCACACCTTTGTGTGAAAAGGCAAATATTGGATGGTTTGTGGAAAATAGAATTGTGAACTGTTCCAACCATTCTGGAGGGAAATTTAACTATGTCCAAAACAACATAGTTTATATGCCCAAAAGCTTTAGATTTTATGTATACCCTTTTGATATAGCATATCACTATTACAACTGTATCCTTTTAAAAAATATTTTTATCAGTTTTCTAATTGCATACAAATAGTAGTCTCTACCTATCACTTTTATAAAATTTTGAATTTTATTATTTCCCCAACCTCCCTTCCCTCCCCCCCCACCCATCACAGAAGGCAGTTTGATAATATTTACATTATTTCCATGCTATACATTGATTAAATTGAATGTGTTGAGAGAGAAATCATATCCTTTAGGAGAAAATAAAATATTAGAGATTGCAAAATTGTAGTACATAAGACACTTTAAAATAAATTGAAGGTAATAGACTTTGGTCTTCGCTTAAACTCCACAGTTCTTCCTCTGGATACAGATGGTATTCTCTATCGCAGGTACTCTAACATTGTCCATTATTATTGCATTGATGGAATGAGCCAGTACATTAAGGCTGATCTTCAACCCCATGCTGCTATTAGGGTGTACAATGTTCCTCTGGTTCTTCACATCTCTCTCAACATCAGTTCATGAAAATCTTTCCAGGCTTCTCTGAAATCCCATCCTTCTTGGTTTTGAATAGAACAATAGCATTGCATAATATACATATACCACAATTTTTTCAACCATTCCTCAATTGATGGAAATTCACACGACTTCCACTTCTTTGTTACAGGGTGCTATTAATATTTTTGTAGAAGTGATGTTTTTACACTTTTCCATGTTAGGTCTGTAACCTAAAGGAATCAAAGAAGAGGGAAAAGGACCCCTATGTATAAAATATTTATGGGGACTCTTTTTTTAGATGTCAAGGAACTGAAAATTGAGGGAATACCCATTGATTGAAGAATAACTGAACATGTGATACATGATTATGATGAAATGTTTTTCCTATAAGAAAGGAAAATGGTGGGCAACTAGGTGACACAGTGAATAAAGAACCAGTCCTGGAGTCAATAGGACTGGAGTTTAAATCTACCCTCAGACACCTAATAATTGTCTAGCTATGTGACCTTGGGCAAGTCACTTAACCTCATTGACTTAAATACATAAAAAATGGAAATGAGAATGGAAGAGAGTCTTTTAGGAAAACATAGAAAGACATATAAAATTGTTAGAAAGTGAATTAATCAGAATTAGAAGAATATTTAAAACAGTAGAAGCAATATTTCAAAAAAAATTCAACTGTGGAAGACATAGTTACTTTGATTATTACAGTGATCCAAGACAAATCCAAAAGACTTATGATGAAAAATGTTATTTGACTCCAGATAGACATGATTAATTCTGACTGCAAACTGAACTATTTTTCATTTTCTTTATTTTCTTGCTTTTTTGAAACATAATTACTACTTAAACATGTTTTATTTGACTTCAAATAAATATGAAATGTATCATATTGCTTACTTTTTCAATTATTGATTAGGGGCAGGAGTGGGGGATATTTGGACCTCAAAATTAAAAAAAAATTTTACAAGGCACACCTATTTTGAAAAATATTTGAATTATTGATAATTGAATTGAATTAGGGCAGTTGGGTCTAAAATTTAATAGAATGTGTATAGAATGAAAAACTTTGCTCACTCACAATCAGTTTGTTGAATCCTTCAACCCATTACCAAATATTATGTCTCTTCTGTTACATGAGAAGTGCATAGTTACTATTAGAAAGAACACTATAAAAGTCTAAAAGTCTTATAGTAGAAACTCACTCTGCAGGTATATTAATGTATTGTTAGTATTTGATATGGATGCATTCACAACAGGCAATCACATGGACTAGAGATACATTTAATTTAATTTTAGCAACATTTTATTAATGAAATATGAAATGCTCTGTGCTAGTCCTAAAAATTTTTTGAAAAGCCTATGATTTGTGGGGCAACTAGGTGGCACAGTAAATAGAGCACTGGCCTTGGAGTCAGGAGTACCTGGGTCTGACCTCAGACACTTAATAATTACCTAGCTGTGTAGCCTAGGGCAAGCCACTTAACCCTATTGCCTTGAAAAAAAAATCTAAAAACAAAAAAAACTATGATTTCATGTAATTAAAAGTAATTGTTATCATGTTATATTGCCCTAACATCCTTTTGAATAATAAAATCTCCTTATCAATAACGTCAAGAAACAGGACTGCCAACAACTTCCAAGTTCTATTTGCTAGTTAGCATCAATAAAACTAAATTAATAATAATAAATCTCTATGAATAACACAACTGAGAAAATATATAAGTAAATATTAGAAATTAGGATACAGATCAAATAAAAAAATAGACTCATCCACTTATTATCTAGAAAAAGGGCAAGCTAAGTGGCTAACAAATGCTCCATTAACAATAAAGAATGCAAATAAAAATAGAAGCAATACCAAATCCCTGGATACCTGGAATTAACTTAAATAATAATTTTCCATTTGGACTTGGACAAATTGCTTCTTATGTTGATGCATGCTTTAAAATAAATTCAAATAATTTCCGTGATTTTTACACACAATATATTGCACTGTGCTTTAAGCATTCTTCCTATAATCATGTCTCTGCCCAGAAGGAACTAACATCCTTCCACTCCCTCAGGTTTATAATCTCAGTCCCAATCAATTCAGAAATTCTTATATTTCAATGACTAGGGAAGTACATTTAGAGAAAGAAAAATCTAGGTTGGAATCCTGCCTCATGGTTTCTAATAGAACAAAAGTACTCAATAAAATTTATATAAAAATTACTTGTTCAACCATTCCACATTTGATGGTCATCCCTTCAGTTTCCAACTCTTTGCCACTACCAAGAAAGCTGTAATGAATATTTTGGAAAATTCTGAATTTTCCCCATTATTATGATTTCTTCTGGATATAGGCCTAGTATTGGTATTGATGGGTCAAAAGGTATAATCAGCTTTTTTTTTATCTTTGGGCATGATTCCATATTGCTTTGCAGAATGGTTGGATCAGTTCACAACTCTACCAACAGTGCATTAATGTTCCAAACTTCACCAAATCACTCCAACATTGATCATTTTCTCTTTTTGTCATCATAGCTAATCAAATAGCTGTTACATGGTAACACAAAGTTTTTTAATTTGCAATTATTTAATCAGTAATGATTTGAAGCATTTTTTTCATGTGATTAGATACAGTTTTAATTTCTGTGTTAATAAAACCATATGTTCAAATCCTATGACCATTAATAAAAGGGGAAATAAATATAAAATAAACTGGGGAATTAACTTGTAACCCTATACATTTGATTCAGTACTCTATATATTTTAGAAATGAGACCTTTATCAGAAGCCCTAATTCTGAATACTGTTTCCCATCTTTCTCTTTTGCTTCTTATATTGAAAGCATTAGGTTTTGGGTTTGTTTTTTGTTTTTCGTTTTTATGTTTTTTGCAAGGCAAATGGGGTTAAGTGGCTTGCCCAAGGCCACACAGCTAGGTAATTATTAAGTGTGTGAGACCGGATTTGAACCCAAGTATTCCTAACTCCAGGGCCAGTGCTTTATCCACTACACCACCTAGCCACCCCAAAAGCATTAGTTTTATTAATGCAAACATGTTTTAATTTAATGCAATCAAAATCATCAATTTTGGGGGCAGCTAGGTGGCGCAGTGGCTAGAGCATCGGCCCTGGAGCCAGGAGTACCTGAGTTCAAATCTGGCCTCAGACACTTAATAATTACATAACTGTGTGGCCTTGGGCAAGCCACTTAAACCCATTGCCTTGCAAAAACATAAAAAGAAATCATCCATTTTGTATTTTATAATGTACTCTAATTTTTATTTGATCATAAATTTCTCCCCTTCCCATGAACAAGAAAATACTATCTTGATGTATGAATTGGTCTAAGTATCACCCTTTATATCTCTATATAGATAATTTTGAACTTATTTTGCTATAGGGTGTGAGATGTCCATCTATGACTAGGTTTTGCCATACTATTTTCCAGTTTTCCCAACAATTGTTGAACTTAATAATGATTTCTTTCTCCAGAAACGAATGTCTTTGAGTTTGTCAAACAATAGATGACTGAAGTCATAAACTACTGTTTCTTTTGAAACTAACCTAATATGCTGTTCCATTACTATTTTTTTCATGACCATTACCAGGCAGTTCTGATGATCGCTGCCTTACAGAGTAGTTTTATATCTGGAAGAGTAAGATCATGTTTCCTTACATTTTTCATGAGTTCCCATGATATTCTTGATGTTTTTTTTTTGTTCAATAGAAATTTTACTACTTTTTTGTCAGCTCAGTAAAATAGGTATTTACTAGTTTCATTGATATGGCCCTGAATAAGTAATTTGATTTGGCTGAATTTGTCATTTTCATTATATTAAATCACCCTAATTATAAACAAATGACATGTCTCCAGTTTCTTAGACATGACTTTATTTCTCTGAAAAGTTCTTTTTAATTGCTCATACAGCTTCTAGGTTTAACATGGGAGATAGATTCCCTAGTGTTTAATTCTGTCCATAAATAATTTAAATGTAATCTCTCTTTCTATTTCTTATTCTTGCTCTTTCTTTTTCACATAGAGAAATGCTGATGATTTTTGTAAATTTATTCTATTTCTTGATTCTTTGCTTAATTGGCTAATTATTTTAAGGAATTTTTAGATAATTTTCTCAAGTTCTGTAAGTATACTATCATTTCATCAACAGTGATGATTTTCTGTCCACAATGCCAATTCTAATTATGTCAGATTTATTTTTCTTCTCTTATTCCTAATGCTAACATTTCTAAAATTATATTGAATAGTAATGGTGATAATGGACATCCTTGTTTCAACACTGATCTTATTGGAAATGTTCCTTTTTTATTCCATTACATATAATATTTGTTGATGGTTTTACATAGGTACTACTTATTGTTTTAAGAAAAACTTCATTTATTCCTATACTATCTAGTGTTTTTAATTGGAATGGATACTGTATTTTGTCAAAGGCCTTTTTACAATCTAATGAGATAATTATTTGCTTTTTTTGGTTTTGCTATTGATATATTCAATTATCTTGAGTGTTTTCCTAATATTTAACATTGTTATATGGGTTTAAATTGGTATAAATGCTACCTAACTTGCTGTAATCTCTTTGCTAAAATTTTATTTAAGCTTGTTGCATCAGTGATTATTAAAGAGATTGGTCTATATATTTTTTTTTGTTTTGGATCTTCTTGGTTTAGGTATAAGCACCACACTGGAATGATAAAAGGAATTTGGTTGAAGTCCTCTAATATTTTCTTTTTTAGTTGATATTTGAGATTTACAGGTACTTATGAAAATTTTTCAACATTCATCCATATGCATATGCATATATTAACTCGCATAATTCCTTCCACATCCCTTCCCACCTCCCTCCTCTCAGTGGCAAACAGTAAGGTGAATACTGTACGTACATATTTGTGTTAAATATGTTAATAGAATAATCATGTCCCATATGAGGAATTAGAAGTAAGGGAAAGAAATACATGAAAGATTTTTTTTTAAATTGTATGAGATGTTCATTGGATTCTGAAAGGTTTTCTGTTTTTCTTTTCTTTTCTTTTCTGTTTTGGTTGTTGTTTTGCTTTTTTTATCCTTTGTCAGGTATAATAGAGTTGTACTAGCTATCTGAACTGCTGAAAGGAGCTGCATCCATCAGAGATGATCAACTCATAATGTTGATATTAATGTGCAAAATGTTCTCTTGGTTCTGTTCTCTTTGCTCAGTATCAGATTCTGTAATTCATTCTCTAGAGTATGACCATTTATAGTTTCTAATAGAAAAGTAATATTTCATAACTTTCATATAATATAATCTGCTCAAATAATCCATAATTGATGGACATTCCCTCAATTTCCAGTTCTTTCTCACTACAAAAATAGCTGCTATGAAAATCTTGGAACATATGAACTTCCCCCCTTTTATGAGTTCTCTTGAAAGTAGGCCTAGTATTTGTAATGCTGCATCAAAATGTATGATCACTTTTATTACTTTTTAGGCATAGTTTGATTTTGTTCTCCAGAATTGCTGGATTAATTCAAAACTCAAAAAGCAATGAATTAATATTCCAATCCTCCCACAACCTCAGCATTGATCATTTTTCCCCTTTTTTTCATCTTAGACAATCTGATAGGCAGGTAGTGATACTTCATATTTGTTTTAAAATTCATTTCTCTAATAAATAATAATTTGCAACACTTTTCATATGATTATATATAACTTTAATTTCTTCATCTGAAAATCTCTCTTCATATCTGTTGACCATTTATCAATTGGGGAATGACCTGTATCTTTATAAATCAGATGTATTTCTTTATATATTTAAAAATGAAATCATTATCAGAACTCCTTGCTCTGAAAATTGTTTCACAGCTTTCTGTTTCCTTTTTCATTTTGGCAGCATTTATTTTTTGAGTGCAAAATCTTTTTAATTTAATATGGTCAAAATCATCCATTTTTGCAATTTATAAAGTAGTGTATTTCTTTCATAATCATAAATTTATTGCCTTTCCATAGAGTTGATAAAATATTTCTTATTTTGTTGATTTTTCTATGGTATCACATTTCATTTGTAAATCCTGTACTCATTTTGACCATATTTTGATAAAGGGAATGAGATATGAGTCTAGGTCCAGTTTGTGTCTTACTATTTTCCAGTTTTCCCCAATAATTTGTATCAAATAGTGATTTAGTATTCCAGAAGCTAATGTCTTTATGTTAACCAAAGAGTAGATTATGCTAGCCATTTACTATTGTTTCTTTTTGAACCTATCCTAATCCACTGATAATTACTCTACTTCTTAACCAGTACCAAAGAGTTTTGATGACTGCTGTTTCATAATATAGGTATAGATATGGTAGACTTAGGTCACCTTAATTTACATTTTTTTCAACAGTTCCCTTGATACTGTTTATCTTATTTTGCTCTAAAATAATTTTATTGCTATTTTATCTAGCTTGGTAAAAATAATTATTTGGTAGTTGATGTTAATGTGGGTAGAATTGGCAGTTTATTATGTTAGGTAGACCTAACCATGAGCAATTGACATCTTTACAATTGTTCAGATCTGACTTTATTTGGTGAGAAGTGTTTTGTAATTGTGTGCATACCAGTTTCTGGATTTGTCTTAGGAGATATATTCTCAAGTATTTAATGTTACCTGGACTTACTTTAAATGGAATTCATCTTTCTCTCTCCTGCTCTTGAGCTTTCTTGTTCATCCCTATATAGAAATGCTGATGACTTATGTGGGTTTATTTTTATATCCTGCTACTTTGCTGAACTTGTTAATTGTTCCAAGTTGCTTTTTTAGATTATTTTCTTGGGTTCTCTAAGTATACCCTGTATCATCTACAAAGAGTGAAAGCTTTGCTTCCTCATTGCCAATTCTGATTCCTTCAATTTCTTTTTCACCCCTTATTTCTAAATCTAACATTATAAATTCTATATTGAATAGTAATGGTGATAAGGTGTACTCTTGTTTCACCCTGATTTTACTGGATATGCTCCTAGTTTAAGCCATTTACATATAATATGTCTCTGAGTTTTGTAATTGAGATGTTCAATTTTGCTGAGTGTCCCCCTAACATTGAACCATCCCTGTCTACCTGGTATAAATCCTACCTGATCATGGTGTATTGTCTTAGTAATAACTTTATATAAATTCTTTGCTCAAATTTTAATTCAGATTTTTGCACCAATTTTCATTAGGGAGATTGTTCTATAGTTTTCTTTGTTTTGGTTGTTTCAGTTTAGGTATAAACATTATGTTGATATCATAAAAGGACTTTGGCAAAACTCTTTCTCCTACTTTTTAAAATAGTTAATGTAGAAAAGGAATTAATTGTTCCATATATGTTTGGTAGACTTCACTTGTGAATCCATCTGGACCTGGAGATTTTTTCTGAGGGATTTTATTGATAGTTTCTTGGTTTCTTCAATTTCTTTTTTCTGAAATGGCGTTATTTAAATCTTTCATTTTCCCTTCCATTATTCTTGGAAGTTTGTATTTTTGTAAATATTCAAGCATTTAACTCTGGTTATCAAATTTTTTGTCACACTGATGGGCAAAATGACTAAAATTTAATTAATTTTAAATTAATTATCTTTAATTCACTTCAGAAATTTAATTAACTCCAGTTAGCTTTTAATTAATTTTAATTAACTAATTATTAGTGGCGAGTTGACCCTTTTCATTTTTGATACTGATAATTTAGTATTCTTTTTAAAAATCAGATTAGTAAAAGTTTTATCTATTTTATTGCTTTTTTTCAAAAACCATCTCAGTTTTATTTATTAGCTCAATGGTTTTCTTGCTTTCAAGTTTATTAATCTCTCCCTTGATTTTCAGAATTTCTAATTTGGAATTTAATTGGGATTCTTAATTTGTTCTTTCTCTAGTTTTTTTAGTTGCATAGTCAATTCATGGATCTCTATCTGTATTTTATTTATATAAGCATGTGTAAGCTTTAAGAGATATGCAATTTCCCTAAAAACTGCTTTGATTATATCTCCAAAATTCTGGTGTGATATCTCATTGTTATCATTTTCGTGGATGAAGTAATTAATCATTTCTATGTTTTGATCCACATATCCTTTAAAATTGTTATGTAGTTTCCAGTTAATTTTTGCTTTATCTTTCCATGGTCCTTTATTACTTATTGCATGTAATTTTTATTACATCACTATCTGAACAGTACACATTTATTATTTCTGCATTTGATTTAAGGTTGTTAATGCCCTAGTAGATGGTCAGTTTTGGTTTCAGTACAATGTATAGCAAAGAAAAAGGTATTTTGTTTTTCTGTCTCCAATGAAGTTTTTTCCAGAAGTAAATCATATCTAAGTTTTCTAAGATTTTATTCACCTTATCTTCCTAATTGTTTGTTTTGTGGTTAGAATTGTCTAGTGCTGAGAATGGAAGGCTAAGATGCCCCATTATTAGGGTTTTCTTGTCTATGTCTCCCTGTAATTTGTTCAACTTCTCCTCTAGGAATCCGGATACTATATCACTAGGTTCATATATGCTTAATAGTGTTATAACTTAATTGCCTTGTGTGCCTTTTAAGGAGATGTAGTTTCGTTCCATATCCCTTTTAATGAGATGTATTTTTCTTTTTATATCATCTGAGATCAGATTTGCAATCCCCGATTTTATTTTTTTATTTGATTGATGCATAATATATTTGGTTTAAGTCTGTATTCTCTTTACTTCACAGGTATCTCTATGATTCAAATATGATTTTTGTAAACAACGTATTGTGGGATTGTGATTTTTAATCTATTCTGCTATTTCTGTTTTCTGGGAGAGATCATTCCATTCACATTTACAGGTAAGATTACTAATTTTTTATTTCCCTTCATGCTATCTTTCTTCATTTTTACTTTTCTTTTACCTTTTCTCTTATTCTTCCCCACCAATGTTTTGTTTATCCTTTAATTTTTATTTTAAATTTTAACTTGCAATTTATTCTCACTTATACCTTTTTCTTCCCTTTTATCAGACCCCATCTTCCTTTTTCTTACCCTCTCCCCCTACCCTTTGCTGTACTTTGGATAGATTTTTTCTTTTTCTTTTTTTTTAGGTTTTTGCAAGGCAAATGGGGTTAAGTGGCTTGCCCAAGGCCACACAGCTAGGTAATTATTAAGTGTCTGAGACCGGATTTGAACCCAGGTACTCCTGACTCCAGAGCTGGTGCTCTATTGACTGTACCACCTAGCTGCCCCTCTTCAGATAGATTTTTAACCCCACTTGGGAACATATCTTATTCCCCTCTGGTACAAATCTATTGAACAGTATTTACTCATTCTTTACACCCTCCTTTCTTTCCTTCTTTTATAATAGGTTGTTGTGCCTCTTCACCTAGTTTTATTTATCCTCTCATTCCTGTCTCCTTCTTTTCATTATTTTATTGTTTTTAAAGTATTATCAAAGTATAAAACAATCAAATATTAATTGATTGATTGATTGACTGATAATTTCCTGAAATATATTTCTCAGGATTATTTTTTCATCTAGGCTTTCTAGCAGACCAATAATTCATAAATTATCTCTCCTGGATTAATTTTCCAAATCATTTTGTCTTTTAAGTTTTTGCAAGGCAAACAGGGTTAAGTGGCTTGCCCAAGGCCACACAGCTAGGTAATTATTAAGTGTCTGAGACCAGATTTGAACCCAGGGACTCCTGACTCCAGGGCTGGTGCTTTATCCACTGCACCACCTAGCTGCCCCCCCCCCAGACATTTTTTTTTAAATTCATTTATTTAAGGCAACGTGATTAAGTGACTTATGCAAGTTCACACAGCTAGCAAATTAAGTGCCTGAAGCTAGATTTGATGTCAGGTCCTTCTGACTTCAGGCTGTTGTTCTATTCACTGGACCACTTAGCTGCCCTAAATTTAGCTCTTTCAACCTTTTTACTTTGTTTGATGGATTCTTGGTGTCCCATAAATTCTTTGGCTTCTATTTGTCCAAATTTTTTCTTCAGTGAGATTTTGTTTTTCCTTTTCCAGTTGGTTAATTTTACTTTTTGTTGAGTTGTGTCCCCTTTCCAATTTGTAGATGTGCATTTTAGTTGAGTTGAAGCCTTTTTCCTGTTGATTGATTTTATTTTTTTAAAGAGTTGTTTTCTTTTTCCAATTAGTTATTTTTACTTTTAAAGGAGTTAATTTCTTCAGTCATTTTTTTCATAATTTTCCTGCTTGGTTCCCATTTCTTTTTTTTCCATTTTTCTTCTTCCTCTCTTTGCTTTTGAAATTTTTTAAAGATTTTCTATGAGGCTTTGTATTTGAGTCCATTTCATAGACTTCTATGAGAATTCCCATGTAGAAAATTTTGCATGAATTTCTTTTTCTGAGGTGGCAATTTTATCATCACCACATGCACAATAGCTTTCTATGGTTAGCTCTTTTAAGTTTTTTTAATTGTTGGAACTTTGTTCTTAGGGGTACAGGGAGTATAGATGCAAGCTTTTTTTGTGTTGGAGTGGGGCCTGATCACTCGCTTATTACTGCCCAAAATGGTGTCTATGCAACCCAGGTGTTACCTATGCAGAGATTTGTTCCTTCCTTTATGTCCAGCCTCTACCTATGTTGTGATTTAGTTCTCTCTTTCCCCCAGTGTTCCAAGGGTTCAGAATTTTTTGAGGATTAGGATCCTCTGTGTTTATTTCCTATCTAGCTTCTGGGTCCTATACTGTTGTCTAGTTGTGCGGATCTGGACTGCACCGTGACTTGAAGCCTCTGCTGGCTTTCCAGCTTTCCTGCCTTGGTGGGTTTTATTTCTATTTTTCCCCTGAAGAGACACACTTTTACTGAAAATCTTCCATGATGTCTACAATTGAAAACCTGTCCTGAATTTTGTTTTGTTGTTTTGTTGGGATCTCTTCCTTTAATATCAGGGTAGAGGCTTCATTTAATGTTGCATAAGGAAAAGCTCCAGAAGTACGATAGCCTCATGCCACCATCTTGGCACTTCCCCTAGAATTATCCAACACAAATCTTTCAGGATTGTCTTTCTTCACTGAACTGATGATAGGAACCGAGTCCATCATAAATGATCATCTCTCAATGTTACTATTAATGTGTACAATAGTCTCCTAGTTCTGTTCTCTTCATTCAGCATTAGTTCATGCATGTCTTTCTAAGCTTTTCTTAAGTCCACCTACTAATAATTATTTACAAAACAAAAGTACTACATCACATTCTTATATTAAATTTGTACAATCATTCTCAAATTCATGGACATTACCTTAAGTTCTATTTCTTTGCCAGTACAAAAAAAAGTTGCTATAAATATTTTTGTACATGTAAGTCCATTTTTTATGATCTCTTTTTTGTTTCTCATTTTGGTGCAGCAACAAATTGCTCTGCAAAATGGTTGGATTAATTCACAATTCCACCAACAGTGCATTATTGTGCCAGGTTTTACACATACCTTCCAACATTAATGATTTTTCCTTCTTGCCATTTTTCCCAATCTGAGGTAATACCTCAGCATTGTTTCAATTTGCTCTCTCTAATCAATAATAATTTAGAGCTTTTTTTCATTAAACAATAGAATCAATCAGTTCATATTTGACCATTTTTCAATTGAAGAATGACTTGGATCATTATAAATTTGACTCAATTCTCTATATATTGTATAAATGAGGCCTTTATCAGGAACTCTTGTTCTGAAAATTATTTCCTATTCTTCTGTATTACTTATAATTTTGATTGCATTGGATTTATTTCTGTAAGACATTTGTAATTTAAAATAATATTCTCTATCTCTTTGATGACTGCCACCTTATAGTATAGTTTTATTTAGGCCACCTTCCTTTGTATTTTTTTTTTATTTTTTGCAAGGCAAATGGGATTAATTGGATTGCCCAAGGCCACACAGTTAGGTAATTATTAACTATCTGAGGCCAGATTTGAACTCAGGTACTCCTGACTCCAGGGCAGTTGCTCTATCCAACTTCGCCACCTAGCTGCCCCTGTATTTTCTTTCATTAATTTCCCTGACATTCTTGAACATTTGCCTCTACATGTGAACTTTGTGTTTACTATTTTAAAAATTACTTTTTTTAGTTTGATTGTTATGACATTGTATAAATAATATAATTTAGGTAGAATTCTCATTTTCATTTTATTAACTCATTCTGTTCTTAAACAATTGACATTTTTCCATTTCTTTAGATCTGACTTTATTTGTGTGTAAAAATGTTTTGCAATTGTCTTCATATAGTTTCTGGATTTCTCTTGCCAGATACATTACAGGTATTTTGTGTTGTCTAAAGTTAATTTAAATGGAATTTTTCTTTCTATCTCTTGCTGTTGAACTTTATTAGTAAAACATAGAAATATTGGTGATTTAGTGATTTTATTTTACATCCTGCAGTTATGTTATAGTTGTTAATTGTTTTAATAAGTTTTTTAGCTAATTTTCTAGTGTCCTCTAAGTATAGCATCAGATCATATGAAAAAATTAATTTTTTGTTTGCTCATTGCCTATTCTAATTCTGTCAATTTCTTTTTCTTTTCTTATTTCTAAAGCTCACTTTTCATATACATTATTGAATAACAATGTTGATAAGAGACATCCATGTTTCATCCCTGATTTCCCTGAGAATTATTCTAACTTATTATTTTTAATACTTGCTGATAGATAATTTTATTTAGAAAACTCTCATCATTTTAAGTAAAATTCCATGTACTCCTAAGCTCTCTAATAATTTTAAAAGAAGGGTAAGGGGGATCAGAGCCAAGATGGCTGAGAGGAAGCAAGAGCTTCCAAAGACTTTCTCAGTATCCTTTCAGAAATAAGCATAGAAGGTTCCAACACAGCTACCCCAGACCCCTATGTGGGCAGTACAACTGAATAAGATGACCTCAGTCCATTGAGCAAGCCACTAACATTTCCAGTACAGAAAATCTGTGAGCAAGTCTCTCTCTCAACTCTAGAAACTTGGAATATCAGAGCCCAAAATGAGTAAGAAAAGCCACAGGAAAACCATATAGGAAGAGAAATATTTTGAGGTTCAGAAAGCAAAATGCCATCTCAGAAGATAGAAGTATAAAGGGACATCAGCCAAGATGGCAGAGAGAATACAGGCACAGTTCTAAAGTCTCCTGATCTTTCCCCATCTATCATATGAAACAAACCTCTTAACAGAAATCTGACTCACAAAACCCAGAAAAACAAGCCAGGAGAAATAACATCTACCTCAGGATTTGTCTCCTGCAGCAGCAGGGTGGATCAGCCCTGATCAGTCAGATTAGTGGCTGAATTGGAGCCTGGGGTGTCTGAGGGCCTGAGAGATGGACCTGCTGGATCAGCAGTGGGGCTAGATGTTAGATGCTTGAGTCAACTAGGGAGCAGAGGCATTGGTGTTGTTGCTGACCCTCTGGAGTTTATTGACAGGGCTGGGGAAAGAGTTACATTGCAGGAGAGCAATAGACACAATTCCTGGCCTCCTCTGGTCTGAAGAACTCTGAGTCCATGCCTCCATTGCAGCTGAGGCCCCTTCCAAGAACAAACAATAGCAGACTAGTTCTGCCTCAGGCACAGGTGTGTGAGCAGAAAAACCAGCTCAGCTGACAAGAGGGAGAGGAATGACCTCACCCCAGGTAAAGCCCACCATTGATTGAAGGCAAAAAGATTCATTAGCTACAATCCATCCCTTCAAGCAAAGGGAGAAGGCCTCAATCAAGGTCACAGACACTCCAGAGAAAGCAACCAGCACCTCCCACTGGCCAGCCAGAGAAGCTGCACTCAATGAGTAAAGCCTCTAGTGATCCCAAGCACCTGTTAACCAGCCCCTCTCCAACTCAAGGTCTTAGCAAAATGAAGAAGGATCAGCAGAGTGGTGGGTCCATAGAAAAATTCTTGGAAGGGAAAAGACCCTAACTCAGAGAGACCTAGGACCTCTGAGGAGAATATGATCTCGTCTTCAGCACAGAAAGACTTCCTTGAAGAATAAGGAAGGAGTTTAAAAAATCAACTGGAAAATTTGGCAGAGACAATTAATACCTTGAAACAAGAAAACAAATCCTTAGAAAATACAGTTGGGGGTGGCTAGGTGGCATAGTGGATAGAACACTAGCCCTGGAGTCAGGCGTACCTGGGTTCAAATCTGGTCTCAGACACTTAATAATTACCTAGCCATGTGGCCCTGGACAAGCCACTTGACCCTGTTTGCCTTGCAAAAACCTAAAATAAAAATACAATTGGACAAATACAAAATGAGAATAAATCTCTCAGACCATCAATTGGACAAATACAAAAAGAAAATAATTCTCTCACAACCTCAAGTGGTCAAATAGAAAGCTATTTCAAAAATAGAATCGACCAATTGGAAAAGGAGTTACAAAAGGTTAATGAAGAAAACTCTTCTCTAAAAAAATAATGGAGTCTGCAGAAACTAATGACTCCATGAGACAGCAAGATCCAATTATACAAAATCAAAAAATAGGGAAAAATAGAAGAAAATGTACAGTACCTCATCAGTAAAACCACTGACCTCGAGAATAGTTCAAGGGGGAGCAACCTGAAAATTATTGGACTTCCCAAAAACATTGAATAGAAAAAAAGCCTGGACTTAATATTACAGGATCTAGTGATGGAAAACTGCCCTGATATCATGGAACCAGAAGGCAAAGTAGTTATTGAAAGAATACATGGATCCCCTCCAGAAAAAGTTCCTAAAAATGAAAACACCAAGGAATGTTGTAGCCAAATTCCAGAACTATCAGATAAATGAAGAAATCCTGCAAGCAGCCAGAAAGAAACAATTTAAACAACAAGGAGCCACAATAAGGATTACATAGGACCTGGCTGCATCAACATTAAGGGAAGGAATGGCCTGGAATGACATATTTTGAAGAGCAAGGGAACTTAGAATGCAGGCAAGAATCCAATATCCTGCAAAACTGAACATTCTCTTCCAGGGAAAAAGATGGACATTTAGCGAAATGAAAGAATTCCAAAAATTCCAGATGAAAAGACCAGAGCTAAATAGAAAATTTGGACATCAAACAGGAGGTTCAAGAGACACATGAAAATGTAAAAATAAAAAAGGTGGGGGGGGAGGCGATAAAAGGAAAAATAACTGCTATACAATAAGTTGAAACTGGCTATATTCCAGCATGGGGGAAAAGATTCTCATAAATCTTGAGAAATGTAACTCTAACAGAGAGAATATACCTAGCCAGAAATGATGGACATTCATGATCTATTCATGAGACTGCTATCTAATGGGATGTAACTGGCTTTAACCTCACTTGGGAGAAAGACTGTAATAACTCTCAAGAATTTTAACTCTATTAGATAGAATGTACTTAGCTAGAAGTGACAGATACTCAGAATTTTCTATGACAGACAGAATGATCTAAAAAACACTACCTGTTAAAAGGGGGGAACAGGAAGGAGACAGGAAGAGGGAGGGGATTGAATGGGGTAAATCTCCTTACACTAAGAGGTACAAAATACCTATGGCAATAGAGGGGAAGAAGGGAGTAGAGGAGAAACACCAGAATCTTCTTCTCATCAGTCTTGCCTTAATGTCAACCTATACATACTTAGTTAACTTATAAAACATCTAACCCTTCAAATATTAAAAGGAGAAAAGGGGAGGGGGTGGAGAAAAGGAACGGGAGTGGTGGAAAAGGGGAACTAACAAAAGGAAGGGAAAAGGGAAAAAAGGGAAAGGGGAAAGAAAGGGGGAGGGAGTCATATAGGAGGGTAAACACACTGAAGGGGCTGGTACTCAGAAACCAAACATGATTTTCCTCTGGCTTTTCTTACTCATTTTGGGCTCTGCTATTTCAAGTTTCTAGAGTTGAGAGTTTGAGGCTTGCTCAAAGATTTTTTGCATTGGAAATGCATAAAATAAACAAGAAAGAAGTTAAGGAGGTAAACAGATTGTTAGACAAACTAGATATAGTAGACTTATGGAGGAAATTGAATGGGGATAAAAAGGAATGTACCTTTTTCTCTATAGTACATGGAACTTAGACAAAAACTGACTATGTACTAGGGCATAAAAACATAATGATCAACTGCAGAAAGGCAGAAATAGTGAATACATCTTTCTCAGATCACAATGCAATAAAAGTCATATGTGATATTGGACCAAGGAGATATAGACCCAGAAAAGATTGGAACCTGAATAAGCTATTTTTAAAGAATGAGTGGACCAAAAAACAAATTTAAGGAAAAAATTAACCATTTTATCCTAGATAATGACAATAATGAAACAATGTACCAAAACCTATGGGATACATTCAAAGCGACAGAGGACTCATTTCTAAAATATACAGAGAACTGAGTCATATTTTAAAAACAAAAAGCCATTCGCCAATTGACAAATGGTCAAAGGATATGCAAAGGCAATTTACAGATGAGGAGATCAAAGCAATCCATAGCCATGTGAAAAATTGCTCTAAATCATTAATTTTTAGAGAAATGCAAATTAAAGCTTCTCTGAGGTACCACCTCACAACTCTCAGATTGGCCAATATGACAAGAAAGGATAATGATCATTGTTGGAAGGATTGTAGGAAATCTGGGACACTATTACACTGTTGGTTGAGCTGTGAACTCATCCAACCTTTCTGGAGAGAAATTTGGAACTACATCCATAGGGCAACAAAACTAAGCATACCCTTTGACCCAGCAATACCGCTACTGGGTCTATACCCTGAAGAGATCATGAAAAAGGGTAAAAACATCACTTGTACAAAAATATCTATAGCAGCCTTGTTTGTGGTAGCAAAGAATTGAAAATCAAGTAGATGTCCTTCATTTGGGGCATGGCTTAGTAAACTGTGATATATATATATATGTATATATATATATATATATATATATATATATATATATATATATATATATATATATGTCATGGAACACTATTGTTCTATTAGAAAACAGGAGGGATGGGATTTCAGGGAAGCCTGGATTTATTTGCATGAACTGATGCTGAGTGAGATGAGCAGAACCAGAAAAACACTGTATACCCTAACAGCAACATGGGGGTGATGTTCAACCTTGAAGGACTCCCTCATTCCATCAGTGCAACAATCGGGAATAATTTTGGGCTGTCTGCAAAGGAGAGTGCCATCTGTGTCCAGATAAAGAGCCGTGGAATTTGAACAAAGTTCACAAGGACCATTCCCTTTAATTTTGGAAAAAAACATATTGCTGGATACTGTTATTTTTTAGACGTTTTGTCTCTCTCATCACACTTAATTTGGATCAATATACAACATGGAAACAATGTAAAGACTGACAGATTGCTTTCAGTGGGGGAGTGAGGGGAGGGAAGTAAGATTGAGTGGGAAATTGTAAAACTCCAGTAATATCTTTAATAAAAAATAAATTAAAAAAAGATAGCAGAAAAAAGTAATACATATAAATCATCAGAAAGGAATATGTATAAGTAGCTAGTTTAAAAAAACTCCTAATAACTCAAATCATTTTAAAAATCAAGTAGAAAATTTAGGAAAAAATGCATAAATATTAAGAGTACAAATATTGAATGAAGGTAATAAATACTTTAAAGATGCAATTGGGAAAGTAGGTAAAGAAAAGAATAATTTAAAATATATATATTTATTTATTTATCCATATGCACATGTATATTTTAAGTTACAAAATTTCCTTCCACGCTCCTTTCCCACCCTCTTCCCCTTAGCCATGAACACTCAGATTAGCATTGTACATTTATATTTCTGATAAACATTTTTGCAGATTACTTCATTTTCTTATGAGGAATTAGCATTAAGGGCACAAGATACATAAGAGATAATTTTTAATCAAGTGTTCATCAGATTCTGAATGGTTGGTTTTTATTTTTGTTTTGTTTTGTTTTATTTTTCTTCCTCTGAATGGGGATAACATTGTCCAGTGCAGGTCTAATACGGTTCTCCTAACTCTCTGGACTACATAGAGGAGCTGCTTCCATCAAGGTTGATCATCTCACAGTGTTGTTGTTAATGTGCATATTGTTCTCTTGGATCTGTTATTCATTCCATGAATGTCTAGAGTTTGATCATTTATGGTATCATATAGAACAATAATATTCCATAGTATTGATGTACTATAGCTCACTTAGTGATTGCCCTCTGATGGACATCCCCTCAATTTCCAATTTTTTGCCATTACAAAAAGAGGAGCTAAGAATATTTTGGAACCTCTTTGACTTTTCCCAGTTTTTATGGAAATAGGTCTACAATTGCAATTGTTGGGTCAAAGACTATTAACAGTTTTATGGCACTTTGGCAAAAATTCCATATTGCTCTTCAGATTGGTGGGACCCATTCACAAATCGAACAGCAATGTGACGATATCTGAATCCACCCACAATCTCTCCAACATTGATCATTTTTCCTTTTTTCTCATCTTGGCCAATCTGATGATGTGAAGTGATGCTTCATTGTTATTTTAATTTTCATTTCTCAAATCAATAATGAATTGTAGTATTTTTCATATTATTATATTTAGCTTTAATGTCCTCTTTTGAAAACTCTCTATTCATATCCCTTCACCATTTATAAATTGGTGAATGGCTTTGAACAGTATAAGTTTGTTGCAGTTCTCCATATATTTTAGAAATGAGAACTTTAGCAGAACTCCAAATTGTGAAGATTTTTTCCCACCTTTCTACTTTCCTTCTAATTTTGACAGCTTTGATTTTATTAGTGTAAAACCTTTTTTTAATTTAATATAGTCAAAATCATTCATTTTGCAGAATATAATGTACTCTATCATAAATTTATCCCCTTTCCAGAGATCTGATAGAGAGAGATTCTTGGTCTATCAATTTATTTATGATATTGCCCTTTATGCCTAAATCCTGTAGCCATGTTGATCGTAATTTGGTATAGGGTATGCAATGTGAGTCTAGGCCTAGCTTTAGCCATACTATTTTCCAGTTTTCCAAACAATTTTTGTCAAATAGTCATTTCTTAGCCCAGAAACGATGCCTTTGGGTTTCTCAAACAGGAGATTGCTGTAGAAATTTACTGTGGTTTCTTTTGGACTTATCCTAATCCACTGATCCATTATCTATTTCTTAACCAGTACCAGGCACTTTTGATGACTACTGCTTTATAGTACAGTTTTAGATCTAGTAGAGTAAGGCCTCCTTATTTTACATTTTTTTTCCATCAGTTTTCTTGCTATTCTTGTCCTTTTGTTGCTCCTGATTAATTTTGATTCTAATTTTTTCCAGCTCAATAAAATAGTTATTTGAGAGTTTGAATGTTTTGTCACAGAATAAGCAATTTAATTTTGCTAGAATTGTCACGTTTATTATATTAGCGTGACATAACCATGAGCAATTGATATTTTCCCACTTAAGTAGGTCTGATTTTATTTGGATGAGAAGTGTATAATTGAGTTCATGAACTTTCTGGATTTGTTATGGGAGGTAGATTTCCAAATATTTAATGTTTTCTATAGTTAGTTTAAATGGAATTTCTCTTTCTATATCTTGCTCATGGGCTTTGTTCTTCATAGACAGAAAGGCTGATGATTTATGTGAGTTCATTTTACATGTTGTTATTTTGCTTAATTTGTCTATTACTTCATGGAGGTTTTTAGATGATTTTCTCAGGTTCTCTAAGTTAACATCTTATCATATTCAAACAATGAAAGTTTTGCTTCCTCGTTGCCAATTCTGATTCCTTTAATTTATTTTTCTTCTCTTATTACTACAGTTAGCATTTTTAATTCTATATTGAGTAGTAATGGTGACAATGGACATGCTTGTTTCACCTCTGATTTTATTGGAAATGTGCTGAGTTTATTCCCATTACATATAACATTCCTTGATGGTTTTAGATAGACACTATTTGTTATTTTAAGGAAAATTCCATTTATTCTTACATTTTCCTAGTGTTTTTTAATAGGAATGAATGCTGTATTTTATCAAAGGCTTTTTTAGCATCTATTGAGAAAAATCATAGTATTTCAGTTGATTTTGCTATTGATATGTTCAATTATATTGAAAATTTCCTAATATTGAACAGCAGAACTCCTGCTTTTAAAATAGTTTTTGTAGTATAGGAATGTTTGTTAGAATGTGAGTATTTGGTAGAATTCACTTGTAAATTGATCTGCAGACTTTTGAAGAATTTTTTTAAACAGTTTATTGATTGATTGATCAATTGATTGATTGCTTTGTGCAGGGCAAGGGGGTTAAGTGACTTGTTCAAGGTCACACAGCTAGATTATTATTAAGGGTCTGATTTCAGATTTGAACTTAGCTACTCCTCATTCCAGGCCCTGTACTCTATCCACTGTGCCACCTAGCTGCCCCTAATGTACAATTTATTGATTATTTATCCAATTTTTTTGTTCTGAAATGGGGTTATTTATGCAATTTATTTCTCTTCTGTTAATCTGGGCAGTTTGTATTATTGCAAATATTCATCCATTTCACTCAGATAATCCAATTTATTAACCTTCAATTTGGCAAACTATCTCTGAATTGTCTCTTTAATTTCCTCCTCATTAGTAGTTAGTTCACCCTTTGCA
Organism: Macrotis lagotis; assembly: GCF_037893015.1. Taxonomy (NCBI): domain Eukaryota; kingdom Metazoa; phylum Chordata; class Mammalia; order Peramelemorphia; family Peramelidae; genus Macrotis; species Macrotis lagotis. The sequence continues at coordinate 181,998,479 of NC_133666.1, forward strand.
TTTTCAATGCTGATAATTTGGTTATCTTCTTTCTTTGTTGTAAATCATATTAACCAACACATTGTCTATTTTATTGACTTTTTCATAATACAAGTACTTAGTTGTTTTTTTTATGAAATAACTACTTTTCTTGCTTTCAATTTTATAAGTCTCTCAATTAATTTTCAGAATTTCTAATCTGGTATTTAATTGGATGTCTTTAATTGGTTATTTTCCTAGCTTTTTAAATTACATGTTCAATTCATTGATCTCCTCTTTCTCTATTTTATTCATACAGGCATTTAGAGATATAAAGTTTCCCCTCAAAACTGCCTTGGCTGCATTCCATAAATCTTATTATGATGTCTCATTTGTATCATTTTCTTGGATATAATTATAGATTATTTCTATTATTTGTTATTTGATCCACTCATTATTCAAGATGAAGTTATATAATTTCCAGTTATATTTTGATTTATCTTTCTATGATCCTTTATTATATGTAATTTTATTCCATTATCATCTGAGAAGTTTGTATTTATTATATCTGACTTTCTGCAATTGATTATTAGGTTTTTGTGGTCTAGTACCTGGTCAATTTGGGCAATTTGGGTATAGGTGCCATGTACTCCTGAGGAAAAAAAGTTATATTCTTTTCTATCCCCATTAATTTTTCTCTAAAGGTCTATCATTTCTAAGTTTTCTAAGATTCAAATCACTTTCATGACTTCCTTCTTGTTTATTTTATGGTTAGATTAATCTAGTTCTGAGAGAGGGAGTTTGAGGTCCCCCATTATTAAAGTTTTGAAATCCATGTCTCCTTATAATTCACTCAGTTTTTTCTCTAGGAATTTGGATGCTATATTATTAGGTGCATACATGTTTAGTTATCATAAAGCTTCATTATCAATGGTGCCTTTTAAAAAGATGTAGTTTCCTTCTTTATACCTTTTAATGTGATTGATTTTTGTTTTTATGTTTCTGAGATCATAATAATTACCCCTTTTTGTACTTCAGCTGAGGCATAAAATATAAATATATTTATATACATATATATATATGTACATTATTATAATATATAAATAATAAAATGCTCCAAACTTTTATCTTCACCCTGTGTGTATCTCCCTGATTCAAATGCATTTTTTGTAAACAACATATTGTAGGATGATTGGTTTTATCCATTCTGCTACCCACTTCTGTTTTATGGGACATTTCATCCCATTCACATTTAAAGCTATGATTACTAATTCTGTATTTTCTTCTGTGCTATCTGTCTCCTTTTATATTTTTCTCTTTCTTTTCCTCTTATTTCTTCTCATCAAAATTTCACTCCCTTTCCCTTTTGACTGTTAAAATTTAACTTTCTGTATATTTTTGCTTATACCTTAACCTTCCCTTTTATCTGTCCCTTCTTCTCTTATCTTTCTCTTTCCCTGTCTCCCCCACCCCCTTCCCTACAGATTAGGAGAGATTTTTAAAGCCAAATGGGAATGTATCTTTTACCTTCTCTGAGTCAAATCTATCAAATAATATTGAATCAGTGTTCACACTCTCCCTTCTATACCTCTAAAATTATGAATCTTTTCCCCTATTCACCTGGTGTTCTTCATTGTTTCAGTAACATTAATCAAGCATCATCAATCACAGTTTGAACATTTGATTCATTGATAAGCTCATATTATTATCCATGTATCATCACATACTGCTAAGCATGAAAAAAGGCATAGATAAGCTAGATAAGGAGCATTGCCTCAAATTAAATCAGATTATAATTAAAATCGTTTTCCCCTTACCCCTTGTTCAAGTACCCTTCAAGTACACACAATACTTGTCATGAGCCAAAGTATCACCCAAAGTCAAATCATTTCTTGAACTATTTGTGCCCCTTTCCCCAAGCCTATTCTCTCACATATTTTACCCCCTCCCCACTGAGGGTACTTTTGTTAAGTGAAACAAGGATTATCTCAAACCCTGATATCTCAAAGAACTCTAGGTACTGGGGGGGGGGGGGGTTCTGACTGTCTCAACTGAGAACTTCACAAATGATTGTAAGTTATGGGAGACACTGGCTAAGGACCACCCAGGTTTTGATTTCCTCATTAGACAAAGTGCTAAGCTTTGGTCAGCAGGGAAGAATTAAACTGGGTCAAAGGATAATAGGACACTTAAATTTAAAGTTAATACCCCTGATTTTCATCAAAACTTTTTTGTCTCAAAAAATTGTGATGTCATCTTGGACTACTTCAATGGAGAGTCAAGATCCAACTATACCCATATCCTTTCTCTTCAGTTATTTTGGAACTTTTAATTATCCTAAGAGAGGTAAAGTTCTCAAGAATTATAAGTGTTATAAATTCCCTTTTAGGGTTATATACAATTTGATGGTCTTTATAAACATTTGTTTTGTTTTGTTTTTTCCTTCCCCTTTTCATTTACCTTTTTATGCAAATCTTTATTTATGTATTTGGTGATGGAATTCTCTATTCGTTTCTGGTTTTTGTGTCAGAAAACTCCAGAAGTCCTTCATTTCATTGAACACCATCTTTTTCCCTAACAGTTTATACTGAATTTTGCAGGGTGGTACATACTGGGTTGTAATCCCAGGTAATTTGTTTTCCGATATATGGTATTCCAGGTCTTTCTAACCTTCATTGTTGAGGCTGATAGGTCCTGGGTGAGTCTGATGTATTTCCTTTGTATTTGCATTGTTTTCTTTTTTTACTGTTTGCAATATCCTGTCCTTTATTTGAGAGTTCTAGAATTTGGCTAGAACAGCCCTGAGGTTTTATCCTGGAATGACTTTCTGAGGGGTCTCTGTGCATTCTTTCAATGATTATATTGCTTTCTTATTCTAGCATATTTGGACAGTTTCTCCTTATAATTTTCTAAGTGGTGTCTTCCAGGTCCCTTTTTATGTTCTAGGCCTTCTATAAGTCCAATTATTCATAGATTGTCTCTCCTGGATATATTTTCCAGGTCATTTGTTTTCCTAAAAGGCACTTTACATTTTCTTAATTTGTTGCTTTTTTTTTGTTTGATGGAATCTTTTAGTTTTATAGATTCATTGGTTTCTATTTGTTAAATTCTAATTTTTAGAGTTTTATTTTCTTCAATTACCTTTCATGTTTCCTTTTAAAATATGTTGAATTCTCTGGTCATTTTTTTCATATTTTTCCTGCATGACTCTCATTTTGTTTTTTCATTTTTCTTCTTTTTTTCTTTGACTTTTAAATTATATTTTAAGCTCTTAGATGAGCTTTTGTATTGGAGGCCAATTTATAGACTTTATTGATACTTCTCCTGTGAGTTATTTTTCACCTGTTTCTTCTTCATACAAGGCATTGTTATCCTCCTTGTCTATAAAGTAGTTTGATGTAATGAATGTCTTTTTAAATTTTATGCTCATCTTTGTTGTTTTATGTTTGCTCATAGGGTATAGGGAGGATAGATCCAAATTGTTTTTTTTTTTGCTATAACTGGGGTCTGACAGCCTTGTCATTGGCCAAGATTTTGTCTATGAAGTACAGCCTTTGCCTTTACAGTATGTTTTTTTCCCTCCTTTATGTCCAGGTTCGGACTTACCAGGGTTTTCTTCAGAATCCCCTCCTGACTTTTGCCCTGGTGTTCCCAGGATTTAGGCTTTGTTTGGGGTTGCGATCCTCCTTGTTGGCCTGCTATCTAGCTGCTGGAAGCTCTGCTGCTGTCAAGCTGTCGGGACATGGATTCTTCTGTGGCTCAGAGATCTTGTTGCCTTTTCTGCTATCCCACTTCCTGGATGTTACTTCCCCTTTTCCCCAAAGAGACCTCCCTTCACTGATGATCCCCCTCAATATGCTCCTATGAAAACTTTTTTGAATCTTCTCTTTCTCTTGGTGGAATCTGTTGCTTGAATGTGAGAATAGAAGCTTCATTGTTTTGGTAGGGAAAATCTTTGGGACCCTTTTTAGCTTCATTCAGCCATCTTGGATCGACCTCCAAAATATGATGCTCTAGAATCATTTTTCATTTAAAAAAATCTTTAAAAATAGTACTGAGCAAATGAAAAAGGAGATGCAAATACTCACTGAAGAAAATAAGTCCTTGAAAAATGGAATTGGACTATCTGAAGTTCATGAATCTATCAGCTATAAAGTATCAGTCAAGCAAATTTTAAGAAAAAATCAAAGATACTAGAAAATGTAAAATATCTCATTAGAAAAAACAGCTCATTTGAAAAATAGATCCTGGAGAGATAATTTAAGAATTATTGGCCTACCTGAGAGTCAAGCTCAAAAAAAAAAAAAAACCTGGACAACATCTTTCAATTAATCTTCCAGGAAAACTGTGTTAGTATCATAGAACCAGATGGTAAAGGTAAAAGAAATGGGAACAGAATATGTTATGCTTCAGCTGAAGGGAAAGTAGCAGAGGTGTGTTTCATTATCTCAGACAAAGAAAAAAGCAAAAATTGATCTCATTAAATGGTATAAGACCGGAAATTATATCTTCCTAAAAGGATCATAGATAATGAAGCATTATAAATACTAGAAATAATATAAATTACTAGCAATACTAGGAAAAAGTGCTATGTAGAAAATGACATAGAATCCAAATTCTTTAATGAAAAGATAAATGAATGATAGGAAAACATAGCAAAATTATACAGTTAGGAACTTTAACTTCCATCTCTCAAAATTAGATGACTCTAACTGCAAAATAAACAAGAAGGAAGTTAAGGACCTGAATACAATTTGAGAAAATTTTGATATGACAAACCACTGTGGAAAAGTGAATGGAGATAGAAAGGAATATAGATTCTATTCTATGGCACATGGCATCTATTCAAATATTAACTATATATTAGGACATAAAATTTCACAATCAAATTCAGAAAAGCAGAATTATTAAATGTACCCTTTTTAGATAATGATGCAATAAAAATCATATGCGCTAAATAGGCATCAAAAGGTAGAATAAAAATTACTTGAAAACCAACTAACATAAAAATAAAGAATAAATGGATCAAACAACAAATTTTAGAAATAATTAAAATTGGGGCAGCCAGGTGGCACAGTGAATAGAGCACTGGCCCTGGAGTCAGGAGTACCTGAGTTCAGATCCAGCCTCAGTCAATTAATAATCACCTAGATGTGTGGCATTTAATAATTACCTGGCTATGTGGCCTTGGGCAAGCCACCTAAACCCATTGCCTTGAAAAAAAAACTAAAAACAAGAAATAATTAAAATTATGTCCAATACAATGAAAATAATCAGGCAACAGTAAGCTATCACTATAATAATACACTATGATAAGGTAGGATTTATACCAGAAATGGAAAGTTGTCAATATTAGGAAAACTATACAAATGGTTTTCCTTAAAATGTTATGCCTTATCTACCTAGAAAAATCAACAATCCTTATATGAAATAGGAATAAGATAAAAGAATTGTCAATAAGCATCATCATTATTATTCACTATTGTAATAGCAATGTTACATTCAGTCATAATAAAAGACAAAGTAATTGAAGGAATTACAATAGGTAATGAGGAAACAGAACACTCACTCTTTGCTGACATTATAGCTGGAATAGGGACAGGGAACAACCAGCCTGTAGGCCATTTAAGTTGCCAAAAGCACTTGGTCTGTCATTGTCAAAAGAACTTCAGGCAGACCTCAAATTTCAATAAATCTAGGAGTTTTTCAGAGGTGAAATAATTAAATGTTTGATTAAATTTAGCAGGGTAATTTTTTAATTTTTCACAGAAAAATAGTTCCCCACCCCTTTAGTAAAGTTGCAGGATAAAAAATAAACCCATGTAAGTATTGATTATACACAATGAATATTAATCAAACTACCAAAAATCATTTTGTAGAGTTAGAAAAAATAGTAACAAATTTCATCCTGAGATGAAAAAGATCAGGAATATCAATGGATTTATTAAAAAAAGAGCCACGTGGAAAAAATGTGTCATAGCACATCTAAAATTATATTACAATGCACCAGTCATCAAAAATGTTTGATACTGGATAAGGAATAAAGTAGTGAATCAGTGGAATAGATTTTAGGAGCAATAGAAAGAGTAATAAATAATTATACTAAAATGAAATACTTCAGCTTCTGGGCTAAGAATTCATTATTTGAAAAAAACTTCTAAGAAAACTAGAAAAGCATTTTGCAGAAACTAGAAATAGACCATCATCTCATACCCTATACCAAAAAACTTGAAATGGGCAGGATTAAGACAAAAATGGTAATACCATAAGCCAATAAGGGGAAAAAGAATAGGATATTTATCAACTTTAACAGAAGGGAAAGAATTTATGATCAAACAAGAGATACAGAATATTATAAATGTAAGATGTATAATTTTGGTTGTATCAAATTAAAAAAGGTGTTGCACAAATGAAACCAATGTATCTAACATTAGAAGGAATAGAAAAAGTTAAGAATTATTTTTTCCATCTACCATTTCAAATAATAGATAAATTTATTTTTCCCCTTATTTGTTTTCCAATTCCATTAAAGATTTGTTTTCAACATTCTTCTTTCAAGCTTTTAAGTTCTACATTTTTCTACCACTTTCTCTTCAGAATCCCTTTTCAATGATAGCGAACAATCTGATAAAGGATGCACAACTAAAATAGATCTCCCTATATTAGGGAAAGAACTAGAACTAAGAGGAAAATGAGAAAGAAACAAACATGAAATTTTTAAAAGTGAGCATAGTATATGTATTGCACAGCATTCATAATCCTGTTTTTCCCCCCTCTGAATGCAGTTGGCATTTTCCTTAACAGGTCTGCAGATTGTCTTTTATCACTAAAATGCTGAAGGATCATATCTGTGGATCATATTTGACCATCTAAAAATATTGGTTTATTGTAGCTGATTCTACTCACTTTACTCAGTATCAGTTCACACAAGGTTTTCCCCATGCTTTTCAAAAGTCAAGTCACTCATGATTTCTTACAGAACAATAATATTCTATAACATCCATGATGAAAATTCCCTCAATTTCTAATTTTTGCCTCTATGAAAAGAGCTGGTATAAATATTTTTTTGGCAAATGTGGGTCCTTTTCCTTTTCCATGATATCTTTGGGATATAGACATGGTAGTGCTATGATTGAAGACAAGGACATGTAAATTTTTATTGCCCTTTGGGCATACTTTTAAATTGCTCTACAGAATTTTTGGATCAGTTCACAACTCAACCAACAGTGCATTGATGTCCTAGTTTGTCTATATCCTCCCCAATATTGATAATTTTCCTTTTTTTGATATTTTCAGCAATATGATAGGTCTGAGGTAGTTTCCAAGAGCTGTTGTACCTTACATTTCTCTAACCAATAGTGATTTGAAATATTTTTTCCATGTGACTATATACAGTTTTAATTTCTTTACCTCTGAACTGCCTATTCATATTCTTTGACCAATTTATCAATTGGAGAAATACTTGCAATTCTAAAACTTTGACTTAATGCTGATACCTCAATGAGGAAGAAATAAAGAAAAAAATAATTGACCAAACTCACTAATGAAAACTGATGCAAAAATTGCATATAAAAGTGTGTCAAACCATTTATAGTAAAATTATGAATTATATTCAGGTAGAATTTATACCAGATATAGAGGGATGGTTCACTATTAGGAATATAATTAGTATAATTGTCTATATATAGAAACAAAATTAGCAGAAATCATATGATTATCTCAATAGATTCTGAAAAGGGGCCTTAAACAAAAGCACCAATTTCTATTAAAACACTAGAGAATGTAGGAATAAGTGAAGTTTTCCTTAAAATGATAAGCAATGTCTATCTAAAATTATCAGGAAGCATTATAAGCAATATGAAGAAACTAGAGGCAATCCTAATAAGATCAGGGGTGAAACAAGAATACCTATTGCCATCACAACTTTTCAAAATTGTATTTGAAATGTTATCTTTAAAATGAGAAAGGAAAAAAGAAATTGAAGAAATTTGAATAGGCAATGAGGAAACAAAAGTATCATTCTTTGCAGATATCAACATAAAATCCTAGAAAATCAAATAAAATTACTTGAAGTAATTACCAACTTTAACAATTAATAGATCATAAAATAAATTCTCATAAATCACCAGTATTTCTATAGCTTAGGAAACAAAACCAATCAAAATATCATGAAAGATGGATTTCATTTTAAATATCTTTAAAAATGCTTAAGAATTTACCAGTAAAGAATCTATTAATTTCCAAAATATATAGATATTTGAATCAAATTTGCAAGAATGCAAGTCATTCCCCAATTTTTATTTGGTCAAAGACTTTGAGCAGTTTTCAGATGAAGACATTACAGTTATCTAAAGTCATGAAAAAAGTACTAAATCATTATTTTTTTTTGCTTGGGGGGGTAGATTTTTCAAGGCAGTGGGGTTAAGTGGCTTGCCCAGCTACGTAATTATTAAGTGTCTGGGGCTAGATTTGAACTCAGGTACTCCTGGCTCCAAGGCTGGTGCTCTATCCACTGCGCCACCTAGCTACCCCCTAAATCATTATTGATTCTAGAAATACAAGCAAAATTAACTCTGAATTATAACCTCATACAAGTCAACTTGAGCAATATGGTCAAGAAAGGAAAATGGACAATATTGTCAAGTATGTGGGAAAACTAGGATATTAATGCATTTTTTTTTTTTTGCGGAGCTGTAAACTGATCCAGTCATTCTGGAAAGTAATTTGGATCTACACCCAAAGGTAAGTTTAAAAAACTGTGCATACCCTTTGATCAATTATAACATTACCAGATCTGTATTCCAAAGATATAAAGCAACTTATATCAGATTATTGACTGCCAAGGGAAGAGGAGAAGGAAAAGAAGGAAGGAAGGATAAAATGTGGAATTTAAAATCTTGCTAAAAAAGCTGAATGTTGAAAATTCTCTTCTCTAGGTTTCCCATGTTTTGTTTTGTTCATGGAATCTTGATATCTCATAGTCCGTAGTACTGACTTTCCCAGTTTTAATTTTTAAAGATTTATTTTCATCAGTTAGCTGTTGTGTTTCCCTTTCCAGTTGGTCAATTATACTTTTAAAGATGGTGTTTTCTTTATCTATTTGGCCAATCTTATGTTTAAAGGCATTGTTTTCTTCAGTCAAATTTTGAGTCTCCAATTTTCATAAATCTGCATGACTCTTATTAAACTTAACAATATCAAAACCAACATAAATCATATAATTATCTCAATAGATGCTGAAAAAGTCTTTGATAAAATACAACATATATTCTTATTAAAAATACTAGAAAGTTTGGGAATAAATGGAGTTTTTCTTAAAATAATGAATAGTATCTACCTAAAGCCAGCAACAAATATTTTTAATGGGAATAAACTCAGAGCATTTCCAACAAATTCAGTGGTGAAACAAGGATATTTATTATCACCATTAGTAATCAATGTGGTATTGTAAATGTTAGCAGTAGCAATAAGAGAAGAAAAAGTAATTGAAGTAATCAGAATTGGCAATGAGGAAGCAAAACTTTCACTCCTTGCTGATGATATGATGGTATAACTAGAGAACTCAAGAAAATCACCTAAAAAAACTCCTTGAAACAATTAACAAAGTCAACAAAGTAGCAGGATATAAAATATACCCACATAAATCATCAGCATTTCTATATATGAACAACAAAGCCAAAGAACAAGAGATAGAACGAGAAATTCCATTTAAAATAACTGGAGCACATTAAATATTTGGAAATCTACCTCCCAAGACAAATCCTGGAACTGTAAGAACACAATTATAAAGCTCTTCAAAGCCAAATGAAGTCAGATCTAAATAACTGGGAAAAAATGTCAAATGCTTATGGTTAGGTCTAGCTAATATATTAAAAATGGCAATTCTACCCAAATTAAATTCAGTAGCATAACAATCAAGCTACAAAATAACTCTTCAACTGAGCTAGAAAAAGTAGTAACAAAATTCATCTGGAACAGAAAAAGGACAATAATAGCAAGGGAACAGATGAAAAAAAATGTAAAAGAAAGTGGTCTAGCTCTATCAGATCTAAAATTATATTATAAAGCAGAAGTCATCAAAACTGCCTGGTACTGGTTAAGAAATAGAGTAATGAATCAATGGATTAGTATAGGTTCAAAAGAAACTGCTGTAAATAACTACAGGAGTCTACTGTTTGACATACCCAGAGATATCAGTCTCTGATATAAGAATTCACTGTTTGACAAAAATTGTTTGGGAAAACTGGAAAATAGTATAGTAAAAACTAGGCATAGATCCACATCTCACATCACATAACAAAATAAGGTCAAAATTGGTATAGGATTTAGACATAAAGTATGATACCAAAGATAAATTAATAGACCAAAAATACTCTATCTATGAGACCTATGGAAAAGTGATAAATTTATGACCAAACACAAATTTGAGCACATTATAAACTGCAAAAGAATGATTTTGACTATATTAAATTAAAACACTTTTGCACAATGCTGCCAAAATTTGAAGAAAAGCAGAAAGCTGGGAAACAATCTTCACAACCAGTAGTTCTGATAAAGGTCTCATTTCTAAAATATATAGAGAATTTCATCAAATTTATAAGGTCACAAATCTTTCCCCAATTGATAAATGGTCAAAGGATATGAACAGACAGATTTCAAATGAAGAAATTAAAACTACACATAATCATATAAAAATGGTCCAAATCCCTTTTAATTAGAGAAATGCAAATTAAAACAACAATGCAATATCACCTCACACGTATTATATTAGCCCAGATGAGCAAAAGGGAAGATAGCCAGTTTTGGAGAAGTTGTGGGAGGTTTGGGACATGGATGTATTGCTGGTGGAGTTGTGAACAGATCCAACCTTTCTGGAGAGCAATATGGAACTATAACCAAAGAGCAATAAAACTCTTCATAACCTTTGGCCCAGCAAATCCAATTCTACAAATATATCCAGAAGAAATTGTAAAAACAATGTGAAAAGTTACATATTACAAAATATTCATAGCAGTTCCTTTTGTATTGGCAAAGAATTGGAAATTGAGGAGATGTCCATCAGTTGGGGAATGGCTAAACAAGTTATGGTACATGAATATTATGGATTCTTATTGTTCTATAAGAAAACACAAATGGTTGGACTCTTGATAAGTATTGAATGACTTGCGGGATCTGATGCTGAGTGAAGGGAATAGAACCAAGAGAACAATGTACGCATCAACAACATTATGGGATGAACAATCTTGATGGATGTAACTCTTCTTGACAGTCCAGGGAGCTAGGATAACTGTATTGGACTGGTTGTGGACTATATTATCCCCAACTAGAGGAAGAAGAATAAAACAAAACACAAACACCCAAGGAAAAAAAACACCCCTACCAAATCTGATGAACACTTCATAAAAAGTATCTCTTTTGCAGTATCTCTTTCCCCTTATTTCTAATTCCTAATGCCAAAAATTACTAATTTTTAAATATGTTTAACAAAATATGTATGTAAAATGCTAACCTGACTGTCCCCTACTGAGGGGAGAGTGGTGGGAAGGAAGGGTGGAGTGAAATTTTGCAACTTGGAAATATGCATGTACAAATGCATGAAAATTATATATATATATATATATATATATATATATATATATATGTATGTATGTATGTATATAAATCTAATATCTCTCAGAACATGGAACTTAGAATCTAATCTATTAAACTGTTATTTAATTGCTGAAAGCAATTCTTGCTGTAAGAGAAGCCTATATGATATAATACTCACTGATTATCTTTGTCTCTTTCTATTCCATTTTGCCCTCTTCACTTCAGCTCCTTAGGCTAGTCAAAAATTAGAACTATGGAAGAAGACAGAATATGGAAAGGCTTAATTCAAATGTTTTATTATATGATACTTTACATTTTCTCCTAATTTTTATCCTTTTGATTTTATTTTAATATATCTTATGTCATGGAGTCATCAAATTTTCATCAAGTTTAATGCTTGGGAAGATTTTAAATTTCTTGTGCAAAACTCTTCATTTGATTTCTCATTGTTGCAACATTCTAATTTTTTAATGTATTCCTTCAATAATCATATTTAAATTATTTAAAAAATAACTTTAAAAAATTCTTGCTTCAGCTTTTCTAGAAATTTAAACTGTGTTTATATATATATATATATATATATATGTATATATATGAATATGCATATGTATATATTATAGTCACTCCTTTTCTTTCCCTTTCCTATCATTAGGAGAGGTCTGACATCTCCAAGATTTTTGATCTAAATTTGATCTAAATTTTAAATCAGCAGACTGATTCTGGATTTAGTCACTAACAGTCAACTATAAAACTTGGCTGGTACATAGTGATAGAACTGTAAACTCTCTTTTAACCTACAATTCCTTTAGGATTTGATCTTTATTATTCTAAAAGGCTTCAGATTTGGCTAGATGCTTGAAATAAAATATTTCTCTTCTCCTGAAATCTTAATTACACAGTCAACAGAGCTGACACTTATGCTTGCACCCTATACTTAGTTCTACCATATTGGTTTTGTCATTCATTTTAACATTGTTCATGGGCTCTCCAAGACTGCTGGAATACTCCATGTTCTAAGAGCTCATTGCCAGACACTGTCTCTAAATTCCTCTGATCTTTCAACATATATGCCTTCACTATGGAGTGGATAATGAATTACTGTGACTTCTTGTATTTTCCCATAAGGATCCAGTCTGGTGCATTTTCTAGATCTCTTTAGAGGAATTTGTTTGTAGGATGTGGAGAGAGAATGGTGAAGTAGGTAATAACTGTTATAACAATATCCATTGCAGATTGTTAACAATATTTGCAAATAATATTTTGTGCAGCAATTTTAAGTTTTATCCTATTACACAGCCAGCTGAGATAGTCTATACACTCAATGGACTTATAAGTGACTGCAAATAATGAGATGAAAAGTTAATAAAATTTCTATTCTTATACTGATGAAAAGATAAATGTATTTTGCAATTGTGTTACAAATTGAATTGTAATTATTGTAATTATATCTATTTATAAGACTAAAATGGACTGTTATATTATGATCATATCATACTTCAATGAAATACAGACCAAAGCATAGGGAATATTAGAGCTGATGTGGGACTTTGAGGTTATATAGTCCAACTCCTTTCAGAAAAAATGTATAGAATAATAAGTATAATACTACACCTGAATCAGGAAAAATTTGAATGGCAATCCTAATGCCAAACTACATACTATGTGACCCTGGAGAAATCACTTAATTTGTCCAAACTATTTTCTTATGCATTAAATGGGGATGATATCATCTATACCATTTAAAATATAATTTAGATCTAGGACTCAAATATATGTAAATCACTCTGGAAACCTGAAATCATTACATGAATGTGAATCATTTTTATTTTATAAATGAGGAACTCATTACTATATGATGTAACACATATTTAACAACATTATTGTGTTCTATGCTATTAATAAAAATATACCTTTTTATTTTTAAACACAACTTTCCATTCTTAATGTTAAGGATTGAATTTTTGTTATGAAACTCAAACCAGTACAGAGCTTGTGGGGTTTCTATTTTGTGGGTCACGAGGGAAATATAATGGTGGTTATGAATACTTAAGAAAAATTCTTTATGAATTTTGCTACAACACCATAATTCTCTCTCAACCCAGAGGAAATTACTGAAGTAGAAGAAAAAAGAAGTTAGTGCCTCTTTTTTCTCCCTTGCTAGCAGAGTAATTGTTGACACATGTCTCTAGGGCAATTCTTCCTGGCACTCTTCCATGCTTCACCATATGCACTAGTAAAGGGAAAATATTGAAGAGTAGGAGGAGAGATAGGAGGGAACATACTTCTGGAGAAAATGGGGGGGGGGGGCATTGAGATTAGGGATCATGAAAATGGTTTGTCCTTGACAAGAGTAAATATCACCTTTTAAAAGAGATTAGAAAAGGTATTTCACTAAAAAATGACAATTTTTCAGTAAAGTACAAGTCAAAATGCTTAGGTCCATTGATAGAAGTAATGGAGATATGAAAAAAGAAAAGAAGTTTTGGTATGGAATGGAATAAATAATCAATTAGGGAAATGGGGGGGGGAGATTGCTTTACAATGGTAAAGGCCTAGTTCAGACAATATAACTTAAATTGACAGTAAATCCAGTTAACTTTGTTGAATGACTTCCTCCAGGTCTTTCCACCAGCAAGTGAGCTGAAGAGGAATGGTTGAAGTAATTAGTGATAAGGGACAATAGATAAAATGCTAAAGAGTTTTGGCACTGCATGATTGCTTTTAAGGATAATTTTGGGAGAATAATGAAGTCAGAGAAAGATCATGTTCTATTAAACTGAGAGGTGAAGAGGTTGGAAGTTATAAAACTAAAGGAAAATAGATAAGTATGAGAATTTTGAGACAAAGGAAGAGATGGAATGATATGAGAGGATGATCAGGGAGAGTCATAGTTTACTGATAAGGAAAGTATAAATTTTATGGTTAATAGTGAGATCAAAGATGTTTGTTATGAATGGCTGAAATGGAGTGGATGTGAAGTTCTTGGGATGTGAGGCAATTAATTAATGGGACATCATGTTGTTTGTGGGAGCATGAATAAGAATGTTGCAATTCCCTAGCATATGGTCAGCAGTAATTGAGATGAGGAAAATAATAAACTCCTGTTGAATTCCTTGAAAAAGAAAAAAAGATTAGTGAGTTACAGGAGAAAATAGTAGTCATGGTATATACAGAAAGTAAAAAAAAAATAATAGTGTTAACTTCAAATCCAGAGAGTTATGGGTCAAGGAGAATCAAGAAGTCACCATGTGAAGCAAAATACATTTTTACAAAATGGACATTTAAAGGTTATAGTATAGTTCTTGGATCAAAGTGAAGAAGACAAAAATGAGATGTATTCATCCAAGCTCCCCTCACATGAATCTCCAATCAACTTTATAATAATGTCTCAAATTTAATTCAAAAACAATGAAAATCAGCAAAAGGGCAGAGTGTTACCTTCTTCTAGTCTAAGATATCATAGTAAATTGGAAAGATTTGTGCAATGGAGGAAAGGGAGGACTAGAGCTCAGTGAACGAAAGACCAATTGAAGAACTGGATGGTGCTGATAGAAACACCAGGATCTGTGAAACATGAAAATCTTCCAAACCCCAAGATTTATCTATTACTTTAGTTTTGTGAAAAGAATAAAACTTTGATGCTTTTCTAAGAACAGAAAAAAATGCCAATATAACATAAAGTTCCAAATCAAAAAATAGAGCAGAAAAGGAGCTAATAACAGCTACCATGATAGGGAAAAAAAGACTCTGACCATAAAAATTGCTATGGTGACTAGGAAGATCAAGACACAAATAAAGAAAAGAATGAAATCAAAACAGTTACTAATCAAAGAAAAATGTGAATTGGTGATAAGTCTAATATGAATTCCAGGAAAAGATTAAAAAATGACTTACAAAATCAAAGGAAAACTGTAAAGATGCAATTAACAACTTGATAAAAATACAGAAGAATATAGAAGCAATTAATGTTTTTGAACATTATTCTAAATTACAGGCAAAGATTATTTTCAATATTCATTTTTCGTAATCTTTGGAGTTCTACCTTTTTTCTACCATACTTACTTCCTCAATCCATTCCCCATGACAGTGAATAATTTGATAAGGTTAGGCATGTAGAATTATATCAAACTTATTTAGCTATTAATCACATTGTTTTTGAAGCATCAGGACTAAAGGTAACAAATGAGGGAAAAGGAAAAAATAGAAGTTTTTAAAAGTGAAAATATTATGCTTGGTCTGCATTCAGACTCCATTTTTATTTTGTTTTGTTTTGCTTTTCTTCCCCTCAGAATTGAGATCACATTTTCCATTACAAGCTTTTTAGAATTTTTCTTCAGGTTCTGTTCACATCATGCAACATCAGTTCATAAAACTCTAAGAAAATCACATCTTCAAAAACAGACAATTGGACAAAATTGACTGACTACAAAAAGAGGTAAAATTTATTAAGTAAAATAAAATTAAAAATAAAAAAATATGACCCAATGTGAAAATAGGCATAAAAGGCCACTAAAGAATTTTCTAATTTAAAATTGAGCAAGTGGAAGCAAATGAATTTATGACACATCCAGAAGAAAATATGAAATACCTCAGGAAAACAACTCATCTGTAAAATAGATCAAGGAGATAAAAATGAAGAATTATTAGATTACCTGAGAAAAAATGATCAAAAAAGTGTTTAAAATATATTTCAATAAATTATAATATAACACTTCACCAATATGCTCAAAGTGAAGATAAAATTAAAAGAAAAGGAATCATCCAGTCACACCAGAAAAATATCCCAAGGATTTCCAGGACAGAGAAAAGATGGCAGCATGAACCTAGCTTACTCACAAAACTTTTGACAACACAACTTTATTTATTTTTTATTAAGGATATTATTTGAGTTTCATAATTTTTCCCAAAATCTTACTTCCCTCCCCCCCCACCCCACCCCCACACAGAAAGCAATCTGTCAGTCTTTACTTTGTTTCCATGTTGTACATTGATCCAAATTGAGTGTGATGAGAGAGAAATTATGTCCTTAAGGAAGAGACAAAAATTCTAAGAGATAACAAGATAAGACAATAAGATATCTTCTTTTTTTCTAAATTAAAGGGAATAGCCCTTGAACTTTTATCAGACTGCACAGCACTTTATCTGGATGTGATGGGCAACACAACTTTAAATAAAGCTTCTATGCAGACCTTATAGCTCTGAACCCACCAAGAAAAGAAAAAAAAAGTTCTTTACTCAAAATTTCTTGGAGGATCTTCAGGAACCTCTGTCTCTTTGGGGGAACATCCTTCTAAGGGAAAGTCCCTTAACCCCAATGCCTTGCAAACCGTCCCCACCAAAAAAACTGCGAAAATAATACTTAAACATAGAAAGTTATAGTAGATATTACAAAGATACCTTACATTGATAGAAACAGCAAAAATGCTATCAGAAAAAGAAAGCAGTGACAAATTATTTAGCTGTGAAGACTCAAAGGAATTTATGAATTGAACTCAAATCCAAAATTTCATGGAAGAGTTCAAAAAGTATGTTAAAAATCATAAAAGAAAAGAAGAAAACTGAAAAGAAGAATTGAGGTCTTCTATAAAAATTATGAAAACTTGACTGAAGAAACCAATTGCTTTAAAAGTAAAAATAACAATTCCTGGTCAAGATGGTGGAGAGAAGACAGGGACTGTGCTAAGTTCTCTTGATCATTCCTCATATATAATATGAAACAAACCATTTAACATAAATTCAATCTACAAAACCCAGAAAAAGAAACTAGGAGAAAAACATTTACCTCAAGGGTTGTCTTCAGGGATCATGGGTGAGCCAGGGGCAAAGAGCACAGAACTTGCTGGGAGGGTTTAGCCTAGCATCAGTTGCAGTAATATTGACTACAGGAACTGTGGCCCAGGAGTGTAAAGGATTTGGCTGTGGAACTGACAGTCTGGGTGGTTCTGGTAGGGCTGGGGAAGTAAGTTCCACTGTGGAAAGTAACCGACATAGATTCATTGGGCTCCTCTGGTCTGTTTTTAATTTTTGCAAGGCAATGGGGTTATGTAGTTTGCCCAAGGCTACACAGCCAGGTAATTATTAAGTTCTGAGGTCATATTTGAACTCAGGTACTCCTGACTCCAGGGCCGGTGCTCTATCCACTGCATGACGTTGCTGCCCCTCAAACTCCATACTTTCACTTCAGCAGAGTCCTCTTCCCAGAACAAACATAGTAACACTGCCCCCCTCCCACAGGATAGTGTGTGACAGCAGAACTTCCTCAGATGTTAATAGGGAGAGTAATTACCTTGCCTATTGCATTACCCACATTGTTCAAGGATGAAAGTATCCAGCAGGAAAACACTCTCCCTCCAGGCCAAGGGAAAGGAACCACAAATCAAGGTTACAGACACTCCAGCGAAAGCAAGCAACAGCCCCTACTGGCCATCCCACTTGGAGTTATTAAACTCAATGATTAAAGTCACTAGGGATCTGAACAGCAATCTTCTGTGAACCAGCCCCTCCCCAACATAAGATCTCAGGAAAATGAAGAAGGGCCAGTGTAAGGGGGTCCATTTAATGAGATTTCAAAGATAAAGGACCCTAATTCAGAGACACCTAGAACCACTGAGGAAAATATGATTTTCTCTCCAGCCCATAAAGAATTCCTTGAAATCAGGAAGGGGTTTAAAAATCAATTGTAAAATTTGGAAGAGAAAATTGACACCTTGCAACAAGAAACTTGTGGACAAATGGAAAACTCTTTTCAAAATTAAATTGACCAGAAGTTGGTATTATGAAAAAACCAATAAAATTGATAAACCTCTGGTCAATTTGATTAAAAAAAAAAAGAAGAAAACCAAAAATTAAAGAAGTGAACTCATCACCAATGAGGAGGAAATTAAAGTAATAATTTGAAATTATTTTGCCCAACTCTGTACCAATAAATTTGATAATCTAAGTGAAATGGATGAATATTTACAAAAATATAAGTTGCCAAGTTAAATGAAGAGGAAGTTAAATACCTAAACGACCCTATTTCAGAAAAAGAAATTCAACAAGCCATCATTGAACTGCCTAAGAAAAAATCTCCAGGGCCTAATGGATTCACAGGTGAATTCTACCAAACATTTGAGGAAGAATTGGTTCCAATTCTATATAAAATCTTTGGAAAAATAGGGAAAGATGAAACTCTGCCTAACTCTTTCTATGAAACCAATATGGTGCTGTTACCTAAACCAGTTAAAACAGAGAAAGAAAATTATAAACCTATCTCCCTGATGAATACAGATGCAAAATTTACTAAATAAAATCTTAGCAAACTGATTACAACAAGTTATCACTAGGATAATACATTATAATCAAGTAGGATTTATTCAATGAATGCAGGTTTGGTTCAATATTAGGAAAATCAATTATATCAACAACAAACTTTTCAGAAATTATATGATCACATCAATAGATGCTGAAAATGCTTTTGACAAAATACAGCATTCATTCCTACTAAAAACACTAGAGAGTGTAGGAATAAATGGACTGTTGCTTAGAATAATTAGCAATATTAATCTGAAACCATCAACAAGCATTATATTCAATGAGGAGAGGCTAGAAGCATTCCCTATAAGATCAGGGCTGAAACAAGCATGTTCATTATCACCACTACAATTCAATATTTTATTAGAAATGTTAGCTTCAGCAATTATAGAAGAAAAAGAAATTGAAGGAATTAGAATTGGGAAGGAAGAGACAAAACTCTCACTCTTTGCAGATGACATGATGGTCTACCTAGAGAATCCCAAGAAATCATCCAAAACTACTGGAAACAATTAGCAATTTTAGCAAAGTTGCAGGTTATAAAATAAACCCTCATAAATCCTCAACTTTTCTATATATGTCTAGCAAGATACATCAGGAAGAGCTAGAAAGAGAAATCCCATTCAAAGTAACTTCAGACAATATAAAATACTTGGGAGTCTATTTGCCAAGACAGACTCAGAATCTTTTTGGAAACAATTATAAAACACTTCTCACACAAATTAAATCAGATTTAAATAACTGGGCAAATATCAACTGCTCATGGATAAGTAAAGCTAATATAATAAAAATAACAATTCTACCAAAACTAAACTATCTGTTTAGTGCCCTACCAAACAAAATTCCAAAAAAATTACATTAATGAGTTAGAAAAAATTGTAAGTAAATTCATATGAAGAAATAAAAAGTCAAGAATTGCCAGGAGCTTAATGAAAAAAAGTGCAAAAGCAGGTGTCTTAGCCCTACCTGATCTAAAATTATATTATAAAGCATCAGTCATCAAAATTATTTCCTATTGGGTAAGGAATAAAGTGGTGGACCAGTGGAATAGACTAGTTGTAAAAGCATGAGATGATTATAGTAGACTGCTGTTTGATAAACCAAAAGAGTCTAGCTATTGAGATAAAAACTTCCTCTTTGATGAAAACTGTTGGGATAATTGGAAGTTAGTATGGAAGAAACTTAGATTAGACCAACACCAAACATACTTTCCCATAATAAGATCCAAATTGTTACAGACCTTAGACATAAAAATCAATACTAGAAGCAAATTAGAAGAACAAGGACTAGTTTACCTGTCAGGTCTATGGAAAGGGGAGCAGTTTATGGCTAAGGAACAGTTGGATAACATCATCAAAAACCAATTAGATGATTTCGATTACATTAAATTAAAAAGCTTTACCACAGATAAAATCACTGTTACCAATATCAAACAAAATGTAGTACATTGGGAAACAACCTTTACAACTAATGATTCCAACAAAGGACTCATTTCTAAAATATACAGAGAACTGAGTCATATTTTTAAAACAAAAAGCCATTCCCCAATTGACAAATGGTCAAAGGATATGCAAAGGCAATTTACAGATGAGGAGATCAAAGCAATCCCTAGCCATGTGAAAAATAGTTCTAAATCATTAATTATTAGAAAAATGCAAATCAAAGCTTCTCTGAGGTACCACCTCCCACGTCTCAGATTGGTCAATATGACTAGAAAGGATAATGGTCATTGTTGGAAGGGTTGTGGGAAATGTGGTACACTATTACACTGTTAGTGTATCTGTGAACTCATCCAACCTTTCTGGAGAGCTATTAGGAATTATGCCCAAAGGGCAACAAAAATGTGCATACCCTTTGACCCAGCAATACTGGGTCTATATCCTGAGGAGATGATGAAAAAGGGTAAAAACTTCACTTTTACAAAAATATTTATAGCAGCCCTGTTTGTGGTGGCAAAGAATTGTAAATCAAGTAAATGTCCTTCAAATGGGGAATGGCTTAGCAAACTGTGGTATATGAATGTCATGGAACACTATTGTTCTATTAGAAACCAGGAGGGATGGGATTTCAGGGAAGCCTGGAGGAATTGCATGAACTGACACTGAGTGGGATGAGCAGAACCAGATAAACACTGTATACCCTAACAGCAACATGGGAGTGATGATCAACCTTTGAAGGACTCGCTCATTCCATCAATGCAAAAATCGGAAACAATTTTGGGTTGCCTGCTAAGGAGAGTGCCATCTGTATCCAGATACAGTGATGTGGAGTCTGAACAAAGTTCAAGGAGTATTCCCTTTAATTTTGAAAAAACAGATATCTTTTTGTCTGATCTTGTTACCTCTTAGACTACTTGTCTCTTCTTTAAGGATATGATTTCTCTCTCATCACACTCAATTTGAATCAAGTTACAACATGGAAACAAAGACTGACAGATTGCTTTCTGTGGGGGGGTGGGGAAGGAATTAAGATTTTGGGTGGAAATTGTAAAACTCAAATAACATCTTTAATAAAAATAAATTTAAAAAAATAATTGAATTGACCAATTTGAAAAGGAATTGTAAAAGGTAAATGAAGAAAAATCTTCTCCAAAAAAAGAATGGAGTCGGTGGAAAATATGGAATTTGACTTCTGGCCAAGATGTCAGAGAGAAGACAGGCACAGTTCTAGAGTCTCCTGATATCTTCCCCATCTATCACATGAAACAAACCTCTTAGAGAAAGTCCAACTCACGGAACCCAGAGAGAAAAGCCAGGAAAAAGAGCATCTACCTCAGGATTTTGTCTCCCACTGCAGCTTTGGTAGAATTCAGGCGGGTGAGTCTGGGCTCAGAGGGAGGATCAGCCCTGGATCAGCCAGATTAACAGCTGAATTGGAACTGGGAGTCTGAGGGCCGGAGACCGGGACCTGCTGGATCAGTGGTGGGGCTGGAAGAAAGGGGCTTGGATCCGCGGGGAAGCAGAGGCACTGGTGTTGGTGCTGTCCCCATGGAGCTTGGGGAAGGGGCTGCAAGGAGAGGTCTGGTGCAGGAGAGCTGCTGACACCATCCCTGGGCTCCTCCAGTCTGAGAAACTCTGAGTCCAAGCCTCCATTACACTGAGGCCTCCTTCCAAAGAAACAATTGCAAACTACTTCTGCCTCAGGCCCAGGTGTGTGAGCTGAAGAACCAGCCCAGCTGAGGAATGACCTCAGGCCAGGGTAAAGCCCACTACTGATTGAAGGCAAAAGAATTCAATAGTTCCAACTCCTCCCTTCTGGCAAAGGGAGAAGGCCTCAAAACCCAGGTCACAGACACTCCAGAGAGGGCAACCAGCACCTCCTACTGGCCAGCCAGAGGAACTGCACTCAGTAAAGACTAGCGATCCCAAGCCCAGGTGAACCAGCCCCCCCCCCCCCAATCAAGGTCTTAGCATAATGAAGAATGGTCAGCGGAAAGGTGGATCCATAGAAAAACTCCTGGAAAGGAAAGACCCCAACTCAGAGAGACCTGGAACCTCTGAGGAGAATACAATCTGGTCTCCAGCACAGAAAGCCTTCCTCAAAGAAATAAGGAAGGAGCTTAAAAATTTGGGAAAGACAATTAATAACTTCAAACAAGAAAACAAAACCTTAGAAAGTACAATTGGACAAGCGCAAAATGAGAATAATTCTCTTAGATCCTCAAATGAGCAAATGCAAAAAGAAATTAATTCTCTCAAAACCTCAATTGGTCAAATGGAAAGCTCTTTCAAAAGTAGAATTGACCAATTGGAAAATGAATTGCAAAAGGTTAATGAAGAAAACTCCTCACCCCCAAAAAAGAATGGAGTCTACAGAAACTAATGACTCCACAAGACAGCAAGAGTCAGTTAAACAAAATCAGAAAGTGGAAAAAATAGAAGCAAATGTAAAATACCTCATCAACAAAACCACTGACCTTGAGAATAGATTGAGGAGGCACAACCTGAAAATTATAGGACTTCCTGAAAACATTGAAGAGAAAAAAAGCCTGGACTTAATATTACAGGATCTAGTGATGGAAAGCTACCCTGATATCATGGAATCAGAGGGCAAAGTAGTTATTTAAAGAGTACATAGATCCCCAACAGAAAAAGATCCTAAAAAGAAAACACCAAGGAATGTTGTGGCCAAAGTGCAGAACTATCAGATAAAAGAGAAAATCCTGCAAGCAGCCAGAAAGAAACAATTCCAATATCAAGGAGCCACAGTAAGGATCACGCAGGACCTGGCTGCATCAACATTAAGGGATTGAAGGGCCTGGAACAAGATATTTCGAAGAGCACAGGAGCTTGGAATGCAGCCAAGAATCTACTTTCCTGCAAAGCTGAGCCTTTTCTTCCAGGGAAAAAGATGGACATTTAACAAAATGGAAGAATTCCAAAAATTTCTGATGAAAAGACCAGAGCTAAACAGAAAATTTGGACATCAAACAGGAGGTTCAAGAGACACATGAAAAGGTAAAAAATAAAAAGGGGGTCACTAAAAGAAAAAAATGCAATCCAGTAAGTTAGTTGAAAGTGGCTATATCCCAGCATGGGGTAAAAAAAAAGATTCTCATAAACATTGAGAAATGTAACTCTAATAGAGAGAATACACCTTGCCAGAAATGATGGACATTCATGATCTATCCATGAGACTACTATCTAATGGGATCTGGCTTTAACCCCATTTGGGAGAAAGACTCTAATAACTCTCAGGAATTTTGACTCTATTCAATAGAATATGCAGGACTAGAAGGGTCAGACACTCCGTATTTTCTTTGACTTAGATAGAATGATCTAAATAAAACACTACTGCCCTACAAAGGGGGACAGGAAAGAGACAGGAGGAGGGAGGGGATTTAATGGGGTAAATCTCATTACACTAAGAGGTACAAAACACCTTTGGTAATAGTGGGGAAGAAGGGAGCAGAGGAGAAACACCTGAATCTTCTCATCAGACTTGGCTTAAAGTCAACCTACACATACTCAATTAACTTATAAAACATCTCACCTTCCAAGTATTAAAAGGGGAAAAGGGGAGGGGGGATGGAGAAAGAGAACGGGAGTGGGGGAAATAAGGGGAAATAATAAAAGGAAGGAAAAGTAAAAGGGAAAAAGGGAAAGAGGAAAGAAAGGGGAGGGTGTGATATAGGAGGGCAAACACACTGAAGGGTGTGATTTTCAGAAACAAAAGACTGGGGAATATGGGGAAAAAGGGGGGAAGGGGAAAAATACAAACAGAGGGAAGATAGCATGGAGGGCAATAAAGAATTAGTAATCATAACATTAAATGTGAATGGGATGAACTCTCCCTTAAAATGTAAGCAAATAGCAGAATGGATTAAATACTAGAATCCTAGAATATGCCATTTACAAGAAACTCATTTCAAGCAGAGTGATACATATAGAGTAAAGGTAAAAGGTTGGAGCAAAATATATTTTGATTCAGCTGAAGTAAACAAAGCAATCCTTATCTCAGAAAAAGCATCAGAAAAAATAGATAGCTTTAAAAGAGTTAAGGAAGGAAACTATATCCTCCTAAAAGGTACCACAGACAATAAATTCATTTCAGTATTGAATATATATGCACCCAGTGGGACAGCATCCAAATTCTTAGAGGAGAAGCTGAAAGAATTACAGAAAGACATAGATAGAAAAACTCTACTAGTGCGAGACTTCAACCTCCTGCTATCATATCTAGATAAATCGAATCATATAACAAACAAGAATGAAATTAGGGATGTAAATAGTTTGTTAGCAAAATTAGATATGGTAGATTTATGGAGGAAACTGAATGGGGATAGAAAGGAATATACCTTTTTCTCTGCAGTACCTGGAACTTATACAAAAACTGACTATATACTAGGACATAAAATCCTAATGATCAATTGCAGAAAGGCAGAAATAGTGAATACATCTTTCTCAGGTCACAATTCAATAAAAGTCATATTCAATACTGGGCCAAGGAGATATAGACGTAGAACAAATTGGAAACTGAATAACCTCATTTTAAAAAATGAGTGGACCAAAAAACAAATTATAGAAAGAATTAACCATTTTATCATAGATAATGATAATAATGAAACAACATACCCAAACTTATGGGATTCATTCAAAGTAACTCTCAGGGGATATATTGTAGCTCTAAATGCTTATATGAATAAATTGGAGAAAGAGGAAATCAATGAACTAAACATGCAACTAAAAAAATTAGAGAAAGTACAAATCAAAAACCCCCCATTAAGTACCAAATTAGAAATTCTAAAAATTAAAGCAGAAATTAATAAAATTGAAAGCAAAAAAACTATTGAATCAATAAATAAAACCAAAAATTGGTATTATGAAAAAAAACAATAAAATTGAAAAACCTTTGGTCAATTTGATTAATAAAAAGAAAGAAGAAAACCAAATGGCTAGTATCATTAATGAAAAAGGTGAATTCACTACCACTAAGGAGGAAATTAAAATAATAATTTGAAATTATTTTTCCCAACTCTATGCCAATAAATATGATAGTCTAAGTGAAATGGGTGAATATTTACAAAAATATAAGTTGCCCAGGTTAAATGAAGAAGAGATTAAATACCTAAAGAAACCTATCTCAGAAAAAAAATTCAACAAGCCGTTACTGAACTCCCCCGCAAAAAAATCTCCAGGGCCTGATGGATTCACAAGTGAATTCTACCAAACATTTGATGAAGAATTGGTTCCAATCCTATATAAACTCTTTGGAAAAATAGGGAAAGATGGAACTCTGCCTAACTCTTTCTATGAAACCAATATGGTGCTGTTACCTAAACCAGTTAAAACAGAGAAAGAAAATTATAGACCTATCTCCCTGATGAATATAGATGCAAAAATCCTAAATAACATCTTAGCAAAATGATTACAACAAGTCATCACTAGGATAATACATTATGATCAAGTAGGATTTATTCTAGGAATGCAGGGTTGGTTCAATATTAGGAAAACTGTTAGTATACTTAATTATATCAAGAACAAACCTAGCAGAAATCATATGATCATATCAATAGATGCTGGAAAAGCTTTTGACAAAATACAGTATCCATTCCTATTAAAAACACTAGAGAGTGTAGGAATCAATGGACTGTTCCTTAAAATGATTAGCAGTATCTATCTGAAACCATCAACAAGCACTATTCTCAATGGGGAGAGGCTAGAGGCATTCCGAATAATATCAGGGGTGAAACAAAGGTGCCCGTTATCACCACTACTGTTCAATATTATATTAGAAATGTTAGCATCAGCAATTAGAGAAGAAAAAGAAATTAAAGGAATTAGAATTGGGAAAGAAGAGACTAAACTCTCACTCTTTGCAGATGACATGATGATCTACCTAGAGAATCTCAAGAAATCATCTAAAAAACTACTGGAAACAATTAGCAATTTTAGCAAAGTTGCAGGTTATAAAATAAACCCTCATAAATCCTCAACTTTTCTATATATGTCTAGCAAGAAAGAGCAGGAAGAGCTAGAAAGAGAAATCCCATTCAATCCCAGACAATATAAAATATTTGGGAGTCTATTTGCCGAGACAGACTCAGAATCTTTTTGAAAACGATTATAAAACACTTCTCACACAAATTAAATCAGACTTAAATAACTTGGCAAATATCAACTGCTCATGGATAGGGAGAACTAATATAATAAAAATGACAATTCTACCAAAACTTAGCTATCTGTTTAGTGCCCTACCAATCAAAGTTCCAAAAATTACTTAGAAAAAATTTGTAAGTAAATCCATATGGAGAAATAAAAAGTCAAGAATTGCCAGGAGCTTAATGAAAAAAATGCAAATGAAGGTGGCTTAGCACTACCCGATCTAAAGTTATATTATAAAACATCAGTCATCAAAACTGGTACTGGCTAAGAAATAGAGTGGTGAACCAGTGGAATAGACGAGGTGTAAAAGCAGGAGATGATTATAGTAATCTGCTGTTTGATAAACCCA
The DNA here is from genome assembly GCF_037893015.1 of Macrotis lagotis. Taxonomy (NCBI): domain Eukaryota; kingdom Metazoa; phylum Chordata; class Mammalia; order Peramelemorphia; family Peramelidae; genus Macrotis; species Macrotis lagotis. The sequence goes on from NC_133666.1 coordinate 182,025,275, forward strand.
AAGATTCTGGCCATTGGGATTAAAAACTCCCTCTTTGATAAAAATTGTTGTGAAAATTGGAAGTTAGTATTCTAGAAACTTATATTAGACCAACACCTCACACATTTTACCAAGATAAGATCCAAATGGTTACAGGACATAGACATAAAAAACAATACTATAAGCAAATTAGAAGATCAAGGACTAGTCTACCTGTCAGATCTATGGAAAGGGGAACAGTTTGTGACTAAGGAAGAGTTGGAGAACATCACCAAAAACCAATTAGATGATTTTTATTACATTAAATTAAAAAGCTTTTGCACAGCTAAAACCACTGTAACTAAGATCTAAAGAAATGTAGTAAATTGGGAAACAATTTTTACAACTAATAATTCTGACAAAGGACTGATTTCTAAAATATACAGAGAACTGAGTCATATTTTTCAAACAAAAAGCCATTCCCCAATTGACAAATGGTCAAAGGATATGCAAAGGCAATTTACAAATGAAGAGATCAAAGTAATCCATAGCCATATGAAAAAAATGCTCTAAATCATTAATTATTAGAGAAATGCAAATTAAAGCTTCTCTGAGGTACCACCTCACACCTCTCTGATTGGCCAGTATAACCAGGAAGTATAATGATCATTGTTGGAAGGGATGTGGGAAATCTGGTACACTATTACACTGTTGGTGGAGCTGTGAACTCATCCAACCCTTCTGGAGAGCTATTTGAAACTATGCCCAAAGGGCAACAAAAATGTGCATACCCTTTGACCCAGCAATACCACTATTGGGTCTATACCCTGAAGAGATGAGGAAAAAGGGTAAAAATATTACTTGTACAAAAATATTTATAGCAGCCCTGTTTGTGTGGCAAAGAATTGGAAATCAAGTAAATGTCCTTCAATTGGGGAATGGCTTAGCAAACTGTGGTATATATATATATATATATATATATATATATATATATATATATATATATATATATATATATATATATCATGGAAAACTATTGTTCTATTAGAAACCAGGAGGGACAGGATTTCAGGGAAACCTGTAGGGATTTATATGAACTGATGCTGAGTGAGATGAACAGAACCAGAAAAACACTGTACACCCTAACAGCCACATGGGAGTGATGTTCAAACTTGATGGAAATGCTCAATCCATCAGTGCAACAATCGGGAACAATTTTGGGCTGTCTGCAAAGGAGAGTACCATCTGTATCCAGATAAGGAGCTGTGGAGTTGGAACAAAGTGCAAGGACTATTCCCTTTAATTTAGAAAAAAAAACACAGATAGCTTATTGTCTGATCTTGTTACGTCTTAGATTCTCTTCTCTTTTTGGATATGATTTCTCTCTCATCACACCCAATTTGGAACAAGGTACAACATAGAAACAAAGTAAAGACTTACAGAGTGCTTTCTGGTGGGGGGGGAGCAAAATTGTGGGGAAAATGTAAAACTCAAATAATAACTTTAATAAAAATAAATTTTTAAAAAAAGAAGAAAAAAGAAAACATGGAATTCATGATACAATAATAATATGTTAAACAAAAATCAAAGATTTGGAAAAATAGAAGAAAATGTAAAATTCCTTGTCGGCAAAACCACTGACATCGAGAATAGAATGAGAAGAGACAACCTAAGAATTATTGGGCTTCCTGAAAGTATTGAAGAGAAAAAGAAGCCTGGACTTAATATTACAGGATTTAGTGATGTAAAATTTCTCTGACATTATGGAACCAGAGGACAAAATAGTTATTAAAAGAATACATCAGTCCCCTCTGGAAAGAGATCTTAAAATGAAAAGACTAAGGAATGTTGTGGCCAAATTCCAGAAGTAACAGATACAAGGGATGAGCCTTCAAGCAGCCAGAAAGAAACAATTTAAATACCATAGAGCCACAGTATAGATTACCCAAGACCTGGCTGCATCAACAATAAGGGATCCAAGGGTCGGAAAAGAAATATTGCAAAAAGCAAGGGAGCTTGGAATGCAGCCAAGAATTCACTATCCAGCCAAATGGAGCCTTCTATTTCAAGGGAAAATATGGACATTTAATGAAATAGGAGACTTTCAACATTTCTTGATGAAAAGACCAGAGCATAATAGAAAATTTTGATTTCAAACAGAAGACCCCAGAGAAAAATGAAATGGTGAAATAAGGGGGTGTGGTGTAAAGAAAAAAACTATTATCCAATAAAATGAAACTGGCAATATCCCTACCTGGGAAAAGACTCAAATAATTCTTGAGAAGTTTAACTCTTTTAGAGAGAATATACCTGGCCAGAAGCAAGGGACACGTATGCCTTTTCTATGACACAAATAGAATGATTTCTAAAACAATACCTCTTTTAAAAAAGGGGGGATGGTAAAGAGACAGGAGGGTGGACATGATTGAATGGGGTAAATCTCAGTACATAAGAGGTACAAAGACATATTCCAATTAAGGGGAAGAAGGGAGATGGTGAGAGAACCACATGAATCTTACTCTCATCAGATTTGGCTTAAAATTAACATCATACACTCAATTAGGTTAAGAAACTTATCTTACCTTTCAAGTAGTAAAAGGGGGAAAGGGGATATGGGAGGAAAATGGGAGGAAAATGGGAATTAACAGAAGGAAGTGAAGGAAGAAGGGGCAAAGGCAAAGGGGATAGAAGGGAAGAGGGTTGGATAGAGGAGGACAAACAGACTGACAGTGCTGGTATTCAGAAATAAAATACAGAGGAATATGGATAAAATTAAAAAGGGGGGAAATAGAAACAGAGGGAAGATTGCATGGGGAAGCAATAAAGAGTTAATAATTATAACTTTGAATGTGAAGAGGATGAATTCTCCCTTAAAACCTAAGCAAATAACAGAGTGGATTAATAACCAGAATCCAACAATATGCTGATTACAAGAAACTCACTTCAAGTAGGGAGATAGATAGAGAGTAAATGTAAAAGGTTGAAACAAAATATATTTTGTTTCAGCTGAAGTGAAAAAAGCAGGGGTAGCAATCCTTACCTCAGACAAAGCAGCTACAAAATGGATATCTTTAAAAGAGATAAGGAAAATTCAGCCTCAGACACTTAATAATTACCTAGTTGTGTGGCCATGGGCAAGTCACTTAACCCAATTATGTTATTAAAACCTAAAAAAGAGAGTGAGAAATAATGAAGGAAACTATATTCAAATAAAATGTACCATAGAGAATAAAGTAATTTCAATATTAAACATGTATTCACCAAATGATATAGCATCCAAATTTTTAGAGGAGAACTTAAAGGAGTTACTGGAAGGCATAGTCAGCAAAACTCTATTGGTAGGAGACCTCAGTCTCCTGCTCTCAGATTTTGATAAATGTAACCAAAAAATAAAGAAAAAAGAAGTTAAGGAGGTAAACAGATTGTTAGAAAACCTAGGCATGGTAGGAGGAAATTGAAAGGGTTAGAAAGGAATATACTTTTTTTTCCTGCAGTATGCCATTTACAAAAAACTGACTGGGTACTAGAGCATAAAACCCTAATTATCCATTGCAGAAAGGTAGACATTGTGAATACAACTTTCTCAGATCATAATGCAATAAAAACCACATGCAATATTGGGCCAGGGAGATATAGACACAAAAGTAATTGGAAAATAAACAGTAACCTTATTTTAACGAATGAGTGGATTACACAACAAATTATAAATAGAATTATGCCATTCTAGATAATGACAATAAAGAAACAACATACCAAAACATATGGGATACAGCCTAGACAGCTGCCAAGGGATACATTATATCTTTAAATGATTACATGAATAAATTAGAGAAAGAGGGAATTAATGAATTAAACATAGAACTAAAATAAATAAAGGACAAATTAAAAAACCCCTATGAAATACCAAATTAGAAATTCTAAAAATAAAAGGAGACATTAAAAAAATTGAAAGTACAAAAACTATTGAACTAATAAATAAAACCAAGAGTAATTTTATGAAAAAAATAAAATTGATAAATCCCTGGTTAATTTCTTTAAAGAAGAAAACCAAATTGTTAGTATCATAAATGAAAAAGAATTCACCACTAATGAGGAGAAAATTTAAACAATACTTCATAATTATTTTGGTCAACTACATGCCTATAAATTTGATAATCTGAGTGAAAAGGATGAATATTTACAAAAATATGAGTTGACCAGTTTAAATGAAGAGGAAATTAAAAACCTAAATAACCCTATCTCAGAAGAACTTCCACAAGCCATTATTGAATTCCCTAAGAAAAAAGGTCCAGATCCAGGTGGATTCACAAGTGAATTCTATCAAACATTTAAGACACAAACGTGTCCAATTTGACATGAACTCTTTGGAAAAATAGGTGAAGACAGAATTCTGCGTAACTCTTTCTATGACACCAAGATAGAGTTGATACCTAATCCAGGAAGAGTTAAAACAGTGAAACAAAATTATAGATCTATCTCCCTGGGGAATATAGATGCAAAATTCTTAAATAAAATTTTGGCACAACGAATACAAGAACTTATCACAGGGATAATACATTATAAGCAAATAAAATTTATCCCAAGAATACCGGGTTGGTTCAATATCAAGAAAACTTCTAGTATAATTAATTATATCAATAACAAACCTGTCAGAAATCATGATTATAACAATAGATGCTGAAAAAGATTTTGATCAAATATAGCACCTATTTCTTCTAAAAACACTAGAGAGTGTAGGAATAAATGAATTGTTCCTTAAAATAATAAGCTGTATCTATCTGAAATGATCAGCAAACATTATATGCAATGGGGATACGCTAGAGGAATTCCCAATAAAATCAGGGGCAAAAGAAAGATGTCCATTATCAAAACTACTATTCAATATTGCATTAGAAATATTAGCTTCAGAAAGAAGAGAAGAAAAATAAATTGAAAGATTTAGAATTGTTAAGGAAGAAACAAAACCCTCACTCTTTGCTGATGACAAGATGATATACCTAGAGAATCCTAAAAATTCATCTAAAAAAACTACTAGAAGTAATTAGCACTTTTATGAACTTTATATAACAAGATATAAAATAAACCCTCATAAATCCTCAACATTCCTATAAATGACTAGAAAGATGTAGCAGAAAGAGCTAGAAAGAGAAATCCCATGCAAAGTAACTTCAGACAATATAAAATACTTGGGAGTCTACCTGCCAAGGCAGACTCACAACCTTTCTGAAAACAATTACAAAACACTTATCACACAGAAAGAAAATTAGATTTAAGTAACTGGGAAAATGTCAACTGATAATGGATAGGGCAAGCTAATATAAAAAATTACTATTGTACCTAAATTAAACTGCTTGTTTAGTGCCCTACAAATTCCCCAAAATTACTTTAATGAGTTAGAAAAAAATGTAAGTATGGAGAAATAAAAAATTGAGAATTTCCACAGATTTAATGAAAAAAAGTTCAAAATAAGTTGGCTTAGCCCTACCTGATCTAAAATTATATGATAAAACATCAGTCATCAAAATTGTCTGGTATTGAATAAGAAATAGAGTGGTGGGTCAGTGGAACAGACTAGTTGCAATAGCAGGAAATGATTATAGTAAATGTTTGATAAATCCAAAGAGTTCAGCTATTGGGATAAAAAATCTCTCCAATAAAAAACGTGTGAAAATTGGAAGTTAGTGTAGCATAAACTTGGAGTTGACCAACACTTCACACCCTATACCATGACAAAACCAAGTAGATATGTGATTTAGACATAAAAAATATTATAAACAAACTAGGAAATCAAGAAATAGTTTACCTGTAAGATATATATAGAAAAGCAAGCATTTTCTGACCAAGGAAGATATGGAGAACATCATTAAAAACAAACTAGATAATTTTGATTCCATTAAATTAAAAAGGTTTTGCAGAGACAAAACCACTGTAACCAAGATCAGAAGAAGTGTACTAAACTGGGAAACAAGTTTTTCAACTAGCACCTCAGACAAAGGACTCATTTCTAACATATGCAGAGACCGGATTCAATTTTTTTTAGAATAAGTCATTCCCTAATTTACAAATGCTCAAAGGATATGCTCATTCCATCAGTACAACAACCAGGCACAATTTTGTGATATCTGAGATGGAGAATACCATCGGTAGTCAGAAATAATTGTGGAGTTTGAACAAAGACCACAGACTGTTACCTTTAATTTATATTTTTTTTGCAAGGCAAATGGGATGAAGTGGCTTGCCCAAGGCCACACACCTAGGTAATTATTATGTGTCTGAGACCGGATTTGGGATTTGAACCCAGGTACTCCTGACTCCAGGGCCAGTGTTTTATCCACTGTACCACCTAGCCACCCATTGTTACTTTTAACTAAAAAAAATTATGTATTATGTAATTATTCTCTCTCCTATGTTTATTTTTTTCATTAACCTTAGAACAATGTATGCCATGGAAGCAATGTAAAGACCAACAGACTCTTTTCTGTGGTGGGTGCGGGGAGAGAAGAAAGATTGGGGGAAAATTGTAAGATTAAAAATAAACATATAAATTTTTTAAAAAGTCAAAATGTCCAACTATAAAATGAATATAACATCAAAAATAGCATTAACCAATTGGAAAAGAAATTGCAAAAATTAACTAAATAAAATAAAACCCTAAAAATTAGAATTGGATAGATAGATACTAATATTTGTATGAGACATCAAGACTCCATGAAGCAAAACAAAAAGGCTAAAAAAATAGGAAAAATGTAAAATACCTCTTAGAGGGGAAAAAGCAAGCAACCTGGGAAAGAGATCCAGGAGAGAAAATTTATGAATTATTGATATACCTGAAAGCCTCAATCAACAAAAAAAAAAGAGTCTGGAAAATGTGTCAGGAAATTACCATGGAAAACTTCCTTAATATCCTGGAGAAAGAAGTGTAAATAACCCTTGCAAGAATTAAGCAATTACATTTAGAAAGAGATCCCAGAATAAAAAATTCAATTGCATCCATATTCCAGAAGGATCAGCTAAATGAATAGATACTACAAACCCACCAAAAAAGAAGCAGTTTAGATCCCAAGGAACCACAATCAGAAACATACAGGAGTTATCAGCTTCAACATCAAAGGGTCAGAGGATCTAGAATAAGATATTCCAGAAGGCAAAGGATCTATATTAAAATTAATAAATAAATACTTTGCAAAATTCAGCATATTCTTTCAGGGGAAATGATAGTTTTTCAATGAAATGGAGGATTTATAAAGTTTTCAGATTAAATGTTCATAATTAAACAGACAATTCAATCGTCAAATGTAAGACTTGAGATGAATAAAAAGATATATGAAATGGGGTAAAAACAGTAGTCAAAAACATTAAACTTTATATATCCCTAAAAAGAGAAGAGAAAATTTGCAACTCTTTAGAAATGAATTTCTCTTAGCTGCTTAGACCAAGGGTATGTGTATAGTTATATGATGACATTGTGAGTATTAAGCCTTCAGCCAATACATTAGTTAATGAGGCTTTAATAAACTTGGAGAGCTTGTACTTAAAATATATGGGTATAGATGGGTCATTAAGTTTTGCCACTTATGAGAACCGTATTTTCTTTAGGGACAGAGGGAGGGAGAACACTTAGAGAGTTTGTACATATTTAAAATGTGAAATGATCATACTTTATTTAGGGCAAGTTGTAGTACATAGGGACAGAGGGAGAGAGTATACTTAGAGGAACTGGTTATGAATAGATCACAAAGCAATTTTTATTTACTTGATACTTGATTAAATTAAAGTTGGTGTAGTTTGAGGGGGAGGGCATAAATAGTTTGTGAAATGATGTTGTGATACTTTAGCTCATGAAGATGATATGTGCATAGAGGGTACTTGGGAAATGGTGTACTAGATATTGATTATAATTTAATATTATTTATGACTGTAAAGAAATATATTTCTAATTGAACAAAAAGTAGGAGTATACTTAGACAGGGGCTATTTGGTAATATTGGGTATCAGCTTCTAAACTCCAGGATATTAAGGAACTGATAAGCAAAACTTGAGAAAAGTACTTCTACCAGGGGTTGTAGGCACAAGACAGGGATAATACAATAAGAACATGAAAATAAGGATTGGATTGTACTAGGATAATACCTGACCTTGAAGAATAAAGAATACCACAAGAAGAAACACAAAGACATATTATATTGAGGAAAATAAAGGAGGGTGTGAACACTAAGTAAATCCTACTCTCAACAGATTTGACCCAAAGAAGGAACAAATTTATTCCCAATTGTGTTTAAAAACCTGTCTTACACTATAGGGAAATAGATGGTAGGGAAAAGTAAAAAACAGGGAAGAAGAGACTGATAAATGAGAAGGGGAAAGTATAAGTAAAGATAAAATTTAAATTGAAAGAAAGTTAAAGAGGAAAGGCAACAAAACATTGCTGAGAAGGGCTATGGGTAAAGTACAGAGAAAAGTATAAATGGGAAAGGACAGCATGGAGAGAAATAGAGTTAGTAATTTTAACTATAAATGTGAATGGAATGAACTCTCCCATTAAACAGAAACAGATAGCAGAATGGATTAAAATCCAGAATCCTACAATGTCTTGTTTCCATAAACACACTTGAAGCAGATAGATACATAATAGAAGTTTAAAGGCTAGAGCAAAATCTATTATGTTTCAATGGAAGTAAAAAATCAGGTGTTGCAATCTTGATCAAGGATGAAATGAGGATGCTCATTATCACAAAAATATTATTCAGTACTATTCAATATAATATTGAACATTTCAGTTTCAACAATAAGAGAAGAAAAAGAAAAAAATGAAATTAGAATAGACAATGAAGAAACAAATTTTATTCTTTGCAGTTGATATAATGGTATGCTTAGAGAATCCTAGATAATCAAAACTACTTGAAACAATAAGGAGCTTCAATGAAATAACAGGATATGGAATAAACCCATTAAAATCAGAAAACTTTCTATATGTCAACAATAAACAATAAAGTCCAAGGACAAGGAACATATAAAGTAAATGAAGACCTGGGAATTTACTTCCCAAGGCAAACCCAGAAATTGTAGGAACATGATTAGAAATCACTTTTCATACAAATAAAGTCATATCTAAACAATTGAAAAAATGTCAAATGCTCATGGCCATGCTGAGCCAATATAATAAAAATGACAATTCCACCCAATTAAATTGCTTATTCTGGGCCATGCCAATCAAATTACCAAAAAACTATTTTACAGAGCTAGGGAAAAAAAGTAATAAAATTCATCCAGAGCAAGAAAAGGTCAAGAATATCAAGACCATTGTTGAAAAATGAATAGGAAGGTAGTCTAGCTCTATTATATTATATAACATTAGTCATCAAAATACCTAGTACAGGTTAAGAAATAGAGTAATGCATTACTGGATTAGAGTAGGTACAAATGAAACAGCAGTAAATGACAAACTCAAAAGCATTAGCTTCTGGAATAACAACTCATTATTTGACAAAAACTGCTGTAAAAACTAAACTACAAAATAGTATTGTTAAAACTAGGCTTAGACCCACATCTCACACCTATACCAATATAAGGTCAAAATAGGTTGAGGATTTAGAAATATTTAGAAATAAAGGGTGATAACATAGACCGATTAAGAGAACAAGAAATACTCTGTGAGCGCTCTGTAACGGAGAAATTCATGACCAAATTTTAAATAGAGGATATTATAAATTGTTCAGTGAATGATTTTGATTATATTAAATTTAAAACCAATGCTATCAAGATTACAAGGAAAACAGAGTGCTTGGAAAGAATTTTCACAACTAGTGTTTCTGATAAATGACACATTTCTAAAATATATAGAGAACTAAATAAAATTTGTAAGATTAAAACCCATTTCGAAATCGATAAATGAGAAAATATATGAGCAAGCAGGGTTAAGATGAAGAAATTAAAGATATTTAGACATGAAGAATGCTCTACATAATTATTAATTAAAGTACATTAAAATAATTCTGGTTTGTCACCTCACATCTAACAGATTGCCTAAGATAACTAAAAAGGAAAATGATCAATGTTGGAGAGGATATGAGAACATTGGGACATTAATGCAGCATTGGTGGAATTGTGAACTGATTCAGTCATCCTAAAGAACAATCTGGAGTTCTATTCAAAGAGCAATAAAATTGATCATACGTTTTCACCCAACAATGCCAATACCAGAACTATATCCAGAATAAATCATAAAAAAATAGGGAAAATCACAGTGTTCAAAAATATTTATAGCAGCTCTTTTATAGTGGCAAAGAACTGGAAATTGAGAGGATGTCTATCACCTGGGAAATGACTGAAAAAGCTATGGCATCATATGAATGTTATAATATATTATTGATGCATAAGAAATCAAGAGTGGTTGGAGGGTGGCTAGGTGGCACAGTGGATAAAGCACAGGCACTGGAGTCAGGAGTACCTGGGTTCAAATCAGATCTCAGAAACTTAATAATTACCTGGCTGTGTGGGCTTCGGCAAGCCACTTGACCCCATTTGCCTTGCAAAAACCTAAGGGAAAAAAAAAAAGAGTGGTTGGACTTCAGAGATGCATGGAAAATATTCCATGAACTGTTACTGAGGCAAGAGAGCAGAAACAAGAGAGTATTGTACACCTTAAATTTGTGAGATGATCAATTATGATGAAAGCAATTTCTCTTGGCAATTTAGAGATCAATGATAACCCTGAGAGACCTGTGATGGACATTACCATCTACTTACAGAGAAAAATAACAAAGAGTCTGAATCTTTCCAATTTAGTATTTTTCCTTACTTTCTCATATTTTTCTTTCCTCTTAATTTAAATTATTCTTTCACAATTTTGTGAAATATGTAAATATGTAATATGTAAATAAACACATATGCACATGTACAACTTTTACCATGCTGTTCATTACTATGGGGAAGGGAGGGGGTGAGAAATATATGGAGCTCATCAAGTTGTGAAAGGATAAATGTTTAAAATGAAATCATGAAATTGGAAAAAATAAAATGAAATTTCAATTAAAAAAGAAGGAAAGGCCCTTCTCTACCACCATGAGGGAGATATATCACTTGTCTTAATAAAAACATTTTAATCATTCTGGACTTAGTATTCTTGAACTATTTATTACAATTTGGGAACTTCTCTCAAGATATTAATGTAGTTTCTAGGAAGAAAAATATGCATGCAAATGGCTTGATTTAAAGCCCACATTCTTGGTGTTCTTTGCTGGAGAAGTATCTCAGAGATTCCCGGGAATATTGGCCCAGGTTTGTACCTGAGAGTTATTAAAATGTCTGGGGTGGTAAGAGGGTGAAGGAGTGATTTCCAGGGTGGTATTGATGGCCAGAACAACCCTGGACTGACTGAAAAGTCCTCCAGGTGGGAGATCTGTCCTGAAGAAGAGGCCAGAGGATAATAGGTGCCCCAAAGGAGGGCGATTTTGTTTCCCTTTCCAGGAATTTCCACATGGCCCATTGCTGGAAGCCAAGGAAGTTAGAAGGGAGAAAGCTGATCGGATATAGTGCTGTGTGAGTGATTTAAAATGTTCCCAAGGGACTGTGTGAGTTTGTTCTATGTCCTGTCTGTGTAAGTGTCTGTGTTAGGAATTTCTAGATCTGGGAACTCAGCTTAAGTTTTAAATTTAATGTGTATTTACAATGTATGTTCAATTTTGAAGAAATCTAAAATGTGGACTACTCTCTTAGTAACTGCAGACAGCTGATGTGGGGGGCTCTGAAAAAAATAGCAGATGTGTGGTCCTACTGTGTGATAGACAACTTATTGATTAATGTGATGTATTTATCAGTTATGTGATTATATTTTGTAACTTCAAAGAGATAATATTTGTATACCTCTTGTGAATATATGTTATTTAAATACTTTATTGTTAAAGTCTGGGACTAACATGTGATTTCTTTGAAGGTCAATAAGGGAAACATCAAAAATTATAACCCACAAGATGGCAGTGTGAAGGCAGAATTTCCCAGAAACTCCTTCCCCCCAAAATCTTGAAAGACAAAAAATTATGACTCTAGCCAAAATTTAGCGGGGCAGAACCCACAGAAAGTCTGAGATACATTTTCCTAGTCCAAGATAACTTAGAAGTTCTGCAGGAAAGGTGTGCTTCACCAGGACCAGGAATTGCAAAATGCCTGATCTCAGCACAGCCCCAGAACAGCTTGAAGGTCAGGGAGACAATTCTGCTACACTAAAATAAATGTGGAGTAAGGGAGCACAGGCTACAGAACCTGCTGAGAGAATCTGGAGAAAACAACTTGAAACTCCAGGGAACAGACCACAGACATTAAGGGGATCAGGGGAAACTGCAGAAATTTCTCTGCTCTCCCTCATGGTAGGACTCTGTTTGCCAACACTCTGATCAAGGATGCAGTTTGGGCTTCTATACTAAAATAGCCAAGTGGGACTACTCCTGACAACTCTAGGGCAGAGAGAAGTGCTATGTCATCAATACATCAAAGCACAGGTAAGAGAGCATCAGGACTTGAAGAAATAAAGGTCCCAGTGTGGTTTCCCCCAAAAATTAAAACACCTTCTGGGATAGATCTGTGTGTTCATGAATAATGTAATAATGGAAGCAATGCTCCAAATTGATTTCCAGAAAGTTTGTAAGAGTTCACAGCTCCACCAACAATGTATTAGTGTCCCAGATTTCCCACATCCCTTCCTAACATTGATCACTGTCCTTTCTGGTTATATTGGCCATTCTGAGAGGTATTAGATGGTATCTCAGAGATGCTTTAATTTTCATTTATCTAATAAGTAAAGATTTAGAGCATTTTTTTATATGACTATGGATCACTTTGATTTCCTCATCTGTAAATTTCATATGCATATCCTTTGACCATTTGTCAATTAGAGGATGACTTGTTTTTGGTTTTGGAAAATGTGACTCAGTTCTCTGTATATTTTAGAAATGAGTCCTTTGTCAGAAATACTAGTTGCAAAAATTGTTTGCCAATTTACTACATTTGTTTTGATCTTGGTTACAGTGGTTTTCACTATGCAAAAGATTTTTAATTTAATATAATCAAAAATCATCTAGTTTGTTTTTAGTGATGCTTTCCACCACTTCCTTCATCATAAAATGCTTCCCTTTCCATAGATCTGACAGGTAAACTATTCCTTGTTCTTTTAGTTTACTTGTAATATTGTATTTTATGTCTGAATCCTGTATTAATTTGGATCTTATCTTGGTATAGGGTGTAAGGTATTGGTCTAATCTAAGTTTCTTTCATACTAACTTCAAATTTTACCAAAAGTTTTTATTGAAGAGAGAGTTTTCATCTCAATAGATGGACTCTTTGGGTTTGGCAAATAACAAATTTCTATAACCATTTCCTGCTATTGCACCTATTTTGTTCAACTGATAAACCACTCTATTTCTTAGCCACTACTGGAAAGTTTTGATGACTGATACTATATAATATAATTTTAGCTCTTGTTAGGCTAAACCACCTTCTTTTGCACTTTGTCCCCATTAAATCACCTGGAAATTCTCAACCTTTTATTTCTCCATATGAATTTACTTGCAACTTTTTCTAACTCATTAATGTATTTTTTTTTTGGAATTTTGATTGGTAGGGCACTAAACAGGTAAATTAGTTTTGCTAGAATTGTCATTTTTATTATATTATCTAGACCTATCATGAGCAGTGGAGGTTTGCCCAGTTATTTTAATCTGATTTTATTTGTGTGAGAAATGTTTTGTAATTGTTTTCGAAAAGTTTTTCAGTCTGCCTTGACAGGTAGACTTCCAGGTATTTTATTTTTTCTTAGGTTACTTTGCATGGGATTTATCATTCTAGCTCTGTCTGCTGTATCTTGCTAGTCATATAAAGAAATGTTGAGGATTTATGGAGGATACTTTATATCCTGCAACTTTACTAAAGTTGATAATTATTTCAAGTAGTTTTTTAGATGATTTTTTGGGGGATTTTATTTGTATACTATCATGTCATCTGCAAAGAGAGTTTTGTCTCTTCCTTCTAAATTCTAATTCCTTCAATTTCCTTTTCCTCTCTTATTACTGAAGTTAACATTTCTAATATAATATTGAATAGTAGGGGATATAATGGGTATACTTGCTTCACCCCTGATCTTACTGGGCATGTCTCTAGCCTATCCTCATTGCATATAATGCTAGTTGATGGTTTCAAATAGATACAGCTTATTATTCTGAGGAACAACCTAGTGATTCCTACACTCTCTAGTGTTTTTAGTAGGAATAGGTTCTGTATTTTGTCAAAAGATTTTTCAGCATCTATTGATATGAGCACATGATGTCTGATAAGTTTTTTGTTGATATAATTAATTATACTGAAAGTTTTCTTAATGTTGAACTAACCCTGCATACCTGGGATAAATCCTACTTGATCATAATGTATTAGCATTGTGATAACTTGTTGCAATCGTTTGGCTAAGATTTTATTTAAGATTTTTGTATCCATATTCATGAGGTCAATAAGTCTATAGATTTCGTTCTCTGCTTTATCTTTTCCTGGTTTATGTATCAGCACCAGATTGGTGTCATAGAAGGAATTAGGCAGAGGTCTGTCTTCACCTATTTTTCCAACGAGTTTATATAGAATTGGAACCAATTGTTCCTTTAATGTTTGATAGAATTCACTTGTGAATCCATCTGGCCCTGTAGTTTTGTTCTTAAGGAGTTCAATAGAGACTTTTGTATTTCTTTTCCTGATATAGGGTTATAAAGGTTTTTCATTAACTCTTCATTTGATCTGGGCAACTTATATTTTTATAAATATTCATCCATTTCAATTAGATTGTCAAATTTGTTGGTATAGAATTGGACAAAATAATCCCAAATTATTACTTTAATTTCCTCCTCATTGGTGGTGAGTTCACCTTTTTCATTTTTGATACTAGTGATTTGTTTTTTTTTAAATCAAACTGGCCAGATGTTTACCAATTTTATTGTTATTTTTTCATAAAAACAGCCCTTGCATTTATTTATTATTTCAATATTTTTTTGGTTTCTATTTTATTAATTTCTCCCTTATTTTTTAGAACTTCTAGTTTGGTATTTAATTGGGGGGTTTAATTTGTTCTTTCTCTATTTTTTTAGTTGCATGTATAGTTCATTGATTTCTTCTTTCTCTAACTTATTCATGTAAGCATTTAAAGATATAATGTACCCCATGACAGCTGCCTTGGTTATATTCCATCAGTTTTGTTATATTGTTTCATTATTGTCATTATCTAGGATGGTACAACTAATTATTTCCATAATTTGTTGTGTGATCCACTCATTCTTTAAAATGAGGTTGGTTAGTTTCTGTTTAGTTCTGGGTCTATACCTACCTGGCCCAATATTGCATGTGATTTTTAATGCATTATGATCTTATAAAGATGTATTCAGTATTTCTGCCATTCTGCAATTGATCATTAGGTTTTTATGCCCTAGTACATGGTCAATTTTTGTGTATGTGCCATGTACTGCAGGAAAAAGAGGTATATTCCTTTATATTTCCATTCAGTTTCCTCCATAAATCTATCATATTTAGGTTTTCTAATAATCTATTTACCTCCTTAACTTCTGTCTTGTTTATTTTATGATTAGATTTATCTAAATCTGAGAGTAGGAGGTTGAGGTCTCTCACTAGTAAAGTTTTGCTGTCTATGTCTTCTTCTAACTCTTTCAACATCTCCTCTAAGAATTTGGATGCTAAACCATTGCGTGCATACATATTTAGTATTGAAATTACTTTATTGTCTAGGGTATCTTTTAGGAATATATATTTTCATTCCTTATCTCTTTTAATGCTATCTATTTTTGCAGCTGCTTTTTCTGAGATAAGGATTGCTACCCCAGCATTTTCTCACTTCAGCTGAAGCAAAATATATTTTGCTCCAACCTTTTATCTTTATTCTGTATGTATATCTCTGCTTCAAATGAGTTTCTCGTAAGCAGCATATGGTAGGTTTCTGCTTTTTAATCTAGTCTGCTATTCACTTCTGTGTTAAGGGAAAGCTCATCCCATTCACATTCAATGTAATAATTACGAACTCTTTATTGCCATCCATTCTATCTTCCTTCTGTTTATACTTTTTCTCTTTTATTCCTTTATGCATATTCCATAGTGTTTTGTTTCTGAATTCTGCCACATTTAGTGTGTTTGCCCTCCCCTTTCTTTCCCCTTTCCTTTTACTCCTTCTTTCCTTCCTTCTGTTTGGTCCCCTTTTTCCTCCCCATCCTAACTCCCTCCTCTTTTCCCCTATAATAATTGAAAGGTAAAAGGAGTTTCTTAACTTGACTGAGTGTATGTAAGTTAATTTAAGCCTAGTCTGATGAGATGAAAATTCAGACAGTTCTCATCTCCTTCCTTCTTCTCCTCTATTACAATTGCACCTTTTGAGGTAATGAAATTTACCCCATTCAGTCTCCTCCATTTCCCTATCCCCTTACTGTCCCCACTTTTAAGGAGTTATTGGTTTTAAATCATTCTTTCTGAGTCACAGAAAAGTTATGGGTATCCATCATTTCTGGCTAAATATTTTCTCTCTAATATAGTTACAATTCTCAAGAATTATGATAATCTTTCTTCCAAGTGAGTATATAGCCTGTTTAATCTTATTGCATAGCAAGGTTTTTTTTTCTTTACCCTTTTTTAACCTTTTCTTGTGTCTCTTGATCCTCCTGTTTGATACCCAAATTTTCTATTTAACTCTGGTCTTTTCATCAGGAAATGTTACATCTCTCCCATTTCATTATGTGTCCATCTTTTCTCCTGGAAGAGAAGGCTCAGCTTTTCCAGATAGTGAATTCTTGGCTGCATTTCAAGCTCACTTGCTCTTTGGAATATTGTATTCCAGGCCCTTTCATCCCTTAATGTTGATGCAGCCAGATCCTTCTTAAACCTTATTGTGGCTCCTTGGTATTTAAATTTCTTCCTTCTGGCTGCTTGCAGGATTTTACCTTTTATCTAACAGTTTTGGAATTTGGCCACAACATTTCTTGGTGTTTTCATTTTAGGATCTCTTTCCAGAGGGGATCGATCTGGTTCCATGTTATCAAGGCAGGTTTCCATCACTAAATCCTCTAATATTAAGTCCAGGTTTTTTTTACTCTTTAATGATTTCAGGAAGGCTTATCATTTTCAGGTTTTTTCCTTCTTGATCTGTTCTCAAGGTCAGAGCTTTTGCAGATGAGGTATTTTACATTGTCTTCTGTTTTTTTTTTTAATTTTTTTGTTTTGTTTAACCAACTCTCATCTCATTAAGGGATCAGTGTCCACCAATTCCATCCTCTTTTTAGAGAAGATTTTTCTTCATTTACCTTTTGCAACTCCTTTTCAATTTGATCAATTCTATTTTTGAAGTCAGTTTCCAATTGCCCAAGTTTACTTTTGAGAGAATCATATTCTTTTTGCATTTGCCCATTTGAAGATCTGAGTGAATTATTCTCATTTTGTATTTGTCCAATTTTATTTCCCAAGGATTTTTTTTTTCTTGTTGCAAGGTGTTAATTTTCTCTTGAGTTTCTTTTCCAAATTTTACAAGGGACTTTTAAACTCCTTTGTAATTTTTTCAAGGAAGTTTTTCTGGACTGGATACTAATTCATATTCTCCTCCTCAAATGTGCTAGACCTCTCTGGGTTTGAATTTATTTCTTCTAAGTATTTCTCCATGAGCTCCACTATTTTGCAGGCATTTCTTCAATTTTGTAGGATCTTGTGTTGGGGGCGAGGCTGGCACTCAGAGGTTTGTTTATGAAGTTCCTAGAGGCTTCATTCACTTGGCTTACTAATTCCAAGTTCTGGGCAGTAGTGAGCACTGGTTGCTTTCTCTGGAGTGTTTAGGGTTCTCAGCAGCAGGGGTCTGAATTGACTTTGAACAATGTTATGAGCCCTGGGGAAGGGAGTTAATCTTTCAGTTGAATGAACTTTGTTGCCTTCACCTGAGCCTGAGGGGTGGGGAGTAGTTTATTGTTTGCTCTGGGGAAAGGCTCCCCTGAAATTATGGAACTCAGATTCTAGGCCCAGCTGGTTGCTCTCCAGGCATGCTCTGATACTCTCTGTGCTGGAAATCACCCTCCTGTAGCCCATCTTCACCTGGCCAATGATTCTAGCTAATGTTGGATCTAAACCAGCCACTCAACAAAGTCTCTGCAGCTGAGGCTATTCCTCTGGCTTCCCCCAGCTGCTGCTATCCCTGTGCTGATCTCAGTTCATCTATGGTTTCCTGAGACAGAGCTTGCTGGTAGATGCTCTTCTCCTAATTTCTCTTTCTGGGTTTTGTAGATCTAATTTCTCTTAATAGGTTTCTTTCATGTTATTTTTGAGGGGAAAGAGGAGCACTTAACACAGAGCCTGTCTTCTCTCCACCATCTTGGCCGGAAATCTAGATTCCATGTTCTTAAAGTATTAAAGATGTCTGAAAGGTAAGTAGTATATTAGAGGGGCAGCTAAGATATGCAGTGGATAGAACACCTGTCCTGGAGACAGGAGGACCTGACTTCAAATTTGGCCTCAGACACTTGCTGGACTGTGTGGCCTTGGCCAAGTCACTTAACCCCAATTGCCAAAACAAAATAAAATAATAATTTGCATGTTAAGGATGGCTAACAGCTAAACAAGTTTATGTATAGAAGTTTCTAGCTGCATATATATATATATATATATATATATACATAATCTGAAATCATATCTATTTTATCTCTCTCTATATATATGCATGTAAGTATATGTGTGTGAATTGAGAATATTTTTGGATATATCTATATATGCCTATACATATATATCTATATATATATATGCCTATACATATATATATATTATATATATATATATATATATATATATATATAATATATATATATATATATATTCCAAAACTGGTCATTTGCTTTGAAATAAAAGCACCTATGGTATATGAGCTATGACAAGATAATCTGAGTTTTCTGTGCAATCTCCTGGACAAAGGGGGTGTTTATGTGGGTAAAATACCACAGGCTTGAAGGAGGCTTCTGTAGACTGGGAATCTGATACATCATCTTTATATAGAGATAGAATAGATATGATTTCAGACAAAGGGGTATCTCTAGTAAGAGGTAGGAGTTAAGGCCTGTAGGGTTGGTAATAGTTAGAATAGCTAGTTTTAGCAAAGACCCAGGAAGGATACACAGAGTTTTAGCTAGGAGTTTTATTAATTGGGACTCATTAAGACTATAATTGGAATTTAATGTATTTACTGGAAGTTCCAATTAGGTAAAACAACTATTTTAGATCACTGGAATTTTTTAATCAATTTTCTCTTTTTTACGTTTGATACCAGGACGGTGAAAAAGGTAATGCTACTGGGTCAATGACATGTTCTTGGAGCCAAGGAAGCCAATGGGCTAAATATGTCAAGTGATAGGGATGTGCAGCCAAAGGAGCAGTTGCTCAGTACAGCCTGAGCTTGGAACCTTTAGACTCTATTTCCCCAAAATGACTTTTCGATAATATCTCACCTGGAAGAATAAATCTGGACTAAGGCATGTGGCTACCCATATGACCTCTGCCTGGACAATGACATTCATTACTTACATCCATAAAGGAATTTTCCTTTAATGTCTTGGATCTTTATAGTTATTGAGCAAACCAGAAAAAGAAGTTTTAGGTGAATTAGCTCTAATGGCTAGAGATAGATTAGGTGTGTGGCTCTGACACCTGCTATCAGCTGCATGTTAAGATAGGAATTAAGTTTCCTTAATTTTTATTTAGAGGGGATACTAAGGTAATAAAAAGAAGAATGGGAAATTCTTAGTATAATTACTGTGTCAAGGTCTAGTTTATAGAAAGGAATGTGAGTTATATAAGTAGCCCAGGAAAAGGAAAATATGGCAATATTTTGGAAAAAAAATTCATTTTGATTAAAAATGTTTGAGTCATTATTGTAATGAGACCAAAGGTTAATATTGTTTGATTTTTAAACCATATGCTGGGTATTCTTTGAACTAAGATGATTGTTGAATATATATGTCACAAGGTTAAGTCAATATGATAATTCTCTTTGGGAGTATGCTCATGTAGTAAAACACTAATGGAAGTTTATTGTGTTAAAATGAAGTATGTGCATCAATATGGTAATAAGGCAAAATATAAATTGTAATAAGATCCAGAATCTCATTGTCTTGTGCAGAAAACATATGTTTTGATCTGAGTAAAATGTTAAGCAGTTTCTTTACCAGAAGACAAGTTATCAACTAGTCACCTGAGCTGGAAAGGACTCTTTGGAACAGATTCAGAAGATGCAGAAGGACATTAGATGTCACTAGGAGAGAAAAGAAGAGAAGAGAGACACTGGACCAGTACATCTCCACCATCTCTCACCTATGAGTACATTGTGTAGTCAGGGGATCTGTATCTGTAATTTCTCCCTGATTCTGTAAGTGTGACACACTTATGACCTTCTTCTTATGGAAAGGAAGAGGAGAAGCAGGGTGAAGATGTTCTCCATTGAGAGAAAAGGAGGGAGATTATTAGGTAGTATGATAATATCCTACATGAGTCTTTATATTCTAACTAGGGAGAATGTTATCTCTGATTTAGACAATGGGTATCAGTAATGATGGGAGGAGAATCTGACTGACAGATGTCATTGCCCAGTCTTTTTGTGTGGCTAACTATTGGACTTGCAGTAGTCTGCAGCAATTTGAGAATTGATCTTGAGTACCAGTCCCCCTGAGTCTGGTCTAGATTTTCAGTTCCTGGTCAGAAGTGCACTGTAGCACAGTATTCTGATCCAGAGGAGAGAAACACAATGGCATATGACTTGGGTCAGTTCAGGGTGACTATTGTTTATACCAGTCTGGCCAGGATATTTTCCTGGGAGTAGCAAATGTCTGGAAATGTCTAGAAGCAGGGTACACATATACTGGACTGTACAACTTAAAGAGAGAGGTATACTGAGACTAATATGAGATATAATTATGGTACCTAGATCCCTTGTAAAAATGAGGAAACTGGCACACTTGTTAAGGGATACTGTGATTATGACTCAGTATGGACTTGCAAGGAACAGTGTGTAAATGGGCCACATGCAAGAAAAATAATTTAAGGAATACAAATAGATATATTAGCTATTTGGGGGCTTGGTAAAATGGCACAAAAATCAAGGATTTATTTTGATCAATTTTGGAGCAAGGTAGAACTAAGGATATTGGTATCAAAACTTGCCAGTGGAAGGCAACA